>NW_014569564.1:341284-417338 GCF_001313835.1 Polistes canadensis | reverse complement strand
ATATATACCATTATTATTATATATATGTATACCATTAATTCATCGTTATAATTATTTGGCACACATATATATAATGAAAATTTCTTAAAAAAAAAAAAATATTTGTTGAATTAATTTATTACAATATAATAAAAAAAAAACAAATAACTGTGAAAAATATAAAGATACTTATAAGAATATATTTAACACGCGTATTATACATATATATTCTTATTTGTATCTAACAAATCTTATATGTATCTCTCAAATGTTATGTATCTCTCTTTCTCGTTTCCCCCACCCCCCTACCCCCTGGATCATAAGTTTTACATAATCTTGCGTCATTTCTCTCGGATCAGGTTTAGGGTCGAACAAACATATCGTCGTACCAGATCATTTTTAAACATTTTCCCGCGAATATGATCGGTCGTCGTATGAGGCCGTACATTTCTTTCTCAACAATATCGACATTGCTGAACTGTTTACGCCATTTAAGTTTGATTTCGATATCACTATATTGTAAATTTATTAGTTCTTCGAAAACTCTTATCGAAAATAATACGATTTCTCAAAACGCGGGAAACAGTTTAGAAAATTATTTGAAAATAATTTCTCGAAAGATTAAAATAAAAATATATTATATATAAAACACGAAGATTTTTTGATTATTCGCGTAGAGAGAATACGATATCAAATATATTTATCTAGATTTTTATTTATGTACGCGTGTTGTACGTATGTATATATTTTAAGAATGGTCAATAATAATTTTTTTGTGGAAAATAAAATTTTGTATCCTTTTCTTTTATAACATAATAATAGTAATAATAATGATGATATATTTACGCTAACATATTTGTAATAATTTAATTATACGTATATATTATAAAAACTTACGAATATATTTAATCTTTTATTTCATACAATTACTTTTTCTAATTTACAATACTTTATGCTCGTTTTTATCTAATTTTTAATAAACTTATTTACTTAATCATTATTTTATTATATTCTAATTCTTACTAACAATAGAACTAACTAAATCATTATAATATTACTCCTAATATATCTCATATTTTTTTTTTTTTTAAATTTTCAAGCATGAATTTACATTTATTTTTTTTAACTTACCTTCAATTCATCTTGCTGCCATTTCTCTCGCATTTATTTCTAAACAAATTCGACCTACATATATATTTTTATTATTTTACTTTCTTCCATTCTGTTCTCTCGCTATTTATTCTTAACAAAATTTATTCTATCTCAACATTCATTTCTTACAATATATATATATATGTTCCTTTTTTTATAGAAGAAAAAAAAGTAGATTTCAAGAGAGAAAAAGAAATGAAAGAATATTATAATATTCGAGGAAAGGGAAAGACGATAAAACCGGAGCACAACTCGGTTGGCAACACGAGCAGCAATTTATTATGAGAGAACGATATCGAGACGAGTCGTATGTGTCTGTCACGATATCTCGGGTTATCGGTTTCAAGGAGTCAACTTTGTAGAGAAAGAGAGAAAATGAGAAAGAGAGAGAGAGAGAGAGTGAGAAAGGAGAGACAGAGGGAGAGGGAAAGGGAGAAGTAACTAACTATGAAAGATCAAGTCGGTTCACGGGTCATCAGGGGAACCGGTGGACTTTCCTCGATTTACCCAACTTACCATCCAACTTTAAACTACGGGCTCATTTTTATTATATATATATATATAACTTTCAAAGCTAATTTTAGCGATTTTACAGACTCTCTTGTTTACTTGACGTGACTGTAAGATACAGAGAATAATAAAAATCAAGAAAAAAAAAAAAATAAGATAGAAAAAGAAAGAACAAGAAAAGTAATATTTTTTATTTAATACAGCAATAAAAATGATCAATTGAATTTTCATAAATAAGATCTATAAAAATGTTGAACTTATAATGTAAAATAATGAACACACATATACGAGAATAAGTAATAAAAGTATAAATGAAATAGGTCGGATTAGTTTAGATAATAAATATAAGAGAGACACGACGGTTGCGTTGACAAGGAGGGAGAGGGTTGAAGGTAAGATAAAATGAAAAAAAAAAACAAAAAAAAGAAAAGTAAGAACTGTTGAGAATTCAAAAAGAGAGATATTACGAGATAAACTCTGACACGGTGTGGGCAACAAAATAATATTAGCGATTTAGTAATAGAAAATAAAAGAGTTGGATAAGTTAATTGGCGAGTAGAACTGATTGTGAATAAAATATTATTTCAAATCGTAGATAATAACGTTATATATATATATATGTTTAATATATATGTTTTAAAAGATTTAATAAATACATAAATTTAAATATACGAGTGTTAACTCAATTTCTATTGATATGACTACTAAATATAACATTATTATTATTATTATTATTATTATTATTATTATTATTATTATTATTATTATTATTATTATTATTAATAATATTGGTAAAAAAGTAATCGTAAAAACGTATATTTCAAATATAAACATTATTATTGGCCGTTCTTACAAAGAGAAATAATCTGCAAGGTAATTGTAATTCGTTGACGAGAATAATGAAATAACATCGATATACGATTCATTTATGTAAATTTAGATACATATGTAAATAGACGTATATATTGATAGTGCACATGTCCCTCGTGAATATTTATATTACGACCAAAACTTATCAATACCCATCTTCATTTTCTCTCTCTCTCTCTCTCTCTCTCATTCTCTTTCTCTATCTGTCTGTCTGTCTGTCTGTTTCTCTCTTTCCTTCATTTTTTTCCTTTCTATTTTTCATTCTTTCATTCCCTATCTTTCGAGATACGAGGGAGAAAAAAAAAAAGTAAAGTATTATATTAGGTTAGGCTAACTTAGGGCGTCGTAAAGTCGACGATTTTTAGGGGACGGAGTCCACTCAATACTCACGTTCTCTTCAATCTTCGAATAGAAATGAGATCTCTCTCTCTCTCTCTCTCTCTCTCTCTCTCTCTCTCTCCCTCTCTCTTTCTCTCTCTCTCTGTTATGGGGAATTTAAAAGATTCCATTTGCAAATGCAACATTTCATCGAAGATAGGTATGTATATATTTCATCGTCATTTCGACTTTTATTTTCTTGATTTTTGTCCAAAATTGTAACATGTAAATAATACACGTGATATATAAACGATAAAGTACAATTTTATTATCTTCCATATAAAATTCTTTTCAAATTCAACGATATTATACGTACATCGAATTATTTTATTAGTACGAATCATCATTATCTTTTGACTATACGATATAAAAATAAAAATAAAAAGAAGAAGTAGAAGAATAAGAAGAAGAAAAAAAAGACATACCAAACGGAAAATAATTTGATCATTTGGGATCGATATCTGGTGGTCAATTTTCTGTTCTATACGAGTTTTCATAATTTAACAAAAGTTTAAAGAAAAAAAAAAAAAGAAAAATAAACGAACACTCCTACAAAAGTTTTCGAATTTCATGAGATTTAGCAAAAAGAAAAAAACAATTTAAAGTTTCTCGATTCTTTGATTAAGAGTAAAATGTGGTTAGGAAAATTCGTTCGAATTATTCGCATACTCTTTTCAAAAAATAATTCTTCCATTAGAATATTAAATTTTATAATCAGACGATGTGCTTTTTCTTCCCTTTTAAAAACGTGTTCGTTATCATTCGCTCCTTATATACTTTCTGTTTTTTTTTCTCTTTTTTTCTTTTCTTTTATCTATCCCTTTTTGGAGGGGGGGGGCGAAAAATTATATAACAGTATTTATGGAATATCAGTTGCGACATTACGATCAAATACGTTAACGATTAGAAAAAGAGAATCGTTCCGTACGAATTCATCAGAGAGATATTTTCTTATCACTTTTTTCTTTTTTCTTTTTTTTTTTTCCACGGGATTTCAACGCCATTTTCTCTTTGGAAGAAAAATAAAACACACATATATATATATATATAATTGATATTTTACATAGATTTGACGAACATTTTTAACGAAAATCAGTTGGTGGAGGGGGAAGAGTAACGGGGTGGGAAGTGGTAGGAGGAAAAAGAGAAGGAGAAGGAATACGAGGATGATGAGGACGACCTGTGAACTCAGACGTTCAACACGAATCATGCTTGAAAACGCATGTTGTTGAGATTCTCGCCTTTAAAAGAGGTCGCCGTATCCGCTGACGTCACAACGACCCGACGACCCCACCGAACTCCGTCCTATCGGACGATATTAACATAACGATTTACAAGCTCACGCATTCTTTTTAGGTTTCCGTTCATTGTCGTGGTTTTTCTTTCTCTTTTTTCTTTTTTTTTTTTTTTTAATGAAATACAATTTCTCATTATTAAAATCTATATTATAATATATATGCGTGTGTGTGTATTTTATCAGGTTTTAATAAAAATATGATTTTTCATGATAAAATAACAATTCAAATATGAAATAATTATATATTGATTTGTTAAAGTATGAAATAAGGTAATTATTACTAGGTAATAGAAGAATTAACGAATGGTTAATAGTTATGGTATAAAATTGAAATTTCATTCGTTGTTTATAGATCCAATTGAAAAGCACGAGTAACAGAATATTGATTTTTAAAATACAGAAAAAGATACGAAAAAGGTATAACTACAAACATTGTTTTAGAAAGAAAAAAAGGATACATTAAAGAAGGAATTATTAGTTTTCGTTGTTTATACGTTTAATTATTTAATTGTAATATATGTATGTATGTATGTATGTAATATTTCGATTAGATGCTCATGAACTCATTCTAAAAACCATAACCAGTTCGAGAGGGAAGTATGTAAGCTATTTCTCGTAACATCGTAAAAAAGAAAAAATAGGCTTCTTCATTTGTGTATAATGAAGATAAAAATATAATAGTATAATGAGAATTATGAAAACGTTTGAGTATGTACAAGTGTCTTTTCATTAATCGTATCGTTGAAAGAACATCATATTTTGAGGAATGTAGAATTGACAACAATGTAACAGGTGTTCTCGAATACGATAACGCGTTCCTAAAATATTAGCTAACATCAAATAATTTATAATATAATTGAAATCGTACACTCTTTTACGTTCGGTTTAGAATGCGATTACGTTCTTAGATCTACGTTGTATACGAGTACGTATTTCCTTTTTTATTTTTTATTTTTTTTTTTTTTGCGCTTGTGAAAGAAATTAATTCGTGAATTCTCTAGAAAATCAAAAATAATTAATATACGAAATTTCGTAATTATCATAGATCGCTTGTTTCGAAGAGTGTGCTAACATTTTTTTATTTTCTCACGTACGTAAGAATACGATATATATATATATATTTTTAAATGTATTAGAGACTTAAAAAATTCGAATAAAGACACAACAATAACAAAATATATATATATATATATATATATATATATAATATGTATATATATGTATATGTCTGTAATGATAACGTCGCAGTTATTTTTTTTCAAAAATGATGAGACCATTTTTATCTCGACTTTCTCCAATTACCAGAAGAATGAATAAAAATAAAATTGATTTACGATACGCGGACCCGCACAGATTAAATCCCAATTGATTCGTAAATAATCTTAAGTTTATTTAATTGTATTACATTTATATGGAATATCCGATAGAGCATTAAAGTCAGAAAAAGATCTTACTTAATCGTACGAATTAGAATATGTATATATATATATTGTTATTAAAAAAAAAAAAATAATAATAAACGTGATCACATAAAGTTACTATTGTACGAGGAGGATGCAATCAGAATACAAGGAACGGTCTATTTATAATGTATAATTTGTCAAACGCATTTTATTTCACGAAGATGATTAAAAATAGAACGTCAAAGTTTAATGACGAGTTTGTTCTAACAACTGAAGAGAGTTCCATGGGGGTGGAAGCTTAAAGTCGATAAGAAAAAGGTCAACGTGGTGAGATGTCGGGGGGCAAAGCACGTCGTTTATCTGTCCGGATTATATCGTCTTCACGTTCTTGTGGTAAACTTTCTTGCAGAATTCAAATTTACTAGCTGGCAACGTGAATTCCAAAATACCCCATATCTTACAAAGTATAGCATTATTGGCCAGCAAATAAGAAAGGAAAAATCAATAAATGGTATTTCGTTAGACTATGCAAAGAACGTTCTCTACGAAGAATAAATAATAATAATGATGAAAGTTTGAATATAACGTAAACGTTATGGTGTGTATAATATAATAGAGAAAAAAATTATCTTTATAAATTATTAATTATACTTAATATAATATATATAACTTTTTTCTTTTTCCATAAAAAATGTATACAATAGAAATAACGTGTAATATCCGATTTTCTATAAAATGTTATAAATTTTATGAAATTTAAGTACTACTACTCTTCTTTTTTTTTTCTTTTTCTTTTTCTTTTTCTTTTTTTTTATTTCTTTTTTTTTTTTGTGAGTCTGCCATGTATAGTGAAACGACACCAACGTTAGATGAAAAACGATTACGTGTTACATGTGGTTCCATACATACATATGTACGTGACGCATCACACATTCCATTGCAGCTTAAAGATATACAGGGAGAGTTGGAAACAGTGGCAGCTTCTGTCGCTTTTCCATTACCACCAGACCGAATATTAATTCTGAAGGTTTAAGTAACAGACGCCTTTAAGAAGCATACAATTAAATTTATTTTGATACAGGAAAAGATTCAAACAATTAAATTAAATCATAGTAAAAAATCTTTAAATAAAAAAAAATATTAATATATAAATAATTGTAGTATTATTTAACATTTTTTATTTTTTTTTATTTTTTTTTTTTTTTTTAAGCTATTCATTCTCACTTAAAAGATAATTATGAATGAACGAATAATATAATAATTGATGTTAATGATGCTTCCATCTAGTGACAAATGTATATACAACAAAATGGATAATTATTTGCTGTTAGATAATTAATTTAACGATCGATAATGTTATTAATTAAAATGATAACTAACTCCATCTGTAAGTTTTACATTTAACTTCTTTCGTTCACACAAATGAAAATACAATTTATTATTTTTCAAGAGTTTTTAAAGAAGTTAATTGAGAGCACGAATGTCAAGAGGTTGGAAGAAATTAAGTGCATAAATCTTTCAAAGAAGAAAATTAATGATCGTAATGCGATTCAAATGAGCTTTGAAATTAAATAAGAAAGTATATTTAACAAATTACGTTATTATAAATCTTCGTAAGTAGAAGAATCATTAATAATACCAAAATAGGAGGATTTCATTTAAAATTCTATTATATCAGTTGAGATGGTTGTACCCAAATAAAATAATTAATAATATATCTTACAGTAAAATGAATCTGTTTAGGACAAAAGTGGACTTGTGAGCTTTCATGTACTTCTGTATTCTTTGATAATAGAAAGTAGAGTTATTTATTGATATAACATGGATCTACATTACCGACAGTACATAATCCACGGTGGATGAAACAGAATTTCAAATGTTACATTGATAAGGGAATGCAAATTTGTTCAAAAAAGTCAACATCTACGAGAAAACTGGTTGTATTGATGATTTAATAGTTTCTATTGTTACTATCGAGAGCTCTTCTTATGTAAAATGAACGTTTCTATCCCGTCGAATGAATCAATGTACCCTTCATTGATTTGGATATTCGATATCTGCAATAGAATACAATGCTCTTCAACTTGTATTATTTATCGAAAAAGGGATACTAAGATAAAAATAAATAAAAAGAGGGGTAAGAACAAATAAAAAATAAAAAAGAAGATATAAGTAAACAGAAATAAGGTAAAACGAAGAAAGATAACACGTGTCTTTTCTATTTTTTTCTTTTTTTTTCTGAATATTAATCATATACAAATATACACACATTCCGCACGGGTAATTTTAATTGTTTGTATTCGGTATATATTTCTTTCATTAGTTAAAGTGGTTGTTTTATTCGTAGAAAGAAATGTATACGTGCGGACAATTTATTAAACTCGGCCAGAACGTAGGTGTCCGTCGAGTATGTAAGTATTATAAACATCATGTATGTATGTATGCATGCATGTATATATGTATTAGATGTATGCCACAGATCTCGCAATCCTATTCGAATATCGAATTTAACCTCGATTTAACCTTAAATAATGAATTATATGTTCTATTCTCCATTAAGGAGAATCATTCGTAACGTGATAAGGAATGTGACCTAAAAAGGGATAGGGGTAGATAGTCGTTCTGTAGTAAGGTAATTAATTCGGAAGGAAGGAAGGAAGGATGCAGTCAGGGAGAAAAAAGAAAAGAAAAAGGAATAAAACAAAATGAAGAGGAAAAGGGAGAAAAGGGGGGTAAGGGAGGAAAAGTGCTGCTTCTACCGCCAGTGAGTATTATTGGTACTGCTGCTCAGCATCCCCGGGAAGACTGGGGATGACCGTGTGATAACGTTCGTTGTGATAGCAACACGTCCAGCATCAGTAGGTGAGCTAGCGACGAGGAGAGCTCAGTTCGATACCGAACGCCAAAGCGTTCGGATCGTTTCTCATGATTATATATGCTGCAGCGGGTTGTTACGATTTTTCTCTCGTATTTCTTTCTATCTTTCGCTTGCATTCATTAGCTGTTCAAATACTTTAAACATATTTTTTATTTTCGTCATATATCTCGGTTAATCCGGCGATCGAACTAAAGTGTGAGAACCGATCGACCGATCGACAAATTAATCCGAGACACGCGTTCCTTTTATCCTGTTTTTTTTTTCTCTCTCTCTTTGTCATTTTAATTGTATAGTGTCAATCGTGCGTAATTTTACGTAAATATATGAATCGATCGTACGATCACGACGATTGAAAATATAAAACCTTGACTATATTCTATGTAATTTATTGTGCATCACATTTATCGTTAAATTATTACTTCACGGTGGAATACGTGGGATACTTTTTAACAGGTATGAGAATATAATAAATCACGTTTTAAAATATCATTAATCTTTATGGTATTTGTGTTGTTTATTATTATTTCGCTTGCGCGCGTACAATTCAATGGTAATTAATAAAATTGTACGGAAATTATCGTTAAGCTGTTGTGCGTTTATCGTAGTAGACGTTTTATCAAGTATCGCTTGTCATCAGTTTCACCGTTTATTGGGTTCTATCTTCTCGAGCGAACTAGTCCGCGAAATTTCTAAACGAGATTGCGACTTAATTGCATTCGTCCTAAACAGTTTCCCCCCTATCGTACGAGCAAACATCACCGTGAAATTTATATACTCGCGTAATGACATTATCAACGACGATAAACTCGTATTCTGATATATATATAGACATACACGGGAATTTATAAAGCCCCGGTTTGTCTTATGTTGATTGAGTTCGTAAATCTTTCGAACGTAGTGAAAAATTTGATCGATAAAACAACACGTGCTGATTCATAAGATAGAAAAAGAAAAAAAAGAGAAAGAGAGAGAAACAGAGAGAAAGGAAGAAGAAAGAAAACATTTACATTAATCGTTTTTATAATATAAAACATGAAAAAGATATATTAATAATAATATATTACATATTTGAGATACAAGAATTAACTTTTTTTTTTTTTTTTTTCATTTTTTATCTTAAAATGTTAAATAATATACATTTATGTATTTCCTTTGATTTTATGTTCTTTCATTTTCCCCTCCCCCCTTCTTATTCTTTTTATTATTATTATTATTATTATTTTATTATTTTATTATTTTGTTGAGAGAGAGAGAAAGAGAGGGAGGAAAGTAGTTCACGCATTGTTTCGTAGAACTTTTATCAAAGTTATTATGACTTTATTCGATTAAGTTGAACAATCATGATAGAGAAACACGATTTAAAAGTTGAAGCGGAGGTATTAAGTATTCTAGGGAATGAGTGGCAGAGAAGGAAAGAGGAAGAGAAAGAGAGTTTGAGGTTTATCGTTTAAGTACGCGTAACGAAAATAAATTTTTGATATAGTTACATGATATAGTTTGCGTTTCTATTACTATAACGCGAATGAGTTATGTCATTGTATTATTTTCCCGTTATTTTATTTTCTGCTGACGCGACATATCCCTCGTTTCTATCCTACGGGAAAATAAAAATATAGAAAGAAAGAAACGAGTATTACATTATTGATCTAATATGTCGAGAAGCTATCCTTATATAAATAACAAAACCCCCCAAAAAAAAAAAAAAAGAAAGGAAGAACAAAAAATATTTAAAGGGGGAAGAAAAAGAAAAAAAAAAAAAAAAAAAAAAAAGAGAAATTACAAAAGTGTCCTTTTCATTCGTCGATTTAAATTATTCCCAAAAACTTATGTTATTCCAATTTTCTTATCACTTTTCTGTTGCATTAGAATCTTTCCCCCCCTTACTCATTGGAATATTCTCTTCGTAAGGGAGGAAAAGAAAACAAAAGAAAAGAAAAGAAAAGAAATGGAAAGAAAAAGAAACAAAAATAAGAAGAAGAAGAAGAAGAAGAAGAAGGTAAAGGGAACGTAGATGAAAAATATTAAAGGTCGCGCGCCAATTTCTTATTAGCTGGATCTCCTTAATGAGTTTCGATACATAAATATTGCATAAAAAAGTGAACTCGAGTTTCCTTTAATAAAGATAGAGAAATAAAAGGGAAAAAAATGTCTCTTTAAATATATTTCTCTTTCCCTTTCCTTCTCTCTCTCTCTCTCTCTCTCTCTCTCTCTCTCTCACCCTTAACTTTTTATCCAACGGGTTCGAAGTAATTCACTTTTATTATTTTGCATTTATCAATTCCATTTCTCTCTGGCGAGAATGCATAATTAAGGTAGAATTGCGTGTTCGGTGCTTTCGTCAGGACGGGAAATTAGATTGCGCATAGGTGATGGTACTTGAAAGTTGTAAGGGGGAAAAAAAGTAAAAAGTGAGGTAAAGCGAGGTGGGATCGGGGGCGGGGGGACGGGGGGCTGGGGGAAGGGCTGAGGAAAGAGGAGGCAAAAATAAAAGAAGAAAAAGAGAAAAAGAATATGAGGGGGGGAGAGAGGGGGAAGAGAAAAAGAGAAGAAATAAAATATCTCGGTCAGATGTTTGACGGACGCGTATAGACAGAGTGAATATTAGAAAATGGTGGAATTGAATAGAAGGGTTTTTAATTTATTTTTTTCTTTCTTTCTTTCTTTCTTTCTTTCTTTCTTTCCTTTCATTCTTCATTTCTTTTCGACTCGTTTCCATTTAAATAAATAACAACGTTTTATAACAAGTAAATACGAAAGAGAGAGTTTTGTCGATCGTTTACGTATATCCTGTCACGTGTGTAAATACGTGTATGCGTGCGCTCCTGTGTGTAGATAGACGTCGTATGCAGATTATTTATAGTATTTATTCGATCAATCTTGCGTGAAATTTTTCACAACGATGAAACCTACCGTGATTAATTAGTAAGCATCTTTTTTTGCACGGAAGAATGTACACGATCCAAGCCAACACGGGTTAGCTACTTTAAAGTATATACACATATATGTATTGTATATATATGTATCAGATAAATTTATCTTCGTGTTTTATTTAAACGTTGCAACATTAAGGGTGCGTAATTTTATCAGTAGTAAACAGATATTTTTTTTTTTTTTTCTTTCAGATACGTTCAAACCAACAAATTTTCACTAACCCAGTTGATAAGGACAATTATTTGCGAGATTGTTCACGTGCGAGTGAAAAGCGTGAAAAAAAAATAAACGAAAAATGAGAAAAAATTTTTCTATAGTATACGTGGAATTCGTTGAGTTCGTTAACAAGAGAAGAGGTTTAATTATTTTATATTTTTTATTTTATTTTATTTTGTTAAAAATTATGAAATATAAAATAGATATGAAATACATTTCTATCTTTCTCCTACGTATATTTTCTTTCTTTCTTTCTTTCTTTCTATCCCTCTTTCATTTGCTTTCTTACGAATTATCGAAATCACGAATATTGAACTTGTTCGCGAAGGTAAAAAATATCATATAACATGAAAAAATAAAAAATAAAATAATATTGCATAGAATATTCGTTGAAATTAAATCGATACGAAAAAATAACATGTTTTCATTCCCATTCTCTTTCTATTTCTCTTTTTCTTTCTCTTTCTCTTTTTCTCTATATTTCTATCTCGTTCACTGTCTCTCAGAGTTATTTTCACATATTTTAGATAACCAGCATGCATCGTTCGCATTCTCTTCCATCGATGGGGATGCACACGTTACCAAATAAAACTGGTACAAAATTTCCCGAACAATCGGGAATTACTGGATCTTTCGTGATACTAGATACACAATTATTCATGATACCAATTCGAAAAGCAATATACGAAAGGCAAGAAGAAGCTTGATTGACTTTACCACGGCTGGTCTCGCGAGATAGAATCAAATTCATTGCCGAGATAGAACTTTTTAGGGTGTACAAGGGGGGAAAAAAAGAAGAAGAACGATACGAACCAATGCGATGAGTAACGATAAATGAAATTGAAATTTAATCGAAATTTCGGAGAGAGAAAGCGATGCTGTCGTGTACCGATCTGGGCCTAGAGGTATGTATGTATATATATATATATATAAATATACATATGTGTGTATTTCTATCTACCTATATCTGTGAATATGTGTGAGATAAATGTTTACTCTCTATTTCTGCCTTTTTTTTTCTTTTTTTCTTTTTTTTTTTGTTCTTCATTTTAATTATTTTCCTATTTCCTTCTTGTGTTCTTTTTAATTTGTGTGCAGAAAATTTAAAATATTTTGTTATAACGTTCTTTCGTACGTTCCATCATTTTTGTTTGTGTATTATTCATCTCCTTTTTTTTTTTTCTATCTCTTTGTACGTATTTCGCTAAAGTTTAATCTCTATTTAAAATATCTTTGTAAGCGTGTATTTTTTATTTTCCATTTTATTTCGCTCTTTTTTCTTTTTTTCTTTTTTTCTCATTTCTTTTACGAAGTATACGTAGGACCGCCAATTACGCAGTTGTCTCTCGGAAAGCAATATTTGAAAGCAGGAGAAATGTCTGTAATTATTCAACTCGAAGAACAAACTCGGTATTACCAAGACGCGTGACGAATGGAAATAGCGAAACGTTGTTGGGATTTCGGTTTTGTTCCGAAAGAACTGGTTCCGAGTGACACTTATTAGACTGCTTTTCGTTCAACCCTTATAAAGCGACGAGAAAAATAAAGAATAGAATAAATAAATAAAGTGTGGAAAAAGAAGAAGGATTTTATTGGGATTGCGTTTGAATATATTTTCATCTACAGAGATTTGCAGTTTATTCATATTCTTCTTATTCTCTCAGTTTCTTTTCTTCCCTATCTAACAGTTTTGAGAGTAAAAAATTTCATCTTTATATATTTAGTATATAAATCAAAAAAATTTTTAACGTTATATTTAATATTACACCTTAAATCCTTTTGATGGGGTTTTTTTTCTCCCTCTTGCTCTTTTTTTCCCCTCTTTCTCGCATGAAATCCCTTTGGATGATTCAAGTCAGTAGACTATATACCCTATATAAGGGATATTGTGAATTTGGAACGTTATGCAAAGTGTATAGGCGGGTTTCCCCTAATTTACAGGAGGTTCCTCTGCTATATTGCCTGAGCGTTGAATGGATAAACCAAACCGCCGCTAAAATCCGTCAATGGATTTAGGATGTCCTCTTCTCTTTACTCGGAACGATACCAGATATTACTACGGTGCTTTATGAGAGCTTCGCTGATATATAACAGGTTCTTTTCTCTAAACACACTTATCGATACTTCCTTGTTTACCGTATCACTTTTCGTCGCGATTTGTATTATACGTTGAAGCTGCTACAAAAGTAAAAAACGAAGAAAAAACGGTGGAAGACAAAAAAAAAAAAAAAAGAAAAAAATAGAAAAGAAAAGAAAAGAAAAGAAAAATGACAAGGGAAAAGAAAAAGCGATATTACTTTTAAGAGAGATGGAGTGTCCAAATGTAATCCACTTTGGGGGAGAGTTATTTACGATATCTCAAAATTTCGATCGTAATATTTTACATTGTTTAGATTCAATCTCATTATAGGGATATTTATGACATTGTACAGATACTTTTTTTATTACACGAAAGAAATAAAGAAAGATAATATAATTTATGCGATAGGTTATATTATAGAAATAAGAGGTAATCTTTTTTTTTTGTTTTTTTTTGTTCGTTACGATCTTACGTATTAAATAAAGTAGGAAGAAAATGAAACATCATTAAAATCCAATAGTAACATCCAAAAAAACGTTCGTTCATTATACGTGAATAACGTTTCGTTGTTAAAAGGGATTGAAGCTTGTTGTTGGATAGGATAGATAGCCTGATAAGAACGTATTTGTGAACAGGCAGTAGAGAACAACGGTGGCAACGGTATTAACGGCAGTAGGGGCAGGAGCCCATGGCTGGAAGTTATCTATACCAGTGGTGGTGGATCCCAATCGTGATCCTATCTAGATGCTGTCTACTTCTTACTACCGATAGCAACCTACCTTACTTATCGCAATATACGGAAGAAGAGTATTCGGAATTCCATCCAAATGACGACGAGGTAGTCGTGTTCCTTAACGAACAATGCAACGAGGAGGTCAATCTAACCGATATTCAAAGTCAGTTACAACAGCATTGGAGCGTGAACCTTTCCATCAGTATATTACCAAGATCTCGTGAGTAGTTATGACCGGAGGAAAACCTATATACTTTATATATATATAATACATATATATGTATTTATCTCTTATATTACATATAAAGTTACCCGACGCATGGTTATACTCTGTCGTTCTATGTTAATTAAGAGAATGTATTTTAGCATCTACTATAATGTCAAGTTACGTTGATATATATATATATATATATTGTATATTATGCAACGACTATATTTTAGATGGGGGAGGGAGGGGGGAGGGGGAAGATAATGCAATACATATATACAATATTGATTTAATACCTATTTTCCCCCCCAAGGAAGTTTTATGTCGTAATCAGATAAAACGTAGCAGTACCCTTACAGAGAAGTGGCGCAAACGCGTTAAAACTATTATTCTCGTCCAATTGATTTTAAACCCCCCCTTTTCGTTTGATCGTCGTTATTACGTAGCGTACTTTCCATTATGTCGCCGCTAGACTATATATATATACACCTAAATAGACGAGAATGACGCGAAAGTGATAAATGTTAACAGTGACCTGTGAAACGCGGTCCTGGGGTTTCGGCGCGCTGGTATATTCACTCAGCCAACCTACAACGAAGGCTTTGATAGCAGCACTCGATAGCTCGAGTTGCGAGTTTGTTTCAAAATTGGCCCATACTTGGAACAAGCCTCTATTCACGTGGACTTGTCCTTTGGTAAATAACATTTCCTATCTAACACCTAAAATCCCTTTCTATCGTTTCGATAGGATCAGATTGGATCCGATCCGATTCGATCTGATTAAAATTCGATTGATATCGTCAGATCGCAAATCAAATCTTTTCTATAAATCTTTTTTTTTTTTTATGAATTATTATATTTACAGAGAAACTTGGAAGATAGAAAATTATCGAGCATAGTTAGACTTTCACCGGCTTTACCGTCACTCGCTCAGGCACTCATAGAAATGTTTCTTCATTTACAATGGAATTCAACGGCAATCATTGGCACGGGTAAGACGATTAACGTGTTCGTATTTACTATCGAAGAACAACACGTGCTCTTCTTCTTCTTCTTCTTCTACTTCTTCTTCTTCAAAGTAACAACATCGTTTCTTTTCGAATAGATAAGGAACCATGGTCAAGTTTAGACAGGGTCGTGGTCGATGCTCTTCGAACTATCGGAATCGTGCCACGTTATCACGCGATATTACCGCAACGCGCTACCTGGAGTCAAGTTCGAAGAACTTTGAAATCTCTGCATTATATATCTCGCAGAGGTAAATATATATAAAAGAAGAAGAAAAAAAAAAAAGAAAAAAAAGGTCGAAAAGTAATTGAATAGTATTTATTTTATGTAGACTACAACAAAATTTGCACACAATCTATTCCGCGTGCCGCACCTGTATTTTATATTCGTCTTTCGCGAACTAGCGCTTAGTTTGCACTTATTCGCTGATCACATTATGAGCAGTAAACGAAAAAAAAAACAAGAAAAAAAAAAAAAATAAAAATTAAAGAAAAAAAACACAAAAGATATTCTATATAATTAAAAAATTTTTCATCAAAAATCTATTGTATATAAAACGATACGCTTTACAGTATATTTCTATCCTTCTCTTTCGCTCTCGTGTTCTATTTTTCTTTATGTGCGTGTTTTCTCTCTCTCTCTCTCTCTCTCTCTCTCTCTCTCTCTTTCTCTTTTTCTCTCTCTTTCTCTCTCTCTCTCTCTCTCTTTTTGTCTGTCTGTCTCTTTTTCTCTCTTTCTACCTCTATCAGTGCATCGAGATGAATTTAAAAGGATTACGGGCGAGATGGAAATGAGATGGAAAATAGTTTGCTATTCTATCAGATCGCGCGTAAGGGCAACTGACGCATATTATATGTAAGCGCATGAATTTTCGGCTCTCTCATCTTTTCTTTCTTTTTACAGCTACGGTGCTTTGCTTACCCCTGAACGACGATTCGACGAATCGTATTTTGACCGAGCTGGATGTATCACGGGATTCAAGCATGTTGACTTCCATGATTCTGATGATCCACACAGAAGATAATGATATGTTTCTTCCGCAGATTGTGCCTACAGCATCGCCAATTGAGACGCCCATTTCACTTTCATTTACAAGTACTCAGTCTTCCAACTTTTCTCCTTCAGACCTTCCCCGTATTTATACGATCGTAAATCAGAGAACGACAGAAGGGGGTGAAAAGATCAATCCATCTGAACGATACGTACCATCAAAAAATCTCAGTGGTACAACGTTAGACAATCTGCTTATATTGATGCCACTCGATCAAAGGTTAACGTTCTTTGTCATATAAAAACTTATAGGACATATTGTACATAATATATACGTATATGTATGTAAGTAAATATGTACATATTGACTATCGTTCGTTGCAGATATGATATTCAAGAAATGTTAAATGGCACCGAGTTTTACACGCGACCGACTTTAATCGAACGTTTAAATGAATCACTCAGCATTATGATGTACGACAATGGTACTATCAATTCTTACAATAATAAAATGTATACTTACATCGTAATGGATTGGCATGTTGATAAATGGGAACCTATCATGATGATCTCGGAAGAGAAGGAAAGATTTACGGTTAAAAGATTAACTACCAACGCTCCTGCATTTTTCACTGTAGAAACTATCGATTTTATTCCATGCGATGCCGATAACGATTGCACAGGTAAAATTGTTAGAAAAGTATCGAGTTATCGATTATGAAGATTTTTTTCAAAAGAAGATTAATGTGTTTCAGTGTGTGAATTAATAAAATATAATTTATTTATATAACAGTAGGTGGTCTAATGGAGGTATCCGTCCATGCTACACATATCGTAGCTGTCATTTTAGGATCCTTGCTCTTTGCTTTTCTTCTCGTTTCCCTAGCAATATTAATCCGGTAAATCTACATTTTTTCTTTTTAATGTTTGTTTTATTTATGACTCTTCTATAATTTACATTAATTATTAATATTTTCTATAATTTAATATAAATTACACAAAATATTATTACCTTTCATTGATTTAATATTACATATTTATGTGTAATTTAACGATATCATTTTTTTATAGAAAACAATTACTCAAAAATAGAATATCAGAAGGCCCCTATAAAATTATTCTAACGGCATCAGATTTCGTCTTCCCGCAGACTAATCACACGGATTCAAAAACTGTTAGTATTAAAATGCAAACTATTATGTAATAACGGTTAATTAGAAACTAGGACAAAAGTTCGAGCTCGTTAAAACATTTCACAGTGGTCTTTGTCGTCGGGGACTAAGTGAAAATAAATTATTTTATCAATCCTTTTAGGTCGATAAAGGGGTCGAAACAATGCTATGCTGCTGGTTGCAGCCGTTACAGGAGTTTGGTGGGCCAAAAGTTGAGAAACCTGATTTACTTCAAGTAGGCACTGTTGGCTCCCACAGGCCCTATCTTCAAACAAGTACTGGAAATTTAGCGAGACAAACTTTCTTCAAGGTCCGACGTGCTATGTATAATGTAAATACGTCTCTGTCTTCATACGCGTCATACGCTTACATGAAGATAGTGTTCGCTATTCATTCATGCAACTTATAAGCAACTCGGTTACCAGAGATCACGTTTTTATTATATTTATAATAATATACTTTTAAAAATTTTATTGATTACATACTTGGTAAACTGAATTGTTTGCTTAAATTGCATGAATACAATCCGCTTTTTATCGAAAAAAAAATTACAATTTATATATACATAACACGTTTATTACGTTTCTAATTTATTTAGGGTGATTTGGTTCAACTGAAGGAATTATCCTGTCAAAGTACATTCGAATTGAAGAATAAAACGATGGGCGTTTTAGTTACGGTAAACAAAAGAAAAAAAAGAAAATCTATTCTATCGAAAATAGAATAGATATTCTAAAAAGGTATAAATAAATTCCTGTTAACACTTTTATGGATAGATCCATGGCCTACGACACGAAAATCTTAATCCCCTTATTGGATGCCTGAATGAACCGACGAGACCATGCCTTGTATCGGAATATTGTTCAAGAGGATCGCTGGAAGATGTATTGGTCCAAGATGAGATCAAACTCGATTGGTCATTCAGATTGTCTTTGCTTACGGATTTAGTGCGAGTAAGTTTAACATTAGTTAAAAATTATTTTTAAATAGAATATTGATTTGTCTTTAACAATAAAACGAAGTCAATATCTTTGTTTTAAAACAATTCATGTCATAAAATGTAAAAAAACATACACTATAATTACACAATATTAACACATTACAAATTTAATTACAAGAAAACGATAATTGGCATAAAAAGAAAAAACATCGTTTTAAAGATTAATTGAATAATCCTTTTTCACAGACGTGTCATTCGATAATCCTAATAGGGATTATTAAAAATGCATCGACGCGGTGAAAATAATTGTAAGGGATCGAATAAAAATAACGATCACTTTATTTTTATGTTAATATCACACGATGAACTTAAGTAAAGATTAAATGTAGCATTAAATTTATTTAAGGGTATGAGATATCTTCACGGTACACCGATTAGGGTTCACGGTTACCTTACATCACGGAACTGCGTAATCGATGCACGTTGGGTTCTTAAGATTACTGATTATGGCCTTCCAGCATTTTATGAAGCTCAAAATATGTCACCGCCTTCAAAATTGTCTCGCGGTAATTAAAAAGATTTATTATTTAATTATTTGTATTATTTAATTTAATTAATATTATCATTTTATATTTCATTCGCGTATTACTTGGCAGATCTTTTGTGGACAGCACCAGAATTACTTAGGGATCTGAATCTTCGAAAGAAGGGTACTCAGTCAGGAGATGTTTACAGTTTTGGTATCATCATGCAAGAGGTCATTGTACGCGGCGAACCATTTTGTATGTTAGCTTTATCTCCAGAAGGTAAAAACAATGAATTATTTAAAACATCTTCCTACGATTATAATATGAAATGCATTTATTTGTTACGATTATGTACAGATATAATAGAGAAAGTGATGAAACCACCACCATTGATTAGGCCATCCGTTAGTAAAGGTGCAGCTCCACCAGAAGCTATTAACATAATGCGCCAATGTTGGGCCGAATCTCCGGATATGAGGCCCGATTTTAATTGTGTCCACGATTTATTTAAAAAACTAAATTATGGCAGGTCAGATTAAAAAATAACATAGTAATTTATTCCAATTTTTTTTTTATTAAAAATCAATTATCATGTTTTTTGTTTCTTCTTTTTCTTACAGGAAAGTTAATTTTATTGATACTATGTTCCAATTGTTAGAAAAGTATTCAAACAATTTGGAAGAATTGATACGCGAGCGTACAGAACAACTCGACATGGAGAAAAAAAAAACGGAACAGTTATTAAATCGGATGTTACCAAAGTGAGTTTTCCAAAGTTTCTAATATAAATATTTAAGGATAAAGAGACTGATGATTTTTTTCAGTTCGGTGGCGGAAAAATTGAAATTGGGTATTCCCGTCGATCCTGAAGAATTTCGCGAAGTCACCATCTACTTTTCGGATATTGTAGGTTTTACAACTATTTCTGCTCATTCGACACCTTTTCAAGTAGTAGATTTACTCAACGATCTATACACCTGTTTTGATGCAACCATTAATGCATATGCTGTTTATAAGGTAAGTGCGAACATAAAAATCATACTACATTCAATATTATATAATTTATTTTTTAAAACAACCATTATTTCAGGTGGAAACCATAGGAGATGCTTATATGGTAGTTGGAGGATGTCCAGTTAGAATTCCTGATCATGCTACTCAAGTAGCTACCATGGCACTTGATTTGTTACATCAAAGTGGAAGGTTTAAAATAAGACATTTACCACAAATGCAATTAAAACTGAGAATTGGTCTTCATACCGGTTAAGTATCGACAAATGGAATCAATTACCCGCGTAAAATAGAAGAATTATTGTAGTTTGATTTAATATCTTAATACTTATGTTATGTTTTATTTTTGTGTAGGTCCTTGCTGCGCTGGAGTCGTCGGTTTAACGATGCCACGTTATTGTTTATTCGGTGACACTGTAAATACTGCATCTAGAATGGAATCAACTGGTGCACCATGGCGTATACACATTAGTAAAGCAACGAAAGATCGATTAACGCAAGCCGGCGGATATAATATTGAATATCGTGGTACTACAGAAGTTAAAGGGAAAGGAAAAATGCAAACTTATTGGCTATTGGGAAAGGAAGGATTTGACAAGAAACTGCCAACACCTCCACCTTTCGGGTATAATTTCATATTTTTTTTATAATATAAATATAATTATTGATCATAAATGCATATATAATATAAACAGATTTCTATATTAACTGTTTATCTAATTTTCCTTTTTCTTTAAATAACTTATTTTCCAGTCTTCTGATAATTTATCTACTTCCATGCTATCAAAAGAGAGGATCATGGGTAAGTTAATTGTATATCATATTTTTTTTAGATCTTACAAGGAGAGAGACAAGTTGACAAGACACCGATTTTTTTTACATTCTACACAGTGGCATGAATGCATGTGTAACTTTCCCTTTTGTTTTTCTTGGAAACGGTTGAGTATTAGATCTTACTACTTGCACAGTGTGTGGTTCTGATGGATACTTACAACTATGTAGAATTTAAAAAAAATTGGTGTCCTGTCAACTTGTCTCTCTTCTTGTTAGATCGTTCAAATATACTAGTGATTTTAGAAACATATTTAATAAGTACTAAGAATAAAAGCATTATATTAATCCATATTTCAAAAGATTGGATGACAGCCTGGTAGTCAAGAGCTCATTGAAAGATGGACAAGCAGAATCAACAATTGCACGGCGTACGATACTCTCCAATATTAAAAATTATAGCGTTCACGATGAAGAAGATGATGAAGACAGTATCAATGAGAAAGGGAAAGATGATAGTAGTGCAAAAATCGTCATTGAAGGAAATTCTTCTAACGCCTCTTCATTTGAAACATCCGAAACGAAAAAAGTTAATGTATCTGTGCATGGTGAAAAAACACTTGAAACGAGTAATTCACTAAAATCAACAGAAGATCTGTTTGAATTGTTGAAAAATGAACGTATAAATCAAAAACCGACTGAAATTAGCGATCTAACTATTAAGAAAAGTACATCAAGTGATACACAAATTTCAAGTAATATACTAGCAGTATCTGATACAGAAACAACTGCAACAATGTTAGGCGCTTCAACTACTTCTTTGACCTCGATTGCTAGTTCTGTCGCTTTATCTTTTAGATCAGCTGCAGCAAGTAAACATCGAAGGTTCATTGGTGGTATTGATGAAAACGATCTCAGTACACCATATAATCGTTATAGATGTCTTTCTCCTAATGAACATAGTAAGTATATTAGATATTTATTATTTATTTATTACAGAAGGAAAAGAACAAATGCCACCAAAAAAAAGTTGCTTTTTTAAAAGTCTATATAATTCATTTGTAGCACATATTCGATTTACCATTTTTGAAATCGCATGTGGATATTACATTTGTGAGTGACTATAACTGTTCTTGCGCTTTCTTTTAATGTACATAAAAATACATGTCGAATAGCAAATATTCCCTTATTCAACTAATATTTTAATTTAAGGTGACATTCCTTGTTTTGCCTCTGTAACCTTCATTTGATTTTTCAATTCAATTAAAATAATTATTAAAAAATATGAACAATTTCAGACAGAAGTTCTAGTGGTCGGTTTCTGAAAAGGCAATTTAGTTTAGATAGAGGAGATGAGCCTGTATCTATAACAATTCAAGAGCCAACAAATCAGAGAACAGTTCAACGACTTTTTAAACAAAATAGTGCAGGAGCAGCTAATGATTTAGAAAGGATCGAGGAAGTACCATCTACTCCTGGGCATATTTCACAAAGATTTCGTCACACAGCTTCAGTTACGCTCTCCGTTGAATCTTTAACAACGCATTAAAATCAAATTATTAAAGTTAAAGGAAATGGTCAATATTTAAAATCATCATGTTATCTGTCATAATATTCAGAATTAGAGAAAGTATGAAATTGATTTGAGATATCAATGGAATATTATAACGCGTTCATTATCAAATATTCCTTTAAATGTGTCATATCATCATCGATCATAGTAATGCAGTATGATTCTGCAAACAAAATTTGCTCGATACATCAATGATTCAAAAACTTTATATTTACTGTTACTCTAGGATGTTGACAGGTCTAAACTACATTACTATATCAGATCGATATATAAGACTAAATGTTGTTTCGACATAACTTTCTCATCTCGATATGAAATCATTCTAAATGTAAAATATGTTGCATGTTATGTTATTAATTGTTCCTATGGTAGATTAATAACTTTTACAATTAAATATATAAACTCATAAAAGTACACGAAACATAACTGCAAACATAATTTAATTGAATTAATGTGTGGACATATAAGAGAAACAAAATCATTTTATGCTAACATAGCATTTTCATATAATTGCTTAATTTATTTTATTTATTAAGGTAAAATTTACAAAATGTATATAATAATTAATGCTTTGTATTAACAAAGTAATATTATTTATTTACTTAATCAACTTATTTATTTTATATGTAATTTTCTATTTTGAAAAACTACTATGTATCATTTGCATTCATTTTCATAGTATTATATATAAAGAATTATAAAAGAGAAATATATAGAAGACAATCGTTGAATGATAATTAAATGATCTACTTACTATTTTTACCATGAGATGATGTTACAATTTGAGAGATTACTGTTCTTTGATGTTACTTAATGGCGAGTATGATGGATGTAAATAATCCAGAATCTTTTTAATCTTACTTGTATGTATATTGTGTATATATTCACGTATTAAAAAATAATAATAAGAGAATATATTGTTTAATTCAAAGATATTATTGAATAAAAATATATATATACAATTGTGACATATAAATGTAATTACACAATTACTACACATACAACAATTGCCCCATTAATTGTTCATGAAAATAACTAATTGATTAATTCACAATCAGTGGTTTGGTCTTTTATCTCTTTCTTTTTTTTAATAACTTTTAGAAAGTAAAAAATAAAAAATGTAAAAACTTCCGCAACCGCACACGTATTTACTGTAGAGCTTTTCCCGCGAAACAGAGGAAAGTTTAAAAAGAAGTAAAGTTTGTAACATTTAAAAGATAGTCAATCCAAATAGAAAAATCTGATTATAAATATAATCTCATGAACGACAGATGCGCTAATATAAGTTAAATTTACGTTATAGTTGGGTACTAAACCAGTAGTTTATTTGTATTTATGATTGGTTAATGTGTCGAGTATTGAAGGTCTAACTTTATGAAAAGACGTCTTGCGATTGGTGGAAATCATATTCTTAGTTTATATTGATCATGCTATTGGTCAATTCAAAACTTGTTTAAAGCGTTCATTCGATTGAGTTTTGGGACGCCTACAAACTCTAGCTGCGTCCTTATGTGCAACAAAAGCCTTGGAATACGTTCGCGCATATATTTTCCAGTCTTTGCTTCCGATTTTGTAACGTGCAGTATATTCGACTAATGAAGTACTGATGTTTTTGGGCCCTATTTTAATTTGATCCGGGTTCATTAACGCGTTTTTTTCAGACCAAATGTTCATTTATTAACGGAACTGAGAAAATTTGGGGGGTCTGAAAAGTATCCACGAGTCTTGCTATTAGAGAGATAATAAAGGTTTATATAGTGCGACGAGAGGAAGAAGTGGAAGAAAGAAAGAAAGTTGTTGGAAGGAAAGAGAAACCAACTACTGACGTACCGCTGCGGTGTCGCATGGCCGTCGTGTACATTTCGAAATATATTGTCGCGTGGTATTTGCCGTGGAGCAGGTATAAACGTTAAAAAGAGGATTCGCACGTGGCTAGACGATCATAGAAAGGAACATACATATAAAGTGAGTCTATCGTGCGGTGTATATTTCGACTTAAGACTTATTCAAAGTACAACGTGTACACGTTATGTTGAGCACGTTCTCTGACATAATCTGGTATGAACTGGATCAAAGCAGAACCGTCGGTAAATGAATTGGCCATACGTTTCAGAAGCGAACCTGTGATGCCCGGTTTTCGCGAGGACGCGGGGCCACTTTAATCTTTTCAACTAAACTTCCTTCGAAAAATCTATCGACACGTATTAATTCAGAAGAAAATCTCAGAAGCCGCGAACACGCGACTCTACGCACAGCAATGTCCAACGAAGAAACTTCTGCCGACCGCAATGTCGAGATTTGGAAAATAAAGAAACTTATAAAAAGTCTTGAAATGGCTAGAGGGTAAGTAGGTCGACGGTAATTTTTTTTCCTTTAGATGCCTTTGGCTATTTTATTTAATATTCTGACATATGGTTTAAGTAAAACGTGATATATACATATATATATATATATATATAGAGTGAATTTGATTAAATGTTGCAATACATTATGTTTAGTAGTCTTATGATTTTTTAAGTGGGAATATATTTTCTATGATATTAGGAGCTTAATAAATTATTGTTTAATCTTCTTGCATATATTTTTTTAATGGTGGTTCTTGAAGCACCGTTATATCAAGGATTAATAATGCATTAAACAAAATCTGTCCTAAAGCAAACATACTGTTTGATTTCTTTCTTATTAAAATTTGTAATTTATTAGTTTTTTTGTTAGTTTTCTTTTGAATTATTTGTATTGTTTTTTAATTTATGATAATAATAGAATTAATTATTAAAGCTACTATCATCCTTTAATTATTTATGATATAATTAAATAACATATGTATTTTTTTAGGAATGGTACCAGTATGATATCATTAATTATACCCCCTAAAGACCAAATATCAAGAGTAAGCAAGATGTTAGCCGATGAATTTGGTACTGCGTCTAATATTAAGTCTCGTGTAAATAGATTGTCGGTGTTGGGTGCAATTACATCTGTACAACATAGGTTAAAATTATATACCAAAGGTAATAATATCTTTAATAATATGTACAAACTAGAAATATAGAGCATGTAATATTAATATTATTTTTGATATTTTTTGAATAATTATCTATTTTAGTGCCTCCGAATGGCCTGGTTATATACTGCGGTACTATTGTCACTGAAGAAGGCAAGGAGAAGAAAGTTAACATTGATTTTGAGCCATTCAAACCTATTAATACTTCTTTGTATCTTTGTGATAACAAGGTATATACAGTACTATTTTTACAGTTGCATAATAAGTGCCAAGTTTAGACTATTAAATTTATATGCAATCTTATATATTTGAATAAGTTATATTTTTGTAATACTAAAAAATACTTAAGTTTTAATTATTTTTAGTTCCACACAGAAGCCCTTACTGCATTGTTAGCCGATGATAATAAATTTGGCTTTATTGTCATGGATGGTAATGGCGCATTATTTGGTACTTTACAAGGAAATACGCGTGAAGTTTTACATAAATTTACTGTTGATCTACCGAAGAAACATGGTAAGTTTTTAAAGATTTTTTTCTAAAATATGCAATAAATTAAAAATGAGTAAATTTATGCTAATAAGCTCACTCTCAAATGAATGTTATTGTAAATTTAATTTTAGGTAGAGGAGGTCAATCAGCTCTTCGCTTTGCTCGGTTACGTATGGAAAAAAGACATAATTATGTCAGAAAAGTTGCTGAAGTAGCTACACAACTTTACATTACCAATGATAAGCCTAATATTGCTGGGTTGATATTAGCAGGAAGTGCTGACTTTAAAACTGAACTGAGTCAGTCAGATATGTTTGATCCTGTAGGTTTATATTTGAAGAATCATTTAAACAAAACGCATTTGTAAAAAAAATATAAAGCAAACCTCTTAATTTTGTTATTATTTTATTATTTCAGAGATTACAAGCAAAAGTTATAAAATTAGTTGATGTGTCTTATGGAGGAGAGAATGGTTTTAATCAGGCTATTGAATTAGCGGCAGAATCTTTGCAAAATGTAAAATTCATCCAAGAAAAAAAACTAATTGGTAAGATTATAATCATTTATTTTTTTTCCCTCTTGTAATGTATTATTTATTACTTATTACGAGATCTTTTAATTTTTGTTATTAGGTCGTTATTTTGATGAAATTTCTCAAGATACTGGAAAATATTGTTTTGGTGTAGAAGATACATTAAGAGCTTTGGAGTTAGGTAGTGTAGAAACGTTAATTTGTTGGGAGAATTTAGATATTCAACGATATGTTTTAAAAAATCACACAAATGCAGAAGAGAAAGTATTGCATTTGACTCCTGAACAGGAGAAAGACAAAACTCATTTTACTGATAAAGAGGTATAGTTAAAGTCCTTTGCGTTTAATTATTAATGAAATTAAAATTAAATTTATAAATATGCGTATATATAGAATTAAAAAAATATAACGATTAAATATGTAATTTGTGTGTGTAGAGCGGAGTAGAACTTGAATTGGTGGAGTGTCAACCACTTCTTGAATGGCTTGCGAATAACTATAAGAGTTTTGGTGCCACATTGGAAATTATTACTGACAAGTCGCAGGAAGGATCACAATTTGTCAGAGGGTTTGGTGGAATTGGAGGTAAGTTTTTTGTTTTTGTACATATAATAAATTTGTTAAACATTATTTTTCAAAGCAATTTATGTATTTATATAAATTGTGGAAAATTATTTGTATTACTAATATTCGTGGCTTCATATCTTATTTTTTAACATAAATTTAAAAAAATGGTTGTGTGTACATATAAACAAATGATAACTAATTTTTGTTTTGAATGTGTTAATAGTATTTTTAAACACTATTATTATTAACATTATTGGATAAGGTGTATTAATTAATTAGAATTTATTAACAAATGGTATTAAACATTTAAATGTTCTTTTTAAAAAGTTAACTTAATTTTTACAAAAGATGTGTTTTAATATCACTGTCAACAAAAATGTTAAAGAAATGACAAGGTAATGAAATGAGGTGCATTAATGTTAATTATAGAGTATATGTTCGTATATAGGAATCCTCCGCTACAAAGTTGACTTCCAGTCACTGCAGGCCGATGAGCCTCTTGATGATGTTGACCTCGATGATTACTAATTTCATCCATGAGATATTCAAAGTCAACCAGGTAGCTGTTTCTCTGTCTTGAGTGCATTCATGTACACTTTGTGTATTATAGATTATTATTTAGAAAACTGGACAAATTTATCGAAATGTTAGTGTTAATCGGATGCATATTTTAAATTATATGTTTTTTTTATATTATATACTTAAAAATTGAGGGGTTAGTACCTATTTCTTAGTACTTGTCATCTTATTATAATTATTGTTAATACCAAAGTTATTTTTATTGGCATTGTAGTATTTAAAAAGATTTATCTAAATTATTCTTTCTTGAAAACTTTAATATTGATGTTAACAAAGATTAATTGACTTTATATAATTATTGTTCTAATAATCATATTAGATATATTAAAATATATGTGCATTTCTGTATATTATAACTCTGTACATATAACAACTAGGAAAATACGACATTCATATTGCATGCCCCTAATTTTTATATAGTAAATTTGTCCAGAATGTTTACAATTATTTTGATTGAGTTTCTCACTAAATAGTTTAGTTTTGATTCTTCTGTACAAAAGTAGTACATAGATGTCTCTTGCAATGATTTTGAATGTGGATAGTGAAATCATTAAACACACAAAATTCAGAGATAAAAATTTGCATTCAGAGATGTTACTGAATTTTAAAGATGCTTTTTTGCCTAATGGTTTTCCTTAATTAACAAGGTGAATAGAAATGTAAAATAGGGGCTAATATAATCTTTTACAAAACATTCTGAATTTAGACCATTACATTTGTATCAAATTAAATAATAGCAAAGAATTAAACACGTAGTATGGTACAGTTTTTTCATTTATTCTTATTCATTTTTGGTATTCTCATTCACTTTTTGATGAGAACTTGAGTAATGAAAAAGATTTAGATGTTTTATTAATGTATATTTAGAAGACTGTTTTTCCAACATGGAAATGTATATTTGTTTTATATAGTTCAAAAGTTCTATTTGTTTATATTAATATTATATTTACAAATAATTATAATAAAGTAGGCCAACGTATAACATGTAGGAATATTGTTTAATAAATGCATTATATATATATTTATTTACATATTATCAAATGACCACAAAGAGGTTTTAAAATGTTTAATTTTTCTATGTTTGCACATGTAGAAAGAATTATACACGAGAAAACAGATTCGTCAATATTATTTAAAAAAAAAAAACAACTATTTTTTAGATGAATGTGCATGTTTATTCAGAGTAATTAAACTCTTGTTGTAGAAAAGATGTAATGGTTTCCAAATTGATAAGATTCTATTAATTCTAATTCATTTTTATCATATTAAATATTTATGTATGTAAGTATACACCACAAAGTTAAAGCTATATGAACTAGATAATGTTAAACGGTGATTGCAAATTTAGTAAAATTATTTCACTATTACAAACATATGTATTTGTTAGATAAAGAATATACAAATAGTATTATTTCTATAGACTATAAATGAAAAGTCTTTTTGTTGTGTGGCCGCACATGAAAAAAATCGTTTTAAACTGAACGTAGTTTTAATTTCTAATATATAACAATTGCACTGCATAGATATATTTTTTGAATGGATTTATAAAGAAAGAATTTAATGCATCTTTACAGTACAAACAAAGAATGTCTGCGATATCACGAAGTTACAATCTAGATATTGGCTTTTATTATAATAAGAAGTCAATAGTAAAGAATTTAAGGAAATCTGAGATTAGATCTATCAAAATTGGTAGATTAATATTTATGCTATAGTATAATAATTCTCAAATAATTCATATAGTAGTTATAATCTTATAATCGTTGCAATTTCTTAATCTGTAAGATACACAAAGTGTAAAGCCATTTTAATGCTTGTTTACACTTTTACTGTACTAAAGAAAGCCTGTTTTAATAACGCGGTATGAATTCACAAAAAAGCTATTCTAACTAAAGTCTGATTATTCAAATGAAAATTCGTTGACTCACATGAATAATGAGTATATTAAGAACTTTACTAATAATTATTATCTTTGTTACCCTTAGGGGAACAACAATTGTAATTGTACTAATAATTATTAATTACTGATTTTCTTACAATATAGTCTAGATTTAAAATGCATCCTTGGCATTTTTATAAAAAAAACGCCAGTGACTATCACAACAGTGTGTAAGTCACTTGTTTTAAATAAATAAAGGTTTTATATATTCTGGTTGAGATATGAAGCTTCTTTGTTAATATTATCCTATATTTAAGAATGTTGTGTAAATCTATTTTACATTCTAAGTCTTTTTAGCAATCACCATAACTATAACAAAATAAAACAAGTTCTTATTTTTTATTTAACTAACTTTTATTTTTATAAATGAGAAGTTGCATTATTAGTAAACCGGTGACAAATTTTAGATAGATTCTATTTAAAGCACACTCAAATATTAAACAAATTTTATTATTTTATACACTTTTTCTTGTTTTATATTTCTACATATTCCTTTAGAAAAATGTGTGAATATTTGTTTTTATATTATTTCGTTTAAACAATGTGGCTTTTGCACTATGTTGCTATAATTACTATCTGATGCTTAATATATCAAAATGCTAGCTTTATACTTAGTATTATAATATTTGGAAATTTCAAATTATATATATATTTTCCAAATTACATCTAAGTTTAATTTTGATTGCATTTATTTTATTTCGTATTAAAATTAAGCAAATTATTTGCTGTATTTATTTATATAAACATACATTATATTCTGGCATTCCTTTCACAAATAGTAAGATATACGAATATACACAATGAATTGATTATTAAGTAAAATGCATAAATGAAAATTATTAAGTATCGCTTGTTGCATGCTACGCTATAAACAATTATAGATTATAAATCCATTGCTAAAGTAACAATAACAGTGTTATAGTTTTATTAGTTTATCTAACAGATTTTATAATGGTTTCTATTTATTTTTTAAATTTATTGTATTCAAATTGCTTGAATTGATAAAGTACGAGTTATGGTATTTTTTTAATAAACGTGTGAAACTATAGGAAAAATATAATTTGTTTTTTTTTTATATTATTGAGATTATTTATATTGAACTAATATTATGATTTTTGATGTCATGTTTACTTTAATAATATCCATTTAACATAAACTTATATTCATGTTAATACTTTGGCAATGGATATAAATTATAAATAATTGTAACATTCTCACAATGCTTAACAGAGCTCCTCTTTTTGAGAAGTACTAATTAAAGTCTTGTTTCTGTTAGCTCGCATACTGGGAAAGGTACAGTACTTGCTTTTTATTAAGACTAGTAACAAGAAAAAAGTAAAATAATTCTTTGTTTTTTTAATATTTTAGAATGTTTGGTTTTTTCCGATATTTTAGAATGTTTATTTTTCTAATATTTTAGAATGTTATACATTGTATGCAGGGAATGTTTGGTATTACTACAATGTAGAAGTATTATAGATCATGAAGTAGCCAAATATTTTAATTTTTTATAAATATAAAAATAATTAACTTATTGTAGAAATCCCTTTTAGCAGCTATTAGAAGCAATGGAGCAATAGTTACTTACTGCCAATTTACAATGTAAATTTTATATTATCCATTCGAATAATATTCATTATTAAACCAAAACAATCCATTACATTATGTATAACATTCACATAAAGTAAAACTGTATAATGTTAATCTATATAATTATTATTCATGCATTGAATTTTAACTTTTAAAAATATTTATTTTACATATCATAAAAATAAGTAGATCAATTTGTTTTATATATATATGTATATATACATATATATATAATTTTGTTTTCTTTTTATGTTAATGGTCTTAAATTATTATTGTCGTTTAAAGAAACAGTGTTTTTCTAATTTTAATATTTCTTTAATATCAAATGGAGTTAGTATAATATCATAAAAAAAACTTACAAAAGCACTGTTATTACTAACATATACTTGAGTTAAAATAATAACAATTTTTTATTTTTAACAGATATTTATATATGCACTAATATTCAATGTATTATTTATTTAATGATAAGCATTCATATGTTGTTTTGCAGGTATTCTACGTTACAAAGTGGACTTCCAAAGTATGCAGCTGGAAGATATTGAAATTGATAGTTTCGATCTGGATGACTATTAAATCCCTGATTTGACAAAAACACAATCCTCTTAGCTTTGAAATGGAAATTATTACGTTCCTCTTTGCATTATATTTCAAAAAAAATATGCAAAGATGCACGTTACAAAATAATTATTTGATGTGGTACATAGGGTATCATCAGGAAATTATTGTGAACATCAAGCAGCTAGCAATTTATTACACAGGGACAGTGCGGCAAAATGGTGCGTTGGTAACAGTTGATACCTGTTAAAAACAACAAAGGCAACTCGAAGACTGTGACACTTAATTAAGCCAGCTTGATATCTGCCTACTCCACACATTACCTACTATGTTCTTTGATTATTCACATGGATTTATTTAATTACTTGCTCAAACAATGGTACCATGTAGAATTGTTACAGCATATGATTTGAGATATATCATTTTCTATCACATCGATGTTTATCATCTTGTCATCGTGCTATTAAAAGAAAAAAAAATGGTTATCAGATGTTCATAAGTACAGTTCTAGCATAATTTTTGTTCACATACGATCATAGCTGAGCTGTAATAAACTGATTGTCATAAACTTAAATGTGCGTATCGTGCATTCTATACCAATTGCAAAATTCATATGAATAATAAAAAGCTCTGTACATATACATAAATTTTTAATGGCACAGTTGCCTTAGGAGAAACAAAATCTTTCCGTCTTAATGAGTGATACACATACAAATGTAAGAACAGTTTCTTAAAAATTGATATTGCTTTATTGCTGGCTCGCGATTATTAGATTTTGTACACCCAAGACTGTACATAACAAATGCTTTATAAGCGTATCAATCTAATCTCTTAATTGTTGAAGAGGTACGCCTCGATGGTAAGAATAACAAAAGAAGAAGTTACTAAAGATATTACAAATATTATAATTAAATTTTTAATTTCTCTTGCTTATTTGTACAATGCCTTTGTAATAAACAGTACTGTAAATGTATAAATGTGAAGAGAATGCAATGTGCGATGTTGGCAATGTTTTCTTATATAAAAAAAAAAAAAAGAAAGAAAAAGATAAAATATTATAAGGAATATTTTTTTTTAATGCTGTGAAATTTTCGATAAATGATGACTCTGTTCATATATTTCATTTGCATTACAATTATTCTGTGCAAGGCATACATCCTAAAGTACTATTTTACGATGAGCAAGATTAATAAAAATATGATTTGCTGTCGTGTACAACGAATTTTTAATAGATTTAAAAAAAAAAGGTAACGATATATCTATTTGATGATAGTCTTTTTTTTTTTTAAATTTAAATGAAAGAAATTTTTGAATGTTTAAATTAATAGACTATATAATATCAAAGATTTTAAAGAGGCCGTGATTTAATGTATCTTGGATAAATATAACTAATATAATTTTCAAATATATTTTTGAACAACAAATACTTTGTGTTGTAGGTGTCTTAATATATTATGCTTATTTTGTTTTAAAGAAAATTTTTATATTAATTTTGTCTTCAACATTTTTTAATGTCGTGAATTATTTGTTGGTATAAAGAATTGCAGAAAGTATGATTTTAAATATACGTACAATTTGGATCACTATTGAAATATTGTAGAGAGAATATTAAATTGCGAAATATATATACACACACACATATATATATGTGAAGTTTTTTAATTAGGCATAATTTAATTCGGAAGAGGATTAATAAAGAATTATAACTATAAAATTCATAAACATTTGAATCATTTCGATGAGAATGGATATTTACACTGCCGAATAGAAAATGACGCAATAAGGTATCGCCGAGCACAATATCTATTATAAAAATAAGTTTAATTTGGAACTGTTCGTTGTTTACATTACTATTAGCTCATAAAAATACATTTAGAAGTTCATAGATTATTTTCAAACTATTTTAATATTACAAATGTATATCTTACTCGATCAACGACCAATTAACATTTAAAACAAATGATCATAAATGTAATATCTCAATCATCTCATGATTTATTATCTTTCATTCGATAATAAATTTCCGTTCGATAAACGTTCATAATAATCATGAAAAAAACAAAAAAAAGAAAACAGAAAGACCAATAGACTTAATTTTTAATTTTGTATACAACATTATATTTATGCAGAGGAGCTTTTTCGTACTAATATGTACGAATTATAGCCTATCACGAAGAGTCAAGGAGCATATACTTTTATATATTCATTCAAACAATTCACCATTGGGTAATGTTCCAAATGATAAAATTAAACATCAAATTCTTAAAGGAAATATGTTCTTTTGATAATATGCAATAAATGAGGGAAAGTATTCATTTAAGGATTTAAATGGAAAATATTGCCGCGCAATATTTTGACAGTGCATGGCAGCTGATACTCGATTGGCTACTAATTAAACCTGCAGTAACCACGTGATCTTCAAATGATACTACAATATAGTATCTTCATTAACGTTATATTACTGTGATTAATAAATATATTTGATTTAAACAAAAAGAAAAATGTTTGTGTGAAATGATTTAGGTGTGCCACGAATAATACTGTAAATTGAATATGTATATATATATAAACAATTACAAAAGAACGATTTTAAATGTACAAATAACTCTAATATCAAAGTTTGCACATTATGTAGGTACGATGTTGCTATGTACGGATGCTCTCAATATCATACATTCCTCGAGTTCAAATAAATATATAATATTATTCATACATTTTTATATATATATATATTATTTGTTTAAACAAGTTAATTATTGTTTTAGTAAAATTTCGATGTCAACCACGACCAAAGTCTTGTGTTTCACTGAGCTGTTTTCATTTTTAAAGGTAAGTTAAATCTTGAAATATTTGTTATTTTTTGTGCCATTAACAACTCGTAATTTCCATCTGTAAATAAGTAATCAACTAACAAGTACCTTACAATGATTTTTACCTTTTTTAAACTTACTGTTTATTATTTATACTCCTAAGAATTGATTACATCAAGATGTAGATAAAATATACAGAGTATTTCAAAAATTACTCTACTATTAGAAAATTATAAATATTTTTTTTTAATAGAAAAAACGCAGTATTGAAATGAAAACTATGTGTTAAGAGAATTCGTACCTTTGGACATTTTATTAAAATATACATTTCATCCAAAATACAAAAGGAAAAGATGTATTTACAGTTGTCCGTCGAACGTTATACATAAGAATGATACTAGTAACAATGCCAATATTAGCAATAATAGTAAGAGATATAATCGTTTAATAACAATATGTTACTGTTTCATTAATATATATACTATATCAATGAACAGCGGCAGATCGATGGATTGAGTTTGATATACTCTAATATGAAATCGTTTTCCATGTTAAACGATTCCTAATTTATTAACAGTACTATATATTCTCTCTCTAATACAATTGGCCTTTTAACCATTCTTCTTTTTAGTCGAACCATTGACGGACTAAGAAATGACAATTGATACCACATGAATTTTACGGATTGACTCAGCTATCGTAAACGAACAATGTTGGAAATAAGAAAGCATGTATATTCGAGAACTATTGAGAATGAAATATATAATAAATAAATCATTACATAGGATTGATAATAGAAACTATGATAGCGCAATTAATAATTCGTGATTTGTATTATTCTAGATGAAAAATGTTCGTTATTGTATTTCAAAATATCGATAATACATGTATTTACTGCATTTACATATTTATGGATAGATTTCAATGATTATTTTGTTGCATTCTTTTTTTTTTTTATTTAGGAAGTTAAAGCTTAACAACAAGTATTAGATAAAATAATTTTTATCAATATGTCATATATTGTATCTTTCTTAAGAATATTGTCTTATTTTCTGGATTTTGTTAAACGCCTTAAACTTTATTCGAAACATGATGTTTATTAAGTTTTCATAAATCTATCATTTTTATTTTTCTAAAAGCATTTAACAATCATGTAATATATATATTTTTTTTTACACGAACAATACCAGTTTACCTATTTACTTGCCGAGATTTCGTAAAATCATGTAAGTAAATTTATCTAAATATTTTTCTTTTGTCTAAGAGATTATTTTTTTAAATATTTCAAAATATTTTCATGTATATATATGTGTGTGTGTGTATGTGTGATTCTGGTATTGTACATTTTGACATAACAGCAATCAAAATTTAATTTTTTTTGTTGCGTTATACATATCTCTTTTTTAAAATACTTCTTTAACTATTTGTATCTTTATCCCGGTTATAATATGTATATATTATATTAATTAGAAAATCATATAATAAACTCTGCAAAGATTTATATAATATTTATAAAGAGATCTTGATATGTTATAAATCAAGCATTATATTCAATAAAATTCATATTTGAATTTGAAGGTCAAATGCATCACTTCCTTTTCGTAAAAATATATTGACACTATAGAATTCTCATAAGCAGTAACTATATGCAAGGCACTATTAAGGCCTACTTCTCATCTAAATAAAAAAAAAAAGATTTGTTTTAAATAAAATTCTTCCATTATCACATATAAGAAAAAAAATACAATTTTAATAGTAAGTAGAGCATATAACTAAAAATTTAGTACCCTTTTCTTTCTAAAGAAAATAAAAATCATTATGTGCAACAATGTATAAATATGATTATATTTCTTTAATATCCTTCTGTTGTCCGTTTACTGCTTTAGTCATATTTTATATCTAATTATGAATAATACTATATCAATTTGAAAGTTGCAAAAAATCAATTTTTGCAACGAATTATACAATTTTGTTTCTTTTAAATGTATTATGTTAATTTAAAAATAATTTCTTTATTTATAATTTTGCTTACTACGAATTGCAACATTAACTTATTCTTTTGTTAGAATAAATACCAAAATTGGATATATAAAACTTTGTGACTATCCTTATATAAAAATTCAATGCGAATAACAATAACTACATTTTCACAATAATCAAATTGGCAAATATTAATTTCTGATCATGTCTCTTAGCCAATCTTATAAAGTGTTACTAGCATTCCACGCCCATTATTACTTGTATGCAAGTACAATACAAAGGCAGTAATTTTGGAATGTTAACAATACTTTGTAAACTTAGCTAAAACTTAAATATGAACATTGGATATTTTTCTATTGCAGAAATGTTAATAACATACAATAATTTATTTTAATTTCAATGAAACATATATGCCTTCGTTTCATTTTTGAATAAAATTAGTGAAATATTTATATAAAAAAAACTTATAAAACCAAAATCAATCAGCCAATTTTCCATAGTAAAATATGGTAAAATATCTTTCTTTCTTTTCATCTTCTTCTTTTTTTTTTTTTTTTTTAAATATTCCATTCATTATTCAATCTCATTTTATGATATGTTTGATCACAGTTATGTGCACATAATATTAGAACATAATAATATAATAATACAAAATGATTATATATATATTAGTGCTATTGGATACTAAATATCTTTACAATATTTGAGTTGAATATTAGGACCTAGACAAAGGGTTTGCATGATAAATAAAAGGTTACTCTATAATATCCTACCCCATTGTCTCAATATAAGATACAGGCGTGTGTGCGATTACAAGCGAAAGAGTCAATACAAGCACATAATAGTAGATGCACATGTTTGATGTTTCTATGAATTTACTATTTTCTTAAATGTTAAATTTTAAATTAAAGCTAGTGTACACAATGTATGCTAGAATAAACGAATTTTATGTCTTATCAGTTATCTGATTAAGACATTATGCGCTATTATATTATTTTTATATTAAGCTTTACTAAATTATGTACAACCTGTTATATCGTTTGGTACTAACCACCTTTGAACAAGCAATAATAATAATAATAATAATAATAATAATATTTATGTCATAATTTGCACAGCAATAACAACTCTTATCAATTGCATCATGCAATTTTTCAACATAAGTGTTATATTGCAGAAAAATCCAGAGAGAAAATATCTTGGTTTAAAAAATGAATGATCTATTTTATGTATATACTTATGATTATTAATAAAAATATTATGTTATACTTCAGAATTTTTATACGAAAACATACTTTTAATCTTTAAATTTATAATTTTTATACTAAAATTTTGAATGCACTTGCAAAGTACATTGTTATATATATTTCATTTTTTTAGGTGTTATTATTAAACTAAAATGTTTTTCTCTGCTGGTAATTACGTATGACAGAAATACTTCATAACTGCCCTCATAATTATACTGATACATATATACAAATTCTATTCATATTTCCCATAGACACCATGGACCACTATAAATAATACAATTCAAATACTAGTTTCCCATCACTGTTACTATATCTAATATTATATTAATTATATTCATTAGAACAATTTTTTTTACAATAACTATTATTTATCTGACTGTACATTTTTAATTTTGTGCTATTCCAAAAATATATGATTATAGGGATTAATTGACACCTGCATTCTATTATAGTTTCGTTTATACTTATCTGATTAAATATATCAGAAACTTTTAGAGGCAGTTACATACTACTACATGCATGAACTCATTGTTATGTCTAATCAATTTTTTTTAAATAAAAAGTATTGTAATTTCAGTCCATGTTTGTAATAAAAAAAAGTGTTAGGAATACTCCAACATCATCTTATTTGTGCATTTATAATGAAAACAAAGCCTTAGACACAAATATATGTATGTATTGGGCAGTGATGGGGTATGTTGGAGATAATTCTGTCAGTATAAGAAATCTGCAAACTTATAATCAATCCTGTGAAATATTAAAAATATAAATTTAAAAATGTTTTTTGTTTTTGTTTTTTCCATAAATATCATTGCATTGAATTTTTCTTTTGTCGAATTTTTTCTATTAATATAAATTTTTATTTTTATTTAAATATAATATTATAGAATAAGAGAAAAAGAAAAAGGTTTCTTATTTATATTCGAAAATTTTGTGATGATTTGGAGGTATAACGAATACACATACCTTATTATTCAACAGCAAATCCACAAGTCTCTTCAACAGCTTGTGTAAGTTTATCCAACATTTTCTGATAACACGGATAACTTTGTGGAATATCTATCCTGTTAAAACAAGTATGTGCTTTTGGCAAATTTTCACTAGGTGCATCTACAGCATGAATTGTGAAAAGACGTGGACCTGAAGCTCCTGTTGAGCCTTTAGAACAGAAATAAGCAGTTCATTGTAATAATGCGTTATTGTTTTTGTTTTCTTTCCATAACACATCATTAAGCATTACCTTGTAAAGCTTTGAATCCTTGTAATGGGACTCTCGAGCTACCAGTAACAAATTGAAGTAATCTTGCTCTCATTTCTTCTCCATACGATTCAACTATTTGCCAGAACCATTTGACTACAGGTGTATCGGGTGTACAATGCTTTAATCTTGTATGCATTTTCCAATCATTTATGTCGATAGTACCTAAACCTCCGATAACTAATTCCAATTCACGTTCGTCGAATGGTCTTAATAATGATGGGGGAATCAACTCATGAAAACCTTTTTGTAATGCTAAAAATTGTTGTTCGATTCCACGCATAAATCGATAATTAACATATAACCGGACATATTCCTTTTTGTTTTCTTCTGTTACTTGTATATCTTTTCCACCGGGTTTTAATTCGTGATTTTTCAAGACCCCAAAACTACTATGTTCCACAGAAAATGTGGCATCCAAAACACCATCTATGCTATTTTCTCTGTTAACATAAAAAGAAACGTTAGAATATTTCTTTGAAAGATAATGTAATTGTTTACTTACAACATCCATGTAAGACTTCTGTGCAACTCAGGATCAACACCTTCTATATCACTAAGAGTAATTGCTTTATTGAGTAGCATTTTATAGAATGGGGTGGTGAAACCACCATCTATATGATGCCCATGAAAAACTGCTATTCCTATAATTCTGCCAGCAAAATGAAAATATGATAAATGTTCTGGATTTATCCCTGAATCTGGATTTATTTGTAATGTGTAATTGTCATCTCTTGAATATTGAAACAGTCCATATTGTGGATTTAACATTTCATGCGATAACAAATAAAGCCATTCTCGTGCTACCCCACCATAATCGAGACCTTCTTCTCCTCTAAATTTAACCATAAGTCTTTTACGCATATCTTTTGGACGCATTTTCATAATCAGCCTGTAAGATTCCTAAAAGAGATAGAAGTAATCTTATACAAATGCAATTAAAATTAAATATTGTAAATATTTCATATCGAGAAGATATTGTATTTACTTCAAATATTTCATTTCTTGATACTTCCAATCTACAGTGTCCACTTTGTGGTTGAAGTGCATTTAATTCTGCCCTTAGACATTTTAATTTAGCTACTAAATCCCGCTTATATTTTGGAAGAAGTTCACTCTCCATAAGTTCTTTTGGCAAATCTGATACAGTTTGCGTTGGCGGTGTTGAGGTTTCCACTATGTAAAATATATTTAACACGTTGAACGCCACGCGAATTCTTAAGGAAATCCCTTAAGGAAATCACCGGCGACTGATATTCAACTATTAGTTTCTATAGTAAATAACGCGCGTGGCCTGATTGGGATTTCCTTAAGAATTCGCATGGCGCGCTCAACGTGTTAGTAAATAAAATGAATGAAATAATTATTTTATCATTTAAACTTACATGTCGGTGAATTATTATTGCTTCCATTTTCAATTCTTGGCCTTTGTTGATTAGTGGAAATTTGAGGTGGTATAGATGATACAGGAGTATCTACTGTTACTGGTTCATTAGTTGCTGCAGGTGAATTATTAGGATTTCCAGAAACTTGATTATTTGTGCTGTTGTTCTGCCTCCTACTGATAATTAATTCAAATATTAAATTTTGTTAATTCATATAGTTTATTTATGCGACTGTTCATTTGTAAGAATATTAATAAATATATAAACTTACTTCAATAGATTACTTATGATTTGGCTAGAGAGCCGAGGATCAGTAAACTGTGTTGTTCTGTTGTTATGATCTACAAAATATACACGCCCGCTTTGAGTCTGTCTCATTTCCCATCCACTGGGTAATGGCCCAAGTTCGGTTGTTAACTCATTGGCTGGTAAATCACGTGGTATTCGGGGATCATGCCACGTAGATGTTCCAGTTGGAACATGATAAAAATATACTTGTCCTTGTTGAGTTTTCCTCATTTCTATATAATATAAATATTGCGTTTTTTAAGTATATCTAATATGATAAAGTAATTTATTTTTAAAATTAGATATTTATTTAACTTACCATATCCTCGGGGTAAATCCATAGGTTGAAGAGATTCGTTTCTTCTTTCAGCACTGAGCACTGCATTATTCCTATTTCTGTTGCTTCGATTAGGCCTTCGTGGTTGACCATTGTTAGAACGCTCTATACGACTATTTTGATTTCCATTTTGTTCATCGCTGCTTCTTACAGGTCGTCGATCTCTTATTGCAGACGATGGGGGAGTATTTCTCATATGCTGTTGACTTTGTTGACTCCTATTTTGTTGTTGCGTTGGTGTATTTCTAGGAGTATTTTGAGCTGAACTATCTCTGCTCGGAGTTCTGCTAGACGTTCCTTCTCCATTCCATTCTGGTGTGCTTTGTAAAACAGTAGGGCTGTCTGTTCTCACATTTGGTGGACTGCCACTGCCACTGGGAGAAGTAGGCTCTGAATTAGGTAATGGTGGTGGTTCTGGAGTGGTCGGTATAATAGCATTGCTAGGCCTAGTAAAAAAACAGTAAATATTAGATGATAAATGTAACTAATAAAAAAGTGGTATTAATTTTCAATATTCAAAATAACTACAATACCGATTATTTGGACGTATCCATTGTGTTGTTCTGGTATAATGATTAATATAATATAATCGTCCACTTTGAGTTCTTCTTTCTTCCCATCCATCTGGTAGGTCAGTTGGACAACTTAAATCACCAAGAACGTCAACTACAGCATTATGGCCAACCGTGTTACTCACAGCACCATTATGTCCATCTCTAGATAACAAAGATACAACTATTTGTCCTTTGACAACATCTGTATCTTCGGAATGAGCTTTACAAAGGTCTAAACGTTGATCTAAAAGTAAATAATGTATTTACTTTTAATAATATTATCTATGATTATATAATAATTTTAACATAGAAACAATCAAAGTAATGTTGACGACTTACATCCAGTATCTTTCAATCTTTGTATTGTGTTTGATAATATACGCACACATCCTAAAAAGCCGCCACCTTGTTTCTTATGGATTTTTCTATGATTCCACACTGATATCGTAATGCCATCATTTTTCCCAATATATCTACATAAATATATATTTCTCATATATAATATACGCATGAGATAAATAAATGTAATTGCACTTATGATAAACAAATATTTACAAATCATAATGTTGATTCCATTTTGGAGCTAAAGTAGCCTTGCACGTATCTGTACTGTGACACTGACCAGAACCATCAACAGTTATTTTAGCAAAGGGATCAGGCAGGCCTAAAAGCAAATCATTATCTTAATTGTAATACTTTGGTAAAACCATAAAGTTATTGCACAATGTAATGAGTACTCACGAAATAAATCTTTTCTAGCAAGATTACGGGCACATAAAACTGAAAATATTAAAAAATCGTTATTCAAATGTTAGATCGAATTCTTTTAAAGTTTTTCATTATGTGAATCATATTTTAGTATATTACTACCATATTAAAAAGTACATGGAACGTTATTTCATAGCAAAACATAAAAGTAATGGTAAATGAATGATAAGAAAGAAGATTCTAAAAGTTCAAAGGATTAATTAAGCCTTGTTGGAAAACAACGCTTAATATCATGTTTGATGAATTTTCTTTTATCAGAGTTGAAAAAAAGCATTCTAATATTATACTTCATATACCCTATATCACATTAAATTGTGATTGAAAAAATATCATGTTATTAAAAATACAAATGATAAATAATAATTAAACGATATATTCGAAATTGATATTAGAAAAGATTGAAAATAAACGATTAGAAAAAGGGGGTAAAATTTGTAATAAAGATGATGTGTTATTCGGTCAATTTGTAGATCGTTTCAATCGGTTACACACTATAGGCGTAATCGAGGGAAGAGCAATGATAGGGGAGAGAGAATAAATAATTAAATCGAGAGAGGAGATAGAAAGAATGAACGATTGAGAGGAAACGAACGTCCTTCTCGAAGGAGCCCTCCCGGAGCGCTTCTATCCGTGGGGTTTTGACCTCTGTTAGGGAGTTGCCATAACCAAAAGAATGAAAATCATAGTAAGAGGAGTATTAAATGAGTCTTAGGTGGGGTGGAGAGAGAAAGAGAGAGAGAGAGAGAGGAGGAGGAGAGGAAAAGGGTCCGTTTCTTAAAGAAAATAACCAATAACATAGTAGTAGCATTTTGACATTTCTCGAATGCACTGTATTAATATTCTAATACGGGGGATTATGTTTAATTGAAATCAAATAATTATTTCTTTACATCGAAAGAGAGTAAGAAGAAATAAAAAGCGTATAAGAATAATAAGAAGGATAATAAATGGTGTAAGTGCACGAGGATAAGGTTAAAGTGAACGAACTAACGTAATGAAGGAAGAAAGGAAGGAAGGAAAAGAAGGATGGATGATGGATGAAAAAAAAGGAAGAAGGATCGGAGTCGCGTGCAAGTTGAGTGTTCGGCCAACTTTCACGCTCCTTCTTCTCTCCTCTCTATCCATGATACACGACATGGATTGTATCATAGTTCGGACAATCTTTTATTTCACTCACTCGTCAAACGAATCTTCATGGCCCCGTTCCTCCTGCTACCGCCGGGATTCGACATTTTTCACAAACATTTAACGCTTTTAACCGCACATCGGCACACTAAATTGGTAAATAAAGTTGTTCCTTACGCGGTAATATACATCACACACGCACAACGATCTACGATCGACTGACCTGAGATCGACTCAATACGATTCTCGATTAAACTTAACTCCCGCTTCGATATATCGGTCCGCCATCTTCTTTTATATTTCTAAATCGTTACCTCGAGATTTTAACCGCCATTTTCAATTGTAGGGGTTTATTTTAACGAAATGTTTTTTCTTTTTTTTAAAGATTATTGTTTTATATCTCATTAATTTTCCTTTTTTTTTTATCACATTATAGAGTTTTTAATAAAAATAAAGTATTGGCATGGAATAATACATTTTTTTCCTATAACTCCGTTAATATATATATATATTTCAATTTTTTCTATAACTTACAATATATATATATTTCAATTTTGGTGATATATTTTTGAAAATAATTATTTAGCTAATTGTATTTTTTATAGATTTACAAAAAAAATCTTATAGAAAAATGTAGTCTCTGTCAATATTTTTGTTCGGTATTGTATAATATATACGTAGTGTTATAAATTCATTGATTAAACGATTATTATCGATTTATTATTACTTTGATCGTAGCATTACAAAATATACATAAGAAGAAAAAATAAATTGCTTACATACACGTATGATATTTTTATATGAGCAATATGTGTATCAAAATTACGTGTAATTTTTGTAAAAGGACACACTTATGTCTTAGAATGTGATTGGTGCACTATTTATCGAACATGTAATTTGTGACAATACGAATTAATTGTTATCCTCTAAACTTATTCTAAAAAAAAAAGAGATTGACGCTCAAAATTTGTGTACAAATAACGTTTTTATAAATATCTCAATATAAATCTGTAATCTTCTTTTTCTCTATAAAAAAAAAAAATTGTACTGTGGATTGCAATAAAATATAAATCAGTATTGTAACAAGGCTTTTCATTTTCTATAGAGAAAGATGTTACGTGTCATATAAATCTTTAATTTTTTTTTTTAATATATATATATATATCGACAATTTCATAAAGTAAATAAAGTTTTAATAATTGTTAATAGCAAAAATAAATGGATTTTATATTCTTTTTTGTTCTTTTTTTTTTTTGTACTTTCAATATATTTCGTCCGACCTCCAGTCTATTTTTTATTTGTGATTTAATAATAAGCGTAGCTTCGTTTCTTGACGTTTTCATTTTATGAAACGCAAATTATTTAATATGTATATATATATATATATATATATATANATCTTGTAAGTGTATGCTATTCCATTTTTGTATATATCACCCATTCACATTACGTATAAATATTATACATATATATATATATAAATATACATATAAATATAAAATAAAAAAAGAGAGAGAGAGAGAGAGTGTCAGCTTTCTTTGGCAGTAAAATGTAACATCGATAACACTTCTTAATTATAAACGAAATATGCCAGCATTTATTAAAATCATTGAATGCCGACTATGTAGTCCCTCGATAACGTTGAAAGATGTTTGCACTTTTTTTTTTTTAAGCTTCTCCTTTAAATGTAAGGAAAGCATCAACGAGGAAAAGTACACCTTGAATGATACTAATGGATCCTTTCGCTAAGCCTGTGTCACGAAAAGAGGATTTATAAGGAATTTGATCGAAATACTTGATATTCAAAGCGCCAGCAGCTACGAATAAAGCGCAACCAATCAACGAGAAGAAAAGATCCTACAACATATAAACGAAAAATAAATTCATTATTAAAATGTTACATACAACGTATATGTATTATATATATATAACGGTTTATATTTCTATTATGTGTTTTTTCCATTTTACGTACGTTGTATTGATTATTACGTCGAAATCAATGTTTATGGAAACAAGAGAGAAAAAAGGAAAGAAAGAAAAAAAAGAACAAAATAAGAAAAAAAGTAATATGAATGTAGTATAGAGCTTCGAGTGTATACACCGTAGATACTATTTTCAACGTACCACACGTCGGTTGACCGGAGTTGCCATTAAACTGCCAGCAAACAAACCAACTAGAATAATGAGGTATCCACCAAAGGTACCCATTGTGATCATAGCTGTATGCTGATCTCCCGCGTTAAAGGAGTTATAATGCAATCCGATAAGGATGCATACCAAGATCTGAAAAAGTCAATATTCATACATATATATCTAAAAAGTCAATATTATATAATATATATAAGTATATATGAAATTATACGTTCTTACATTATATGGGTGAACAATAATATTTATTTTATTCATTCACTATTATTAATACTCTCTCTCTCTCACTCTTTTTCAAATTAAATTTATGTAAAATAATATAAAGTTATAAATTTAAATGATTTTATATAATAATTGTACAAAGTGTAATATTAATTTTATACAAATATATCGTACAAGTTTAAAATATTCGAATGGAAGTGACGTTAAAAAAAACTGTGATCTTTTTTTTAAAAACGCGAACTAAACGAAGTCATTGAAAATAAGTACACTGTACTCATCGATATTACTATAAATAATACATTGGGGCTTTTAATGTTTTGTTCCAGTTAAAAACTTTATTCTATTTCCAAGACTATTCGTGCAGCAACAGGTAAGTATTTTCATTATGGACGATCGTACAGACTCGAATCGTAAGCGAAATGACACGTATATACATACATACATATATGTACTTATGTATATACGAATGTACTTCTTCGAATACCATTCTTGGGTCATCTTTAATGTTATATTCATGACGTTTCTCCAACTAAATTAATTAGCAAGAAAATAATGGTGCCATAAATATAATAAAATCTTAGTGAGTGTATGCATAATTGTAAGCGTATTATACAAAATCGGATGCCAATCTTGCGTTAAATTGCAAGTGATTTTTTTATTTTATTACGCACTTTATATATTGCTGATAAATTTATCAGAAAAATGATTCAGAAGATGACTACTATTATATCTTGAATTATTTATGAATAATTTTGTTGAATGAACTTTGATCGAGGTATTATCACATAATCGAATTCAAATAATATTCGTTTAAATATTTTTTTTATGATCATCATCGTAGATAAAGATTTCAAATTTATGATATAAATTATAATATTACGAGACATGAAATATTGTCAATTGTCAAACTGCTTCTAACGAGTACTTCCTTTAGAGTTGTCACTTTCTTTTTTTGATAAACGCATCTGTTAGTAAAGTGAATCAGTTCGAAGTAGAGGAAACGACTCCTGTCTGGAGGATAAATTAATTAACTTCTTTGGACTACGGTGACATTGAATACAAAGTTCTCAATGCGCGTGTACGATTAGTTGTTTTGTTTATATCTATTTTAATGGTATCGGTTATATTATTGTTATTAAACATATCGGTTTCCGATTATCAGAATAAATGGAATAGATATATTACGTTATTATAGCGATAAACGATATCGATTATGCAAACGTATGATCAAGATTTTAAAATTTTAATATATTAAATTAATTCTATATTAATTTATATTTAATATAAAATCTATATCTACGATAACTATTAATCATTAATTAATATTTTCATAATGAATCACGAGATGGATGGTTTAAAAATGTATATAATAGATTGTCGTAAATATACTTACAAGTTCAAAGAACTTTATGATAGTAAGCCTCGAAATGTTGACCATTTTTATTTATCTGAAAACAAAAAAAATCAATAGTATATGAATAATGTTACTGATGTATTATTTGAACGTTTAAAATATAATTTGAACAAAATAATTTTATGACAATGTTTGAATTGATACAATTAACCACAAGTAACATAAGAAATATTAAACCTTTGCCAATCAAGCAATCTTGTTTACATACACGCACACGTGCAATCATACTATTTTATAAACGAAAGACTTAACGAGTCTTATTTTCCGCATCTTGCGAAACCGTTATATAATCTATTGTTTGTTATTATCAGATCGACAAAATAAAATTGTTAACGAGGAAAATAAAGAAAATTGCTTTCCATTCAATTAAACATTAAGTTAAATCAATTCTATTAAATGCAACAATACAACAAAATATTATAAAGGAAAAGGAAACAAATAGTGTTCGATATTAGCATATAAACAAGAGAATAGTTTTGCTTATGGACATGAGTTTGGAAGAAAAACTTAAACATTATTAATTTTTGATAGACTTTATACAAGAAAAGGTAGACTTTTAAGATCGATATGAACGTGCTATGGTTGAGCAGTTTCGTGATACCAAAGGTGACGGTATTTTACGATCATTCGTGATAATACTATATACTCTGATAAGACAGCTTTTTTTTCTTTTTTTTTCATTTCTTTCATTTAATTTTTAACGAGTAACGCAGAAAAATTATTAAATTTTTCGGTAAATGAAATTCACCGTTTTTTGGACTCTTATGTTAGTTTGATCGAATCTAAGTGTAGTTGGTATTAGGTCGACTGACGTAACCCTATACTCCCATACTGTTCTTTTTATAGTAATGATCGGTACGAGGCGATTATTGTTGACCGTATATCCTCTTGATGGATCAAAAATCAATTTTAAGAACGTATATAAACTCTTTTCAATCGAGAAAAATAAACAACAAGAAATCTAAACATAGAGAATAAAGGTGTATATATATATATATATATATATATATATATATACAATATATACAAATATAAGAACAATATATATTTACCGTATATTGTAAATCTTTCGTATATTTTAATGAAATTTCTTTTATTAATAAATCTTCTTCTATACGTATTCAACTTGTTTAAAAAAATCGATCAATAGTTACGTTACGATAGGAAACGATATAACACTATCGATACTTCGACATGAATGGGTTTCCGATCTCTCGTATATCAACAATTTATTTTTCTTATATTTGGTGTTTAAAAAAAATCATATTTTAATGATAAGAATATAAATACAAAAATAGTACTCATAAAACAAGATTTTTCTTTTTTTCTTGGTTTTTGATACGGAAAGATTCGGCATATAAAAACGAGACGTAATTAAAGTACTATATATATCTTTTCCTCTTTCTCTCTTTCTAGATAAAAAATTACAGAACGAATGGGATAAGGTATATATGTATGTGTGTATTCATATTTTTTTTTTATTTGCCAGTCGAGTTTTATTAAAGTCAGACTGTGACGCTTTTAAGTTGGGTCAGTGGAACGAAGCACCATGGCCATGGGGCACCAAAGATGGATAGAACGTAAAAGAAATTAGTAATCGTACGTACATACCTATGTACGTACGAGGTATGCATATCTTTTATATGTGTGTGTTTAGTATTGCGTATTTTCTTGCATGCTCATACTATGCGTCAGATGCTGGAATATTATGTCATACTGAATTTTGTATTTTTACAGTAATCGTAATATAAAATATAATTTTATATTTAGATATTATATTTTTTTATTAACAGAGATATTCATCATTTCACAAATTATATTTGTTATATTGATTATTATATTTTTTACAATTGATGACAAGGTAATCGTTTTAAAAATAGAAAAAAAGATATAATGATTTTAATTATGAATCCTGAACAATGTTTCTTTTTATTTGACCAAACAAGAATAGTTTAGAAGCAGTTTCTTATAAATCATTTTTCACTGCGTGAAACAACGAGTGTTTTATATTTAGTACGAGTTTGAAAAGCAGATAATCGCACGTGTTGTACTCGATGAATACAAGTAATCAATGCGAATCACGAACAAATCGAATAAAACACCGTTCATTCCTATTTGAGTTACCTTAAAATATTATTCCAGAATATCAATATTGATATTCGAGAATTTATTTCTTTTTTTTTTGTGTAAATCGAAATATAGAGAAAATTTGTAATCTATAAATCAATGTGTAATATTTCAAATAAAATGATACAATAACAGTTTATATATTTTTTTAAAAAAGAATCCTTGAAAACTAGGTTATTCGTTGTATGTATGAATATAATTACTTTAACTTTGCTAACGTGATTAGCAACATGCTAGTTAATTATTGAATCCGATTATTCAAAAAAGCAAAAGAAAAATAAAAAGAAAGATAGGAAGGAAGGAACATAATATTCCTTCGGAGACCGTGCATTACAGGAATGTTAACTTTTTTAATTAAATGCTGGGTTATTAAAACCAGATTCGTCCAATAAAATCTGACTCCAATGCATGTGTGCATCTAATTAAACGCATTAAATTTTTCCACAGAGAGAGAAGGTGCTTTTTTTCCCATCTTTTTTAAAGTAATTGAAGTTTCTTTATATGCAGGGTGAATCATTAAATTTGTCTATCTAAATTATTTCAATTATTTTTTATAGCGTTGAAAAATATTGTATACGAAAGTTGTACGATATGAAATGGTATATCATTTTTTTCTACGTGCATGAGTTTGACTTTTACAATTATCCAATTAAAATGTGCTTTTTTTCGTTCGAGACCATATCTCAAAGACAATAAAATGATATTTCTTAGAATTTTTATAAGCTGTCATACAATGTTAACAGTAATATGCTGTTCTATTTAAGAAAAAGAAATGAAAATGACCTTGTAATTATTTCTACGTTTTCATCTAGGAAAAAAGTAGATCACATTAATTCACAATTTTTTTTTTCTTCTTCTTTTATATCGTACAACTGTGTAAATAAAATTTTCTAATATTATTCAAAATAATTGATATATTATAATTTATGTTCCACCCTATACATATATGCACGTAATTCGGTCAATTGAATTAAATCAAGCTATTCTCTTTCGCATAATATTTCTTTTTCATTTCAAATTGTCGAACGACGCAAAATCAGTATATTCGAAGTTGATCCTTTGGGTGGCTATACCTGCTTGTGTGACCTTGAATATAGTAGTATAAAAAACGAAGGATCACAAAGAGAAAGAATACCGAAATGTAGGCATCTCAGGGTCGTAAGCAGTTTTTTTTATAGCAATAGATAATTATGTTTTAGAACTGACAAATATTCATTGTCAGTTTCAGACAATTTTTGATTCCATTATTTTCAATAATACGAAAAAATATTATATACAAGAAATTCTACGATATAAAATGAGATATAATTTATTATAGGCTGCTTTCTTTTCTTTTTTTTTTTACGTGAAGTAGAAATTAACTAACGTATGAAAAATAATTATCTATGATTCTAACCACATCTTTGTATTTTTTTATCAAAAGAGAGATGTTAGGAGCATTGAGGAAGTAACAAATGACAAAGCAATTTATATTTAAAAATTGAATGAGACGTGACTTTTATTTAATTGACCACTCCCAACGAATATACACTATTGCTTGATCAAATAATTGTAATATTATTCAATTTTCAATAAACTAATTAAATATATATGTATATGTGTTCATTTTTTTGAGAGTGGATTAGTATCAATTAAGTTAGTTTGTTTTTGAAAAAAAAAGTAAAGGATTTTTTTTAAAAGCAAACTGTACTCAAGCGTTATATAATTATTATACATTGCAAATTGTTTGAATATATATTCAAATAGAATATATATATTCAAAATAGAGTACTCTTGCGAAATTCTATGCATATGCATATATTGTATTGGCACGTGTCATAAGAAAATGTACGTGTTTGAAAAAACTAAACAATTCTTGATGTTTACTTTGCGTAGATCAAAATGGCACATAGATAATAGCGTGTATCGTCTTTTGAGTCATTTTCTATCGATAACATTAAAGCATTATCACGTATAGTTAAAAAAAAAAATTATGCAATTATTTAATGTAAATCATTAAATATTTCTCATTAACTTATGTATTATTTCAAAATTAATATTGAATTGAAATAAAAAGTTTTCGATGAAAAATTTCATAAGTAATTTATATCTCAACATATTATATTATAATAATATTTAACTTTAAACATTTTGATTAGTTTATTTTATTAATACATCATGCTATACGATAGGCGTTCTCGTATATAAAACAGGTTTACACTTTGCATCTTCTGATCGCGGAACCAATTTATATTTCAAAGGAAAGTCACAAAACCAGGTCAGCCGTAAGACGGTAGTATAAGAATATTTCGGAAACGAAAGAGAAGCGACAACACCACCACGGTTTCTGGCGTCAAAACATGCGGCGAAAGTCGATTTCTTACGACGCATCTTCGTTGACTTCTTATAAATCAATCCACAGCGAGAAAGAGAAAGATATATATACATATACATATATATAATGTGTATACGAAGTTATTTCAAGCGAATAGTACAAATGATATTGAATAAATATTTGTGATATATACGAATTTTGATAAAACGTTCACGTTAACGATAATATACTCACATAAATAAACAAATGTTATTTATTTGTGAACGTATATATATTAATTTTAATTATTAAAATTAAAATTTTTATTTTTATAAAAGAGAGATACCACTTTATATTGATTGAAAAGTTCACTCTTGTAAAACGTGAATTAATATTCTTTAATAGTTCTTTTATTTTATACTTACGTGTTTTGAATCGGCCGGATTTCACGCGTTCGTCGAAAGTTGTTCACGTTACGATGGTTCGACAGCAACTAACGCCGTAACCGAGTAACCAATTTCGCGCGGGAGTGTTCCTCTTAAGCCGTGCTATATACGATTTTCTAAAACACAATGGCGTTTACGAGCATCGCGTCATAGTATGTACTATACGTGTTAGTGTGTAGGAGAGTCTGTTCTATCGAGACTAAGAAATGACTCCTTCCATCTTATCTTGGTCGATGACGGATCTATCTCTGCACGAAATACGTGAATTTAAATGTAAATCCTTTATTTTTGCAATTAATATTATTTACCAATATACACCGGTAGAATATTAATATTTTATTTTAATTATAAAAAAGAAAAAAAATGATCTAAATAGTTAGATGATCCAATTCGATTGTAATTAATGTTATTGTAATATTAACATTTTAATCAATGTATTTATTTTTATTATTAAAGCGCGGATGTAATTACAAGATATATAGATAATACTTATTATGCAAATAATATATATTCGCAGAATGAATCTGAATCATATTAGTGAGTAAAAATGTATATATAATTTAACGATAAGTTTTGATAACGAAATAATGCGAAAAAAATATTCTTTAAATATTTGCAATCATTCTGATAACGTACATTCATTCATTCTAATCTTTCTGTTTTTTCTATTTTCTTAGACTAAAAATATTTATTACATTCTATGTTTCGTATTGATATGTATGTAATTTTGATTTCGTTTCTATTTATAAGAAATAACTATGGTAAATTAATTGTTATTTATTATGCAACAATATATTTTGGGAGACATACAAAAATGAGATTTGAATCGATTTTCTTGATGTTAAATATTTTCGAAACGATATTACGTCGTTAATTAGAAGTATGACGTCAACCATGGTGTGTCACATCTGCAAGAAACGCAGGAACACATTCGATAGTATGTGTGGCACGCTCGAGTACGTGCTTACGTATGCGTGTAGGAACGCACTCATTACGTCACATTACTTAATGAACCTTGCTTACCTAGTAAAGAAATGCTTTAAAAGGATGATAGATTTGAAGAATTAATAAAACAGTTTCACGATAACCTTTTATATCATATATTTATACTATATTGTGATTGTAAAATATAAGTAAATAAGAACAAATATTATATTAATATTTAATAAAATATCGTATTAAGTATTTATCGTAATATATATATTCGTGTTTTTTTATTTTTTAAATTTATATTTTAATAAAAAAATCATCTGTACATACGAAGTACTTATTTATTAATATAATCTCAGTTTACCTAATACAACATTTATTTTCAATTAATTATATGTAATATTAACTTATAATCATGATTTAATAATATATTTGTTTTAATATATATAATTTTGGGTGTGAACAAAGTTTGATTACAATTTACAATGCAGATTCGCACAAAGCAATTAATTTTTACCATAATCCAATCTCCAATTTACTCCATACAACAATCTGATCTAATAATAATCCAATAATCTAATAATCTACTAATTCCTATGCTGCTTGTATCTTTATATAGTCTAGCCGACCCGTTAAATTTAAATACAATCATTTATCGATATTGATCAAATTTGAAATTCAGCTATTGTCAGAGTAGTGTAGAACCTTTTAATTACTAATTTTCTTATATAATAGTGCATACAAAAATCATAGAGATTCAAGAAAATAACGCGCAAATAATTTATTAAATTCTGATAACACATGGTAAATATGTAAATAAAAAATATATTATATAAAATATTTTTTATACAAAACGTATAAAAAATTATACGTGTTAGTAGTATTATATGTATATGTATTGTCAGTTGAGTCAGAAAAAGTTCGAAAACATGACGCTGCAGACAATATCATTCTCTTATTTTTGCCAGATAGGTTTGTTAGTTATGCGCATGCGCGACAATTTTTTCAATCAAGACAAGAGGCGGTAATAATTCTCCCGTTAAAGCATTGAGAAATGTATAATTAAAAATATTCTTATAAAAGTATAATATACATATATTAATTATAATTATTCTAGTTATTATAAAATATATTATATAATACAGTTTATATAATTTTGTAATATATATTTATATATTTTGTTTCCCGATTTTATTTGTATCTATAACATGTCGCATGATTCAGTTTCATATTTAACCGATTGCGCACAATACTTTACGCTCAACGGGTAAAGTAACTTCCTCTGTCCTTTTACTTTATTAATGAGTTTTACCACATTTACGGGAATTGACAATATATATATATTAATACTCCATATATATATACAAAAGATCTACATGGTCGAGATCGATCAATTAAATTAGAAGTTAGAAACGTCGATAGTTGGTATCATGTTATGGTTTTATTTCGTGGTAGGCTACAGCAGCGTCACCGATCGATAGAAAATGAAACTACATATCAAGATGGTAACTGTAGTCAATAGTTGATATTTATAGTGGTCAGAAAACATTAAAAGAATTCGTTTATCGTCCAGACATGGACATCGACTATTCTTTTATTATTAATTTAAAAAATGTTGAAAGAAAAACTATAGAAAAAAAAAAAATATAAATATACAACTCGCAAGAAAAGTAAGACGGCTTGAAAGAAAGTTTGTCTTTTTCTTGGATAACAATATAATTTCACGTTCCTTCGTTATAACGTTTCTTTTTATACTGGAAGAACTCACCGAAGCTTTTTACCGCCGCTAATGAAGCGCAGCACGATGCAACAAAACTTTCTTTCCTTTCCATTTGTTCTTTTTACTTTTTATGGAAGAATTTTGTGTGTGTTTTCTTTTCTCGCTTTGTTTTCTCTATCTTTTTTTTTTTTTTCTTGACACGGACTTGAGAAATTAGGTAACGAGCTTTTCAAGGCGAGGAACCGTGGAACAAGTAAACTTTAAGTGACATGAACGTTTCTCTATTTTCCGAATAGACAGGGTGAACTCGTACGTTGTATATACGTATGTATTTACGTATGTATATATATATATATATGATATGTACATATATGTATATATGTGCATACATATATATATATGTATATGGTCTAGCCTGTAATAACTTGCAACATTTCCGTGGCTAATTTATTTATCATCCTGCTGGATGTAGGACCCTCTCGGGAATGTACGGACTGCTGCTGTGGACGACGAGGACGAACGCGGGAAGGAAGACATTATACTGCCGACAATGCTCCGAGGGCAGTGTATAACGCTTTGCCTTGTCACACTCCCGTCTGCTCTACAAAACTTCTTTTCCGAAATTTAAAATGAAATCGTCCATGTAATGTTCATCCTTTGTTTAATTTAAGTCACCCTGTACTTTGCCAACCTGACCTCTTTTTTCTTTTTCTTTTATTAATTACAAATTATGATTTTTTTACAATTACTTCGTTCTTGTTACTCTAATCCTATTATTCAACGTAAACGCCATTAATATCTATAATTATTACCGATCTTAATATTTTAATATTATTCAATTTTTTTCTTTTATTAATTCATATTAGAATCTATAAGGAAGAAATTGTACGAAATAAAATGACACCTGTGTTATTTCCTACATCGTCCGCGCGATCCAATAAGAAAATAATTTCTCGAATTATATTGACAAGTAGATATTTCTCGATGATATATAACTGACACGTGTATCTACGTCGATACTTGTTAAAATTCTTTTCCTTATTTTGAAACGATGAAGACGTTAAGATTCATCCCAACCGATATTCTCACCGAGCAATATTCACCAAGACGTTATTCCTGCCACGGTAGAATTTCGAAAGCGACATAGGTGCCATAAAAAAAGTCACTACGCGGTGATTTAGGGCAAGGGACGACGAAGTGACCCAGGAGTAGTATGTCGCGTTCCAAGAGAAAAGGAATGACAGAAGAAGAAGAAGAAGAAATAGAAGATGAGAGAGATGAGGTGGGAAGGAGGGGTGGGAGGGGGGTTTTGGTTTAGGAAAGGGAAAAGGAAGAGGAAGACGTCGGGTTCCATTCGAGTGGTAGACTGGAGTAGCAATAAAAGTCAGTGACTTCGGGTAATCGAGAAATCCACCCCAACGATTCGATACCCCATTTCTATGCGATCGTTTCGAGAGCTGCTCGACGCTTTCTATGATCGCGTAGAAACGCATCAGATGAGATTGGACAAGTGATCTCCTTCGAGAAGATGATTTTTTTGCTGTCCTTTCTTCGACATCTAAGGTTAAAGTGTCCTCGCTGACGATGAAATCTTAAAGATCCAATTTCGCGATCTGTTTTGTTTTCTGACCTTTTTTCTTTTTATTTTAGAATGATCGTAATTCTTATTCTAAATGAGAGATTTAAAGGAATACGAAATTTACATAGGTGAATGATACTTTATTATTTTTGTTTTCTTTTTTTTTTTCGCGTTGTTTTTATAAATGATTATTAGTATATCATCATATACGGTGTAAATCAGAAAAGATGATTTTTTTATTATCAATGATCAATTATAGTATTTTACCAAGCACGTAAACGTTCGCGAGCATAGGATCGGTACATGTTATCCATTATACTGGACCTGCTGCTGTTCGATGCCGAGTTATTGGCAATAAAAAGAATGAAAAACAGTATACCCTTGTAGCTATATTGTATCGGCAACATCGGGTACGAATATCCGCGCGATCAAGAACCGTTTCGGATGAGACTGTTGAACGGAAAAGTATTGGGTTTGTAACGTCTATGTGGATTATTATTTTAGAAATCAGAGATATGCTTTCTTTGCGATTTAACTTTTACGAGACGACGTTTTAGATTTCTCAAATATTTTTATAACAGTTGTTTCTTTATTTTTTTTTTCTTTTTTTTTTTTTTTAATACACTAATATTTTTGATTACACAATAAAATCCCGTAAAAATGACGATTTTCTTGTATATAAAGCGAATCAAATTTGTTATTTACTTATTTTAAAAAAGATAGTTCAATGATTACGTTTCAACAAAATATTTTAAGTTGGTGAAAGAAACAAATGGATGCAATTTGAATAAAGTCAGTCGGTGGCTGGGGGAGCGGGGTGGGGTGGAGGGGAGGAGGTTCAATTCAACTCGAATAAAAAGTGCGTTTGAGAAATAGGGAAAATTTCTTGGTGACGAGTAGAACGTCGACAAAACGGAAAAACGACCTCAAAAGAGAGAAAATAATATTGTACACTGTCTCTCTGTTGGTCAAAGTTGCCAAGACACACAATGGAATATAAAGATTCGAGCTTGGGCCTTTCCCTTGAGAGAAAGGAGTCGGTTCTTATTTAAACGGGCTCCTTTTCGCTTTTCTCAAACGTATATACATATATCTATATATATATATATATATATATATAAACGATATTTTCGCATATACATATGTATATGCATAAAGGTATATGTATGTACATACGTATATAAGTTCCTATTTTTCATATTCACGGTTTCACCTGGTCCATCGAGCATACCAGGTCCACTGAATAAATCTCCTGGAATATATAAAATTGTCTTGCCGAGCTCCAGACAGTCCCATGGAATGAGGTGGAGGACGAAGAGAAAGAAAAAATGAAACAAAAAGAAAGAAAGAAAGGAAGAAAGAATGAAGAAAGAAAGTTTTCGACTTTCTTGTTATACCATCTTGTGTGGTTTTCTACGACAGTATTTTACAATAATGTTAAAGTTTCCGAATAAACGACGATTATATATGACAAAATATGAATGTGTATCATATTATTAAATTAAAGGGTATAGGAAAATAAGTGCAATAATAATTATAAATACTAACAAATGTAGTGTTTTAGTTTCAAAGATGGAACATACAAGTTTTATAAAACAAATAATATAGATTTAAAAAAATTTCATTGTAAATAATGCAACATATTGTTATATACCGAGATATTATTTTTTCATATATATTTCGATTGTATAATATCGCGAGAAATTTATTCGTTTTTTGATATTTTTTTTTTTTTGATTTTATTAATCCAAGAACGTTTATAAAAGGGGTAGCATTTTCTCATTTACGATTTACGATCTAACACGCAAACATTTCGTATTCGACTCGCTGGTTAACTTCGATGAGAGCCTTCTACAAATTCCTAAAGCGATTTCTCGTTGCCCTCTTATTCTATTTTTAAAGGGAGGATTTCACGGATACGGCAGCTTCCATGCCGAAAAGGAGATCCATAAAAATTCTTGGGATTCACGGGTTTGCTCTCCTTCCTGCCCAACTATATATATATATACATCTATAATATGTATAGGTAGATTGTATATACGTATATTCTTGCCCAATATTTTCTATGTGTCATCTAGTGAATTATGCAAGTAGCTACGTAAGATCTAACCATAGATAAGGATAGTATCTGACTCTTGAGATTTCGTATATATCCAAGAAACAACTTCATCGGTATGCGTCACTGTATATGTGTGATCTACCTATGCGTCTATTTATCTTCTTCTCTCTTTTACTTCTTTCACGCCCACTTATAGCAAACCTTCGAGGACGTACACCTCGATACATGGGTATAGATATATAGGGTATATTGTTGCGATATAAAATTTATCGTGAAAATACTGCGTTAGTATCAGACTCGAATTAATTTGAAGAAAAAAAAAAATGTTCTATATATCTCGTTAAAATAATATATTTTTTAAAATTATTTTATCACCGAATGCACATTATAAACAATCTTTTGTATTCAATCAATTTTAAAAATAACTGATTTATAATTATCATTTATTTTTGTATTTTCACTGATTGCATTTTTATTTATTATTCGTCATTTGTTTTGTTTTCATTGATACAATACGATTCCACATACGTATTGTTACGATCGATTATTATTCGTTTAAATTGAATTTTTTATGGAAATAATGTTATTGGATTTTCTTAGTCGAAATTTAATTATTTTACGATATTAATTTAAATGTTCATATAAAATATATTATTCTGTAATTACTGTTAGGGAAGAGATATTATAATTTAATATAATATTTTATTTATTGAATGAAAAAATAATTCTTTCTACTATATTATATTATTGTATTTCTTTGAAAATAAAATTATTTTCACATATTGTTTGAATTTGATCATCGAATTAATTAAAAAACGAAATATATATAAGAGAGAGAGAGAGAGAGAGAGATAGGTATGGAAAACGTATTAATACTTTAAATAATAACATACATATATATACATAATAAATCATTTGTAAATGCTCGTTTTCAATCCTTTACAATTTTTATTAACCCATCGAAAATGATTAACTATAGATATCGAGGAAAACTTTGAGCGGTTAGCTTTACTCGTTTGTAAAGTTCATACGAGCAAGGATGGCGTGTATAAGATTTGCAAGGCGCTATCCTATTACGCGTGTTTCTTGATGTTAATACGGTTTAACGGCGGTACGTTGTCAGGTTAAAAGTAAATCTGCTTCACGTCGCCTAGCTACATTTACGGTATTTCCTATGTACATGCAAATTATAATGCATGGGAAAATTTATAATAGTTTCAAAGTCAATTTTGTGATGTTAATTTAGTGACAATATAAAAATATATATAATACAGTATTATCATTATTACTTTTTATAATAAATACAATTTATAATCGTAATCAATGTGGCATAAACTTTCGTATATATTTATCAAATGATATATAATATATAAATATTTACGATGAAATTAATAATTAAAAATTATTCACACATAGACAATGTGTTACACTTCTCTAAAAGTTTAATGTGTGTGCGTGTATCTAACTTGTAGTAGATTCCTTTTGTTTCTCTTATCGGATTTAGGGCTTTAAAACAGTTTCGAATTAGCCTCCTCCCCGTACCGTGTCACGTTTACTTCGCTTTGCATTTGAAATCGTCCAGGGAATCGTCCAGTTAAAGCAAAGCAAAGTCGACTACTAAGGGTAGTTTCCTACGATACGCGCGAGTATATAAGTGCTATTCCGAAATTTGAAAGTTCGTTTCCCCTCTGACTGAAAGTTTATAAACAATGCCATTAATAATGTTGTTTTACCTATTTATGTTTTCAGGAGCTCATTGCAATCGTGAGCGTGAAGCAATGCAGTAAACGTGTTATATCGTTGAAATAAAAAAAGAAAACAAAAAATACAAAGCTGTATATAAAAATTTCGTTTCTTTTGAGAAACTCGTTTATACAAAAAATGTCATCTTAATTTTTATATTAAATTACTTATACAATGAATTTGTAAATGATTCTGATCATTTTGGTTTTGCTCTCTCTCTCTTTCTCTCTCTCTCTTTTCACAAGAGTAAGCAACGTTCGCGTTTGATATTTTGACTGCGCGCAAAGTAATTGTAAAATTAATTATAAAGTCAGTGTTTGTACGAAATAATAAAGTAAAATTTAATCGCTTAGTAGAGTCAGTGCCGTGGTCGCGATAAGAAACTCGCAAGTTTCTTATTTTCGTAATCGTAATGTATGGGGATTGCTTTATCCTTTAAAATAATATTAAAATCGTGAATTAGAAACACGTTCGTACATTAATTTTAATTCCATCACGTTTTCACTAACACAATTCTTGAAATTTATTTATTAAATTGATCGCGAGAAAAGTTATTAATAGTTTTTGATGATAAAGGTTCATAGGGAACTTGGACATGAAATTTGACGCAGCAACTATCCTAGATTTGGAAGAAAATTGGTACAAAAGAAACATCAGCGAAATGTATCACATATGGAATAATAATACGGTAAATTTTAGAACAGACACAAATAATCTAAATCACATCTACAACGGAATTTTTAAATTTTAACCATAATAAATAATAAAGGACACCTTACACTGATGATATCTAGGCTAACAAACACTAGTCTAGATTGAAACAGTTTTGTTGAGGTTTTTGAATAATAACGATCAAATTAACGAAGTTTAGATGTATTGTGTTTGGAATATTATAAAGAGAAATGTATGTCGAAATAAATAAAAAAGACGCTGAGCTTTAAAGATTAAGGTAATATGTAAAAAAATTATATTGTATAAACCGCATGTATCGTAATAAGAAATTTATAAGAAAATAAAATTTSCAGTTGCTGAAGAAGTCCCAATAAAGGGACGAAACGTCCAACTTAATTAAATTAAGTTCTACTTCTTTTCATGTCCAAGTTCCCTATGAACCTTTATCATCAAAAATTATAATTTTGGACGAGAGAAAATACTGAATAAGTTATTAATAGTGTTAGAATTTGTTCGATTAAAGTTACACATTCAATATTTTATACAATTCTAACATTGAAATCGTATACACTTCGAAATATGGTGAATATTTTTAAAGATCATTCGTTATCATCGTCTTCGTCGAATAAAATAAATATCGAAATCGATAACTATTTTGAATACGAGAAAAGACGTTGAGAATTGATGAAATTGAAGATCACTTTTTTTTGTTCCAATAAAAATGAGCTTAAATTAATTTAAGTAATTGCGACAATAAGTTTGGCAATGTGTATTTACATCAGATATCCCAGACAAAATAATTTTCGAAAGCGTAACGAAATGAATATGGAACGGCACGTCGTCGTTGCAACGAGATGGCCACTCACCCAATCGAAGTCGATTTAAATAAATGGAAATAAGAAATACACGAAGTAGCAGCACGTCGAAGCAATGGCGAGGAATGAGAGTTTAAGAGGACACAATCCTCGGTCACTCGAATCTCCGTAGTTTCGGGGAATGCAAAGATAACAATTTGCGAGGAATGGAGGAAAGTCTCGGGAGGGTTGTTCCGGAGTGCACTGGAGGGAAAATCGATCCTTTATGAAGGTCTCGAAAGCGAAGTGCACTTCTACAAAATTTCACCGGGATACGGAGAAGATCATGCGCCACTAATTTTATACGAGCTAAGCCGTTCCTAAGTTTTTTTCTTCAATTTCGATTCGAAATATATTCGAAAATTGCTTTTATCCCATTATGTTGGAAAACATTATATTATTTTGTATTATTAAAATCAGAAAAAATATAAAAGAATATTTTTATAACATTAGAGAATATATTTCGTTAAAGATGATCGATATGTTTTATCCGAAAATTTCTTTCTTTTTCTTTTTCTTTTTTTTTTTTCTTTTAAATCAGAAACATTATGCAAAATTTTTAAGATTCCCTCGATAACGTCCAACGAAATAGGACAAGATCTTACAAGTGGAATGACAAATCAAAGGAATCAATTGCCCGTTGATCCAAGCATAGAGACTCACAAATGAATACAGTCGCGTCTCGAAGGAATCGCTTTGGTACTCAGTAAAGAGGAAATCGATCTTTCGTAGAATTTAGAGAATCTAGAGAGGACCCTAAGGGTCACGGAAGGTTAGCACCTACCTATCTAATAGTACTTAACAATGAAATATCAGCTGGTAAGATAATAGTCTTTAATGTATATTATATCGAATTAAACCGAATGGAGATTTTAATTTAATTGATTTATAACAGGACGAAATCTTAATAAAAAGAAAAAGAAGAAGATTTATAATCGATTGATCTATACATTATAATCTATATTGATACGTTCAATTCGATAACAAAAGAAAAATTCTCTTTAAAAATTAATTACATATTTAGATACAAAATATATGGGATTTTTATAAAATAAGAAATACTGAAATATGAAAAAAAGAAAATACTTATCAAACAATTGATATTCATTTTCTGTTGGATCTAACAGTTGGGATTTGGTAATTTTGTAAATTTCGCTTAGTAACGGTATCCAGTTTAAAACATTCATCTGAGAACATATAAAATAAAAACATATCAAAATTATTGTTAATTAATCGAAGGAAATGTATATTCAAGTCGAAAAGCACGGATTATGAGGTCGACGTACCGCTCTCTTTGAAATCTACTGTTAAATTGCTAGATTTTCCTCTATGAATGTCAATTTAAATTTCTTTTATTTATTTCTGTTTACTACCCCTTCCGAAGTGTATATGAGTTTATATGGTTTCTCGAAACAATAATAAATCACGGATTTTTATTCAATTAAATATTCTGATATATTTGTGTGTGTCTGTATGTGTATGTATGTGGGTATGTATGAACATCTATTGAAATACTTGTTTCGTTTATAAAATATGCGTAAATGAAAATATAAATAAAGTAAATAAATATGTAATACCTAAAATACAGGAACACGTCTTGTCGGAAGCTAAGAAGAATGACGACTGAAAAGTTTTTATGTATATACATACCTCCTCATTCCTCGACCGTTGTTAATATTCTAATGTTGTGTTGTTTTTATTCTCGTATGTATTTCGTCGTCGAACTTGAAAGCACATTAACCTTCGTGTATTTTCGGTATCCGTCGGGTGTACTTCGTAACAATTTTCGTTATTAATTGTTAGTCTTATTCGAACGTCGAGATAGGTAACAACGGTATTAGAAAAGTATTAAATTTATTTCGCGTATACGCGTGTGTGTGTGTTTTGCAAGTGATGTGAATATGTGCGCGAGTGTGTGTGCTATTGACAAGTGCATATGTGCATATATGGATATATCAAGACCTTAAAACGAAGTTTCTGGATTTACTACAGTACAGTAAAAGTAAGCATTGAAACAATATCGAATAATATTTTTCATATGATTGGGATTTCAAATTTCAATTTAATTATTTAATTACTCGTCTTTCGTAAATATGTATATTACTTAAAATTAGTTGAAGTATGTAATTCTGTCATCTGTCATATTTGAACAGGTCAGTATAGTTATTTCATGATTTAGCGAATAATTTCACGAATTAATGATCTTATAAAGTAACGCTCTAACACATAAACCCTTATGTCAAAATTTGATTGATATCAAGAGCAATACTACGGTCTGCCCAGGAAACTGTCTGATCATATAGTACACTCACGTATACACGTACACGTACACGTATCTAAAAATAACGTCGAAATTCATATGTAGAACTTTCAACATAATTGAAAAATGTTATTTTTATCAAAAGTTATATAGAGAAACGCAATGGTATTATATTAGAAACTTTTTTTTTTGTCATGGATAAAAAAGTAATTATTCAGGCGTGTCAATCTACAAAATGAAATACTGTTTTATTATACTTTTTGTATCGTGATTAAATTCGATATTAGAGTTAAAGAAAATTGGAACGATCGACGTCGGATTAGAAAAGAAAAATGGTATACAATTGGGTAGTTGCGAGCGTTCATATGTCAAAGAATGTCGTCGAATCGGTACGATCTTTCATGTTGCCATGGAAAGGAACCCCCTCGTGAGGGTAACGAGTAAGAAACAAAGAAAAAGAGAGAAAAAGAGTGAGAGAGTGAGAGAGAGAGTGAGAAGGAGAGAGGAAACGAGTGGGTTGGAGTTTGCTAAACAGTCGGGAAACTTTCGACGACAGGAAATTTGATGAGGGTCCAGCCGAAACAAAAGAAATACGTATGTACACACTAGCAGCAGTCGTCTTGAAACGATAAAAGCCCTTGTGACCCTTTTCGATCAGTCCAACCTCGGAGAAAATGGTGCTCGTTTATTTCGGGGACTCTACCCCCTTTGTGAATTTTTCCTCATTCTCTCGTTGTTCTTTCTGTCATTTAGATGATTCCTTACTGACCTCTTTTTTTTCCCCCTTCTTTTTTTTCTTTTGCATTTACGTGTCAAGCAGTTTATCTAACAATAAGTATAAACAAACGAACGAAAAAAAAAGAAAATGCGTAGGAAAATATTATTCCCATTTTTTTCTTTTTTTTTTCTTTTTTATCGATTTTATATCGCACATATATATTGTTATATGAGAAAATGAGAAAATGAAAGTAGATGAGAAGATGAAAGGAAAGGAAGAAGAAAAACAAACGAATGGAGTTTCACGATTTCGATCCGTTGATTCTTTCAATTCAAATGTCGCTTCGGTGAATGCTAAGTTTTCTAGAACGCGAACTTATCCTTAAGAATCTGTATATCGGGAAGTGGAGCGAATCGAAGTTTACTTCGAAATAAACGATTTTGAGGAGGAAAATAAAGGAAGGAAGGAAGGAAGGAAGGAAGTAAGGATGGAAGAAAGATTCTTTTCCGTTTTATTTTTTGCAATTTTCTTTTCACGCTTACTGATATCAATCTTTATCGGGGCTGCTTACGTCACGTTGAAAAAAGTTAACAACACGTTTCCTACATTAAAACCATTTATCGAACAACTCCGTTAATGGAATTTTAAAGAAAATTTTTTTAAATTTTCTCTTAACAATTTTCTCTCTCTCTCTCTCTCTCTCTCTCGACTTTAATCAACCTGGCAACAAAATCTTAACGTCGACGTGTTTAAATTCTACCATTACACGAAGTTAAATCAATTAATTTGTTAATAACACAAAAACGAAAAAATACATACTCTAACAGAGAAAACGATGGTTAGACTTATATTTGCAGTACTATGATCTACACTTTCTGTGGACATGTTGCATCATGTAAAGCGTACTTCAAGAACCTACGTTTGCCTTTGAATTTCCTTTTTCCTCTGTTTAATGTCACCTTCGTTATACGTGCTAGATTTGCGTATGCAAAGTACTTCGTCTATCTTTCTGCTTGCCTGCTTGTCTCTCTCTTTCTCTCTCTTTCTATTTACCTCTTCTCATCTTACTCACGAGAAGAACCATCAAATTCATGATGACGTTTATCATAAGTATCAGTCCTCCTAAATTAATATCCTATTAATTGATTATAATAAATCTTTTAAGTATACTAACGATCGTCTCTCTTTCTCTATTATTTATCTCTTTCTTTTTTTTTTGGCATTCTTAAGAAAAAAAAGAAAAAGAAGAAGCAAAAAAAAAACTTCATAAACGTAAACGTACAAATTTAAGGTACTTTCGTGGTAATGACAAGTCCTAAACTTGAGCGTTAACAGGTTGGTATATTGTTTCAACGAGCAGTGCTCTCTTCATCGGGCGTTTTTTAGCGGGTAAAACTTTTATATCGAGTTAATTAAAAGCTTTACTAGAAGTTATCGCTCTTCTCTACGGTCCAACTTGTTCCGGACGTTTTAACGTATGTCCCTTTATGACTGTCCACGGTCCGGCATGAAAACGAGTCGTTGAAAATGCTATAAAATATATTCTACGTCAGACGTAAAGATTCTAATTTTATTTAAATGTGAATGTATATATATATATAAAGAGAGAGAGAGAAAGAGAAAGAGAGAGAGAGAGAGAGAGAGAGAGAGAGAGAGAGAGATAGGAGAAATTCTAAAAGTCTATCTAGAAAACGTTTTTCCGGATTGCGCGAGAAGAGAACACGTTGCATCGAGTTAGCTTCGAGTTAGTTTGTTGATAATTGCGAGTGTTGGCTCAAGAGAAGTTGGATACTTGAAATGGATGGTCGATACTCGTGGATATCCTCGTAGAGGAGAGTTTCTGCTTTCCAGGTAAGAGGCTTGTTTGCGGCAAGAACGTGCTGTGAACCTTGCTGCAGAGCTTACCGGAAGTCAAGCTTCAGGAATAATAAGACGTCTATTTTTTTTCCTTCCCCTCCCGTTCCCTTAAGTTCCTTCATTCGATTCTTCATTTTTACCCCTTACGAAGACTCCGTTGAAAACTCTTTTATTAAAGCTTTTCCTACCTTTTACTCTACCTTTACGATTTATCTCTGATCAATGAACGATGGATTTCTTTTATCCTCTAATGGAAACTGTCATTTTTCTTTTATCCCATTCCATTTGGACGAATGAAAAAGTAATAATCGAATTCGTTAATCACGATAATTTCCTTGAGAGATATAAAGTGGTACTTAAGCTACCGAAACACGTTATCCAATTGAGAGGGGTAACAAAGTCGAGTATTATATGCATATTCAAAGTGAATATTCATTGGTTGTGGCGGGCGTGGAGCATGTACTTGAGACGATAGTATAAACACTTTACTATATACTATATATATATATATATATATTTTATATCTTATACAGAGTCTCCAAACTTGTACTTTATTTCGTTCAAAATTTCATTACAATTAAGACGATTTAAATTTAAATTGTTATTTTCTTTGGTTAATAATTCGAATCAGTTTAGAACGGTTCGAAGTAAAAGTTGATAATTAATTCACATAATCATTATAGGAGAGAAGATCGTTTTACTCTAGTTTAGCGATGTAATCTTGGTTGAACATCAAAAGCAGATAGAAACGGTAGCTAATGATTCACGTAAATGCCAGCTAGGTTTTCGGGTGAAGTACCTATAGTCGTAGAATCGTCTTGAGAGGATCAAAGAGGCAGGTCTTGCACTTAGGCGAACGTAATAATTATGCGAAATTCCTCGACCGCAGACGTTAATTATGAAAGCGTGCCGAATCGATTTTACTCAAGTAACAAACAAATCAATCCGATTTTTCAAAACTTCGGCCATTTAATATCATTTCTTAAATTGTTCCTTAATCTTTTATATAATTCGATCAATTTTTTGTTTCGTTTCTATATAAAAAGAAAAAAAAAAACAAACAAATTATATATAAAGCGAAACGCATAATATTATATTAACGATAAATATATTCTCATGCTTCGGATATATATAAACTGACAAATAATTTTTTTTTTTCACGAAAAAAATGTAATGTTAAGATACGTTGTAAGTTTGGTATTTTAAAATTACATGGACGTTTCATTATAAAATATTAATCTGTCAATTAGAGATATTTTTGATCGTTGAAAGTGTAAATCGTATAAAATTAATTTTGATTAAAAATACAAGATTGAACGGATGAAGACAGGAAGGTTTTGCATTAATTAGTCAATTAGGATCAGAATAATACAATGCCTTATTTTTTAGTAGTATCTACAAACGAGAGAAAAAACGAAAGAGTGAGAGATAAATGATTTATTTCTTCTTTTTATTACGAGAGAAATTAAATCTTCATTAAGGATTTTACGGTTAACGGGTTAAGCATTTGAAGATGTTTTTGTAAAAAAGAAAATGAAAAAAAAAAGAATGAAGTAATAGAAAAGTAGTTATACACAATAATCCTTCTTTTCTTTCTTTAAAAAAAAAAAAAGAAAAAAAAACGAAAAAAATGTTAAGACGTTAAAAGAAAATATATTCTTCTTCTTTATTCCATTTTCCTTTTATAGAAATAATACAAATCTTTTACGACTTCATTTTTTTCTTTCTTTTTTTTTAGAAACGCGTCTTTAATTCCAAATCGAATCGATTATTGAAAAAATCGGGGGAATATAAACTCGAATAATTATTCATCGTCGCTAAAAGATTCTCTGAACGTTCGGACGATAAAAGTTTATAAAGAAAATGTCTCGAGCGCAATGTTCTCACTCCATTCGCGACTCCATTCGTTCATCACATTTTCATCTTTTATCCCTCGTAACGTTTTCTCGAATATTTCCGGCTCGTAAACTCAAAATCAGTGTGTACGCAACCAGAAACGATTTATCAGTTGATATTGGTGCGAAGAAGAAAGAGAAAGGGAAGGAAAAAAGAAAAAAGAAAAAAAATACGAGAGAAAGTATGCGAGTTGCGTGATGTGCAATCTCTAACTAAAAATCCTTTTTTAAAACTAAAACAATGCTCCAAGAAAAGCTGCAGGATTTTATCGGCTGGKTCGTCGTTAAGATTAGAGCTTTTTTTTTTTACTTTTTATCCTTTTTATTCTTTTTCTCCTCCTCTATCTTTCTCTCTTGTTTTTCCCTACTATTCTCTTCATCATCCTACTTTTTTTCTTTTTTTTTTTCTTCCTCCTTCCTTCTTCTTCTTCTTCCTTTTGCTTTCTTACTTTTTCCACGTTCTTTCTCATTTTCTTTCATTCTTTAATCCTCTTTAACGTCAAAAGGAAAAAGGGGTGAGAGATACGGTAGGGGGGATGGCCGGTTTAGTTGCGAGCACCTCAACGTGGAAACTCTTTTTATTGATGGCGATAAACATTTTTATAGACCCCATGAGAATTACTAGTTTTTACGGTACACCCCGTCCCACCCTCACTCGTCCGCAATCTTCCTCCATCTTTTGCCTTTTCTTCGCCAGCGGCCTTTATGACCTTTCGCTCTTTACGAAATTTCTTTTCCCTTTCTCGTTCCCGTTTCTACCGTTTTTCTACAACGATCTTTTCACTACCACCACTTCACTTTTCCTAACGATCGGAACATGTATACTTATACGCGTATATAAAATGTTTCATTTATAATAAAATTACTTTTCAAATAATATAGATTTACAATCAGGATGTATTTTATAATATATATATATATATATACGTACGTTTATTATTACAATTTCGTTATAATAGATTGTTTTGTTTTTTCTTTAATAGTAACAAAAAAAAATCATTTATTACGACGCGATATTATTAATAATATTGATTAATATATATATTCTTTGAAAATAATTAATCAACATGACGTATCATCTCGTATCACAGATAAGATAGCTCGTTGAGCATTAGACATTCTTAACTAACAGTTTCACGTTAAACTATCTTAATTCTCTTTACTAAGTTAACTTTAACGCAACTAAAATTGCATTCTATCGAGAATACCAATCATGTGTACTAATTTTCATTGAAACGTTTCCGACATCGAACTAGTATATAGGAGAAAGTGGCATGGGTGACTAGGCAGAACGGTGGCGGTGGGGTTGTTAAACATCGTGGATCACGAAAGTTCTAGAGACTCGGAGATCTCCCCTCCTCCCTTTTACCCCTTCTCTTCCCTCCTCTCTCTCTCTCTCTCTCTCTCTCTCTCCCTCTCTTTCGTTTCAAAGACGAAAACAAGAAGAAGTAAGATAGAACGTCGTATCTATTCATGGTAGCTTCTATCGAGTGTCTGCACCAACTATAACCAAGAAACTTATCCCTTTCGTACTAATGAGCCGACGATATTATTACAGACCCGCGGGGTGCACGTTGTTTGGTCTTTCTCTTGCTTGTACGACATGTCGTATCGGCACCGTTATTTCCTATTTCGTGCATATATACACTTATGCAACGCGTACTAGCTTGCAAATGAGAAGCACGTAGATACATATACAATAGGAATGGTGTCGTATCCAATTGAATCAGTTCATCCCATAGGTATGTGTCCTTACGAATTTCCCCTTTCAGGTCAACGATGCTTTTCTACGGTTGTGTCCTTAATTGAATATACACGTTAACTGTCTCGATTTTAACAGAAAGTAAGTGTATATTTCAACGTGTAATTTCGAAAAGACGATGATAAGAATTTAGGAAACAATGTTCGATCGTTTTAATGAATTTCATTCATCCTTGTTATACGGAAATTGTATAATGTTACGTTTATTAGATTTTTACTTGTAAAAGTATTGTTATAGGATGTTTTGAATATAATGATAATTTAAATATAAATATATTAGTATAATATTTTTGTATTATATGTTTAATAAGTTTTACACACTCTCTTGTAAGGTTTATTTATAATTAGTGATTTAAACAAATACGAAAATAATGTACAGAAAACGTTTGTCATTAAAAATCGTACGTGTTGGTATAATTGTAAAAATGGTGGGTAGGGGAAAGGGGAATAGCCGGTTTTTTTCATGTTTAAAGCGAAAATACATAAAAATGTATTAAAATCTGCGGTCTATTATTGTTTCGTATAGTCATATAAACTTATATAGACTCTTCGGAAAGTCATATAAATAATAATTTAATAAAAGAACTATCATAGAGGATAATGTGCCAGTTCGAATTGAATTTCGAGGAAGACGGTACTCCGATCATATATTCGGTGTTTTTAAACAACAATATACATTTCCTTCGATTAATTAATAATTATTTAAGGTATATCGAATATTTTAATGTTGTATTCTATTTGTTTTAAAGATTCTTGTTCAATAATGATATCGAGTTGAAAATGTTCATTTAATAAAATGTCATCAGATCAAAATTGTTGTAATATATTCGAAGTATATTAATAGATATGTAATATTTAAACAAATATACTAAAATTAACATGTATAAAAATTATTATTTAATTATGTTTGATATGATAAAAAAGCAAGGATTAAGACAATGCGTTTGCTCTTGATGGAATATTTTCAATTAATTTAATTCTTGAAATTATTTCGAGAACGTAAGGGATAGAAGAATAGATCGTGGATGAGGGAAAAGATACGGTAAGGGATAGATGGAAAATTCAAAAAATTCAGAAAATTCAGAAAATTCAGAAAATACTTGTGTTCTTGTCGTTTACCTTCCGCACGTCTCCTTATATACTTTTCTTTCTTTTTATTATTTTCTTTTTTCTTTTTTACTTACATCCTACGTCGACAATACAACCCTCCTCGTCGATACTTCTTTCGGTATAACACGAAGGAAAGACAGAATAGAAGATGAAAATAGAGGGAAATAGATAGACAGATAAAAAGATAGACAGAGATAGAGAGAGAGAGAGAGAGAGAGAGAGAAAGAGAGAGAGAAAAAGAAGTGTGCTATGAGAGAATTCAACGAGTGTTGGGCACACATGTTTCAATTTCGTTCTTCGTGTTGAGCTTCAGAGATGTTCCAGGTAAATTCAATATATTTCGAGAGACATACGTGTACACGCGCTTCGTGCTAGCACGAGCATAAAAACGAGAAATTTTGCAGATACCTATCGTACGAGCTATTATTTTCTCGCGTTAATTGTTAACATTAATATTGATCTTTTTTTTCGCACGCGTAAAGAAATTTTACAAAACAATCTTCCATCCTATATTAGTGCTATCATTGATTATAATGACAAATCAATTATTTAATTACATTATTATAATTTTTAACATTTTCTTCCATGATTTATGTGATTGATCTATTTAGAGAATATGACTTATTGTTAAATAAATGAATATCAATAAGATATTATTTCATACACACATTTACTTATTTAATATAATAGAATATTTTTATGGAAGAACAAATTGTTTACTTTTCCCTTTTTTTTTTAAATTTAAATGTGGTCGTCATTCAATTTATATTTTATCCTAGCTCCAATGGTTTTTTATAAACATTTTTACCATACCTCACACATATATATCTCGTTACGCAATAGTTTTGAAAGCACATCCACGGATCGGATAAAAGGGATAACGTGTCTTTGCTGTTGATGCGTTTGGCGTTAAACGAAAATACATTTTCATCGTGCAATAAGTTAACTCTAAAATGATGAAATTATTGTATCAATTTGAAAAGAGGCATCTGCGGAGAGGAGTATGTATCTGCATGAAGCGTGGCCATGTCATATCCGATGAACGTGACGTTTTGTTCGTCGTCCGTTTAACCGGATGCTTTCGAGTGGGGTACGCCAGTAAAAAAANAAAAAAAAAAAAAAAAAAAAAAAAAAAAAGAAAAAGAGAGAAAAAATAAAATGAAATAAAATGAAATAAAAAAAAGAAAAAGAACAAAAACAAAAACACAAAACAAGAGATTTATATATATAAAGAGAATGAAATAAATAAAAATAAAACGAGAAGCCCAGTTACAAGGTGGCGGTGGTCGGGGGGGGGGGTTTAGAAGGGAATTTTCGTGAAAATTTTGTATCGCGCTTGAGCGTTGTTGGTGGTCCGACACATGCATGGTTCTATCTAGGAAAGGGTGTTTCGTGTTGTAGAGATGCGAGAAAGGGAACGGGGTTGGTGCTGCTAACACAGCTGTGCAACCTCACACCCTTCGTTTCTCTCCTACATATACACAATGTATACGTACACACACACATACATACACTTTCTCTCACTCTTTTTCTCTCTCTTTCTCACATATATATACATATACTCTCTCTTTCCACCAGTTCTGGAATACCTCAAGAGCCGACTCTTATCTGATATCTCGTACATCTATGGTTGGGAAGGCTGCTCGTCGAAGCGAAATATTCGTCTTGTACGACGAGACCGTTCAAATTGAGATTCGATCGATTTGATACTCGTCTTCGTCGTCGTCTTCGTCGTCTTCGTCGTCTTCGTCGTTGGTGATGGTACCTTCCATATCGCGGCTTCTCGAATTCTAATAAAATTTATCCTACCTTAGTGCTACTATTCTCTATACTAGGCGTGTACTTTTCCCGTCTTTTACTCATCTTTTATCTATTCCTATATACGTTTGTCACGGTCCTTATCTCTATCTATTTCTCTAGGTGACAAGACTGTACTAACCTTCTTCTTCTTCTTTTTCTTCTTTTTCTTCTTCGATAGTAGATTCTGATAATGTCAGTCCTTTCCTTATACTGTGTCTGCGTCGATAATGAAATCTTATTTCGTTGAGGAACGTGCCGCCTCGGTTCTAGTGATAGATCTAAAAGAAAAGAAAATCGAATTTTTTTTTTGCTCTCTTTTATATATTTTTTTCTTTCTTTTTTTTTTAAAAGAACGAGAGAGAGATAAGAGAAAGAGACGTTAAGTGACAATACGTACTTTTAAAAGTATTAGACGAATGAGATTATTCCGAATCTTTTCATTTTGTTTTCTTAAAGGCTCGTTTTAACTTTATATATTTTCTCGTAAGAAAATTGTTGAAATTTTTCGAAATTTTTTTTTGGAAATGGAGCAGCGGGGGAATATGAAAAACAAATTATTTTCGTTTAATCTTCAAATTTTGTTCGATAATTTTGATAAATTCCTGTCTCGCGTTAAATACGTATAAATTGTTTTGAAAATTACGGATTATTGAGTTAATGATATCATTAAAAATTTTTATTTCTTATTTAAAATATATATATGTTTACTCAAAAGCGCTACAAATTATTTGATTTCCTTCATTAATTATTCAACAGGAATAATATTTAACGGTAGAGAACAAATTTTCAAAGTATTTTTCTCTGATTTAAAATATTATATATATCCTGAATAATAAAAATGAAATTTCTGACTGGCGTCCTGGTCACGGTTTTTCATCCGTATAAACGAAACATATTTTTTCATCCTTTACTCTTCTCTGTCTGCCACTTGCGGCGTATTTTATACACCACCTACGCGTGCGTTACTTCAATTTTTATGCATTTATTCGACGACACTTTTAACGCCACACACGTTCGTGATATGAAATTATTCATTGACGCACTTTCTCTCTCTCTCTCTCTCTCTCTCTCTCTCTCTCTCTCTCTCTCTCTCTCTCTTTCCTTCTATCGCCAATAGCCCAATTTTAAATGATTAACCTCAAATCAATAATCATATAAATTCGATTCTATTCCTGATAGGAATTTCACGTTATATATGGCAAAACCATTTTTATTCTTTTTTATGTACAGTTTTTTACGAATTTGTACATCGAAAAATAAATATTCTCGATATTTTTATATATATAAATAAACGATATTTTTTTTGTTTAATTCCTCTACGTCTTTTTCGAGATAATGTGATTATATAGTTCCAATATAAATTTCAAGTGAATCGTACATGAATTGTTGAAGTTTTGTTAAACATTGTCCACCATGAGAGGTTTGCTTTGTTAAACTGTTACGCTAATATTTGTCCAATGGAAAAATTTGTGAATTTTATGTTGAAAGTATAATTAATAAAATCCACTAAATAAATTTGTCGCGCGTTCCACTTATCATAATTCTTATAAAAAAAATTCTCAAAAATAGGTTACAATTATCCTTTATAATTTAATATTAAAACAGTCATCCTTTATAATTTAATATTAAAACAGTCATTCTTTAATTTAATATTAAAACAGTACTTGAAAATCATACTCGATCACCTATTTATCGTGATGATACGATTTGATGTTTTCAAAAAGATCGTTGCATCTAATCGAGAGATTAATTCATTATTATCATAATCATATTCCTTGTTTTCCAATTCGTAGTAAAAGTTATTATTGAATCGTAACTTCGTAAAATATTTATGACAAAGTTCTTGGAAATAAACGTTATTGAAAAGTCAACTTTTTCGTTCGCGATTATATATACATATATACATATATACATATACATACATATACATACATATATATATAGAAGGGGAAGAGTAATCGAATGGTTGGAGGAACAATCTCGATAAATAAAATGCCGAGAGGCACGCCTAAGTTTTTGGTGGGACTTTTGCTCGCTTTCGGAGAGAGTTGTGGTTTGTATGTGTGTATGTGTGTGTGTGTGTGCAAGGGAAAGAGATAAATAATAAAATAGTTGTCGTACGTGTGGAGAGAGCGGGTATTATAGTCCGCGAAAAGGGAGACGGAATCGCGAAACATAGATTCTACTTAGACAAGAGGACTATAGTTTGTGGTTGGGAGTATAGTTTGTTGGTGGTTTCTGGCAGGTAGGTGCCCCTCGAGAGAGAGAAGGTTCATTCTGTAAATGTCTCTACATGTGGATACGAATGTTTGTGTAAGTTTCTTTGCCTATAGCGTGTTTATGAATATCTGCTGTAGTAGTATACGTTTTTCCTTCAGTGTTTTGTATATAACCATGTATGTCTCTCTTTACTCGTGCGTGTGTAATATCCCTCTTTTTGTCTTTATGTGTGACTGCTTTTATCTCTCATTTTTTTTGCATTTATCTCCCTTTATCTTGCACCGTATATGCATATCTAACGTTTCTATGTATTTCTAATTGTTTTACTCTATTTCTTTCTATATTCTGATATTTTGTATTTTATTATATATAATATGAACACTTTTATCTATATCTTACTTTACATATATATATATTTGTCTGTACTTTATATACGTTTCTAATATTTCTACGTGTTACTAATCATCTTACCCTTTTTTTTATATTTTTTCCTATTTTGTATATTACTATATATATACGTACTCTATAGTTCCTTTTATTATAGATATTTTTATATATTATAGATATCTATTATATAATAATA
>NW_014569564.1:301682-341268 GCF_001313835.1 Polistes canadensis | reverse complement strand
ATTATGTTAAATTATTATTACATAAAATGGTATTGCGTACAATTTGTTAAAAACAACGAACAAATTTATAGAATGTAAATAGATATTTATTATATTATTTAGTATTATGGATAATTTTATTATATATTTTATGTATATTGTATATATATATACATACACATTTACATATATATATACATATTTTTCTTTTTATCTCTCTTTTTTTTTCTTTCTCTTTCTCTTTCTCTTTATAAAGTAGAATGTAGTCTCGGTATCTCTGGTTCGAAAGCTATAAAGGTTATCGCCATTACAGTGTACGAGCGCGAACGTAGAGAGGATCAGAGGAGCTTCGATGTTGGTACTTCGATATAGGGACTGTAGGGAATTGGTCGTTGCTCGTTGGTCTCTCCGGGTACGCAGGACCTCCAGTCTGACGATCCTGGTTGTATCTTCGAGAGGTACGAGCCACAACTGAACGCATCCTTGTTTATTCGCTGTAACTGCAATACACACAATGTTTGCTTTCCTTTGAATTGCACGATACCGAATCGCTTTAACGAATTGCTCGTCGTTTCTCGACGTATGTACGTACCCCTAGTACATATATATATATATTTTATATATGTTGGTTTTTCTCATATTCCAACCTTTCTATCCTTTTCATCGCGCGTTATTTCCTTTTTATTTTATTCCGTACAATATTAACGAATACGCTTCGCGAAGCGGTTTATTTCGAAGGCCGGGGCTGTGTAGACTAGTCGGATAGGGGTAGGAAGGGTATATCTTGTTGGTTTATTTCTTTTTTTTTTCTCTCTCCTCCTCGTCAAAGAACATTTTTCTTCAATTTCTCTGTTTTTTGATATATTGATCCACTGGAAGCGAATTTTAGAGTCTACGATATATACGATGCAACTAGGTACGGTTAACAATTTTTGCTGATGTTATATAATTTTTACGAGTATGTATATATGAATTTACATTAAGAAAAAAAAAAAAAGGAAATGAAGAGAAAAAGAGAAATCATAAAATTATATCGAATGTTTATTAATTTTAATGAAATTCTATTATATTATATATGTTATTTGTGTATTTTTCTTTTTCTTTTTTTAAATTTATAAACTTTTCTAATTCTCAAATAAAATTACAAGAAAATAACGCTGACAATGTCAAAATAAAAAAAAGGTGGTAGAAGTAATGATTTCGTTTAACGATTATGAATACGAATAAAGAGACGTATATAACTTTTTTGGAGTACGCGAGGAGTGTTGTTTAACGTCGTTGATGAAGATGGAAATCTTCTTGGAAAAGTTGTAATCCAGGTGTGTCTGAGTGTACGAATATATATAACATACACGCAAGTGTGAGTTCGTTCTCCACTGTGTTAGCACGCGGACGTGTGTGTAAATGCAAATCACAGTGTCTTTATGTTACGTCAAAGATGGCGGAATGACGATTGTCAGGTTTAAACGATTTCGAAGCTGAATCCAAGTTCTCGAGTAGTCTCGTTGTAAACGAGATGCACTTTACCTACGATATAATGCATCCTATTTAAACTAACTGTAATTATAGAAGATATTTGCTCCGTCTTAGTAGATTTACTAGTAGCACCCATGGACTTGCAATGACGTCGTTCAATCCGAGATTACTGTATTGATTAAAGACTCTCGCCTTCTCTTAAGCTATAAGGAAGTTTTACGTAGATTTCTGTTGGTTAATAAAGTTTCGAAAGGATAATAGTACTCTCGTGCGCACTCTTGCACACACATACACACAGTCACACCGCCATAACAAAGTTTATTTTTATTAGACCACACTTCGAGTAGGGTATTACGTGCTGAACCGAGTGCGAACTTTTACCCCTTCCTTCCTTTCTTCCTTCCTTTCTTCCTTCCTCTTTCACCCTTCTCGTATTTCGAATACGTTCTCGATGAATTCACGAAAGAGTATGAATAATTTGGACTATTTAAAGTCAACTTTAATTAATATCGTCAGTGAAAGGACGTTTCGTATTTTATTACTGTAATAACTGCCTGTTTAAATCCATAACGAAAAAGATTACGGTTACGAAAATAATTTCGATAATTTATCTATAGGATACATATATTACATATCATATATATATATAATTTATTATAAAAAAAAAAATATATATACATTCTCAATTGTAATAATGATCTAGTCAACGTACATCCAATTGCACGATGATCGCTTAGTTACAATCACAGGAGGAATGCAAATGACGACTAAACGCGGTTTACCTGTTGGCCAAAGCAAAAGCTTTCCGCAATATGGAATATCGAATGCATTAGCTAAGCTGTCCCGAGCAGAATAATCAGGTAGGGTAGAAACCTAGCGGATGCATCAAATGCACCAAATGCACCGTGGTAACGTCACTCACAGCTCGTAGGGTTGGCCGATTCGGTTCTACGCCATCATTTCTATGTGTTCTCTAGAACGTGCATATGTTTGTAACCACATATATACAACATACTACTCATGTATACATAGCTATACTCATGTTATACATATATATACATATACAGATCTTGTATGTATGTATGTATGTATGTATATATGTATGGGTGTATTCAGCCATGCCAGAACCGAAACGGTAGGCGGTTTAGAAAGGGAACGGGGTGTGACGGTTTTCCCTCTGTACGCCACCCTCTGTAACGAGTAATTTTCGAAATTGCCCTTCCACCGTCAATTTCGTGGTCCGTTCAGGAGGCAAGGAACTCTCGCGTTAGGTTTTGACCTCGTAAAAATCGAAGGAAGGGAACGTAGATTGCTGGCCGGGAATCACCTCCGGAGTGGAAGAAAAGCCAGGGACGTTTACCCTCACTCTCTCTTTCTCTTTCACCCCCTCCCCCCCCACCGCTCCCCTAACTTTATCCACGCTTTTCTACACCGGGGGGAGGGCCGGTGGTTCGGGTTGGTTGGGAGTTGGACTAGGAGAAAGAAAGAGAGAAAGAAAGAAAGAGTAAGGTTGACTGACGAAACGTATTGAAATTTTAATGAAATCCGCGGAGTTTGTGTTTCGCTTGAACGAGCTGGGAGAAGTGAAAAGAAAGAAAAAGAAAAAGAAAAGAAAGATATAAAAAAGAAAAAAAAGGAAGAAGAGAGAGATAGAGAGAGAAAAAAAATAAAGTAGAAAAGAGAAAAGGAAAGAAAAAGGGAAAAAGTAGGGCGCGTGTCTCGGCACTCTCTTTTCCTCTCTCTCTCTCTCCTCTCTCTTACCTCTTTCTCTTCTGTCTCAACTTTTTCTCTGTCTTTCCATCCCTTTGTCGTGCGACAATGGCTCTGCTTGGTTGTTTTAATCGTACAATATTGCTTCTAACTACGGAAAAGGCTCTGTCCTCTGTCCTTCTTCTTTTTTTTATCCTTCTTACTCTCTCTTTCTCTCTCTCTCTCTCTCTCCATATCCTATCTTTTTCTTTCCTGTTTCTTGTATTTTCTTTTTTCTATTCTTTCCTTTTTTTTTTTTTTTCTATCTGTTACCCTTTCCCTTTCTCTTTTCCTTCTTTTCTTTGTTGGTTCGACAGAGTAACGATAAAATCGCTCGCATGTTTCAAACGCTTTAAAAGCGTTCGTCTCCTTCCCTAGTTTTTCTTTTACCTTTATTTTCTTTCTTTCTTTCTTTCTTTATCTTTTTTTTTTCGTTGTTATCATTCATTCGAGTCGAAACTATTCTTCTATTTCTTTTTCTATTTTTCTTCCTCCTTCACCTCTTCTTCTTTTTCTTCTTAAATGAATCGTCTTTTTCTCTTCGTATCCGTTCAGGGTGTTTCAATACATAAGGAATTAATCTTGTGTCCAGTTTATGGTGAATAAACGTAAAAGAAGAATGATTTGACGTCTCGTTACAATCGTAATTACAATTTTAAAAATATGTAATAACAATCGTACGTTGCGTTGTTTCGTCATCGTTCGAATTTGTTCACGATATAACACGATGAGGGTGGTGAACAACGCGTGTCACGATTTTTACCCTCCTTTATTTTTGTTCTCGTTTCTTTCCATCCTTCCCCTACTCCTTCCTCTCTTCCACCATCCATTCTTTTTTTTCCTTTCCCATCGCGAGTTAGGGACGAAATTTGTCGCGATAATTGAGACCGATGGGATATTACGATAACGATGAGTATTCATTCTCAACGACGTATTACTGAAATTTATTGGAACGTTTTTACGAATCATGTCAATCGATCGATTTGGTGCTCGACTTTCGGTAAGAAAAATATTTACTTGATGGTATATAGAAATAGATAAGATAATTATCGATAGTTATTGGATAGAAAATAAACGATTTATATTGATGCCAATATAGAAACAAAATGATCGTTAAACTTAATCGAATTTTTTCAACAAGTTTGTCATCTGTTGCATCTACTTTGTTCTTGTATTTTATTGTTTCTATTCTTGAAGATAGATTAACATTTCATAAATATATAATCGTTAATGTTATATTATATGAACGAAAATGTTATTAATCAATAAAAAAAAAAAATAAATGTTTCTTTTAATCACATAAATTATATAATACGAAAGATTTTTAGAAAAAATAAAAAAGTTTACATACACATGATAATAATAAACACATTCGCAAATAATCCTATAGATTTCGATAGGAAATATTATTTCATTTTATACTTAATACTGATTTTAATCTTAAAAAAAAAAAATAAAAAAAGGAAAAGAAAATTACGAGAATAATTACTTATATATAACTTATATATAATTACTTATATATAATTATTAAAATAATTTAAATTAAATTAAAATTACGAATATACGAAAGAAAAACAACTCTAACTTTTGATAAAAAAAGAAAAAGAAAAAGAAAAAGAAAAAAAAACGTAGATTTTCTATCTCGCAAAGAATATTGCGTTACGCAAAAATGAACGAACGAATGAACGAACGAACGAACAAAAGTATCGAGGTGACTTGTGAAATAAAAAGGATAAGAGAGAAAGTTTAGATCGTTCATACGAGGACAATCATTGGATGGAAAAAGTTTTTGAGAGCCATCTCCAAGAGCTGGTAATTCGAAGGCAAAGCTCGGAGAAGCTTTGTGACGCTCTAGAGAGCTCTAGAAGCTCTCCTACCGGTAGTCTCGATCGTGCTTGGTGTCTTTATCGAAGATGCGTCTTATTAAAGTATGCATCTAGAGCTCCTACTATCATGTATGCGCACATATCCACACGCACGCACACACACACACACACACACGCATACACATCTAACATACACGAAAGTGCATATAGACTATTGCTTTGAGAGCAAAGCAATGTATACATGTGCACGTTGTAACCAGTACCCAACCCAAATATATATGTGTGTATATATATATATATAACCAGGTATAATATATATATATATATATATATATATATTATATATATAACCAGGTGTTCAAGTTTAATTCATGTTCATTGATCGGTAATGATCGTTAATCTCTCTTTCTATTTTATAAAGAAGAACTTTACACAATTGGAAGAAAAGAATTTTGATACATTTTTCAGATTTGTTACAAATTTTGTTTTTAAATTTAATTAAACGTTCGAGTAATAGGATTCAAAGTATTTTACTGTAATCGTTCAGATCAACAGAGTTATATTTTATTAATGCATATTGACGAACGCTCGAGCTCGAGTTTTTTTTATTGCATTCGTATTTTTTGTTTTTCTCATAACATATTATACAAAATTTAATTCTATGTTTTGTTTCCATATTGCACAGAATTTCTACATTTGCGAATTTATAATAGTACGATGCGAAATAGATAATCATATTTTACTCAGATATAGTTTTGTTAACCGTGTGTGAATTATAACTTTCGAAACAACAAGTTTGACCGAGATCAATGACCCAGACACGATATTTGGAGAGATAGTCAATTTAATACAAGTGACCTTCGTATACTTGAATCAAATGGTCTATGCAATTTTGATACGTCGAATAGATAATTAGCCGGCTTATCATTTTTCTTTTTGTCTTGTATAAAAATTCATCATCCGTGCTGTTTCAAAGGATCACCACCTTCCTAGAGATCTAAATCTTTTTAAGGTTATAAAATGCTTCGAGAAATATTCTGGCAGAATTAGGAATGACAAAGAATTGTAGAAAAAACAAAAGGTAGTAAGAAATGGAGCAGAAAGCTGCTAAAAGGTATATGTGTGTATGTAGGTTACTCCGTTAAACATTTTTTTTCGTTAAATCTCTAAAAGAAAAATTCTTCTAGCGAAATGTCTAGTGAAATTCGAGTCTATTCACTTTAAATTCAGGTTCGTTTTTATCGAAGTTTCGTAGATGGAAAAAGGGAAAAATCCAGTTTGCGTCAACGTCGATTTAATATCGTTGAGAATAAGTTTTATTTTCGTTATTCTTTTTTTCTCTTTTGTAAATTTCATTATTGCTTCAACGGTAAAGTCATTTACGTATGTATTATAGATTAAGATCTTGAAGAAAGATCGATCGATTTCTTTAGTTCGGATAGTAATCTCGGATCAATTTATTCTAACACATTGATCGATTTTATTAAAAAAAAAGAAACTGGGCGTTGGCACTTACAAGGTCACGACCTTTGATTTTTTTTCAAATTTTCCATACTTGTATAATGGTTGAAGAAGAATATACATTGCATCCTTTACAAATTAATTATGGATAAAAATTTAACAAAAATTCTTACATTTACTTATGTCTTTTGTTTTATTAACGTAAAGGGTAGCGGTGTGGTTTCGTGTCTTTGACATCGGCGAAACGAATCCACGACAAGAAGAAATTTTGTATTTCATTATTTCTTTCATTTTCTTTTTTATAAAGTACATTTAATTCGCTTTATTTTTTTTAATTTATTTTTCTAGAGTACGTTAAATTAATTTTATAATAATTTCTATCCTTGTTTTTTTCGCAAATGATTGGCCACAATCAATTTTGTATTCCTCACGTAGCACTACGAGTGTGCAAAGTTTGAAAAAAAAAAGAATCAGAGGTTGCAGATGATTTCCGTGCTTTTGTTAGATATCGTGAGAAAAATGAAGTAATGTAAAGTAATGCCGGAGGATGGTCGAAGATGAGTGGTTGTAAAGTATAGGCAAGGTTATATTACTCTGTCTTTCTTTCTTTTTCCTTAGAAACTCGAACCTCTCTCTCTCTCTCTCTCTCTTTCTCTCTCTCTCTCTCTCTCTCTCTCTCTTCTCTCTCTCTCTCTTTCTTACGAGTTTTCCAACATTGTACTTTAGGGGTGTTGCTCAGACTTAGTTGGCGGATCGTGTACGTAAATACCATGATTGATGGGGTAAAAACAACCCTTAAATCGCGCTTCCCGTAGTCTATTCGTTGATCCACCTTCTCTTTCTCTCGTTGTTGCGTGAAAACCGAAGTTTACAAACCTACAATGGGTTCTTCGGCATTGCTTGATTTTCCAGAAGGATCCCTTGGCCAGACCTTCGTCTTCGGGCACTTAACGCATCAGCTATTGTCTGTTGGTATTGTTTGATTGTTCAATGGCACGTGCTATCCCTCCACCTCTTTGCCCCCTACCCCCAGTCCCCCTCTTAGATTATATTTTGACGTTCACCGTGAAATTTAGTCTTTTGAAAGCATCTCTTACCACAACAACGTTGAAGTTCATGTCTGTGAATAACCGATTAATCCTTCGGACGATACTCCATGACAGCGTTAAAGTGATTCACGACGATCGTTTTCTTGGTTGAATTTCTAAAGTGAATAACTTTCTATATTTTTTTTTCTCTTTCTCTCCCTCTCTCTTTCTGTCCCTATAGAAAATTTTAGTTTAGGATTAAAAGTCTCATTATAAGGGATGATCACAAATAATTTCGTTTATTTCGTTTTTACGTTAAAAAATTGTGTATCATATTTTTTGATGGATTTAAATTTAATACTCTGAATATGGAAATCTTTGTTTTAATTGTTTGTTAAATAATGATGATAGACGAGATTTGTGAGAGATTTCATAGGGAAACTCTTCGTGGAAATATGATCATTCGATGTAGTAGCATCGAATCGTTGCGTTGAATACGCGGTAACCAGATCGAATTAGGGTGAACCGAAAGCAAACCGAATCGAACCAAATCAAACCGAGCACAAATTGCGAAGGGTGAATAGGATCCGCGACATGGTGTACGGATAATGAGCCAATCGGATGGACGGACGGTCGTATCTCTTCTACGTTTACTCTATTCCTCAAGGTCAGTTGATTCAATTCTAATTATTCGTGCAAACATTTTATATTTCATACTTTTTTTCTTTTTTTATTATTATTATTATTATTACGATGCAATTTCGAGCTATCGTATTCGTTAGAACGTTTTTAGAAATTTAAGTATAAAAATTATAAATTGGATAGTTTTTGTGTTACACGAATTGTTCAATTGAATTGAACTATAATTTGGGTTTACAAGGTATTATCTTCTTCTTCTTTTTCTTTTTATTAGGACTTCGACCTGTTATATTTTAGCTATATAGTCTTCTTCAGAGTGTTTCTTGTTCCTGCAACGCTGATGTCCAGCTTTCATGCCACCGTTTTAGAGGTCTTCCAGGTGGTCTCGTTGTTCTTATTTTTTTTTCTGTTTTTACCACTTTCGGCAGCCTACTGTTGTCCATCCTGCCTACATGGTCTCGCTACTTTCTTCTTCTCCTTCTTATCCACCTTACTACATCTTGGGTCTCACATTCTTTTCTTATTTCTTTGTTTCTTCTTCTGTCTCTTAGTGAGTTCCCTGTTATAGCTCGTAGCGTTTTCATTTTTGTAGTTCTCAGGATACATTTTGTTATCGTGGACTCTGCCCTTATCTCTGCCGTGTAGGTCATTATCGGTCTGATGCAAGTTTTGTATATTTGTGTCTTGCTTTTGATGCTCATATGTTTGTTTCTCCATATGGAGAACATACAACATTTGGTTGTATGGTCTCTTACCTCCTCTTCTTGGTTTTTGTCGCTCGTAATTATCGAACCTAGGTATTAAAATCGCATCATTTGGTTGACACTAAGGTTGTATACTGCTAACTTGTATAGTCTGGGCTGCTTGGAGATGGTGAGTGATTTGGTCTTCTGTACCGAAATAGTCATGTTAGGTTTGCTTACCGTTTTTTCGAATTTGTATAACATCCTTTGTAAATCGTCTTCATCTTCAAATATGATGATGACTGATATCTGTGAATGATTCTGATATGATACCTTTTTTCTTCTGTTAGAGTCCTTACTTCTACTTGGAACCAGGGAGTATTATTTCGTTTTGCGTTAGTRTTGCATTTCCTTTTGCCTAGGGCTTCTTCAGTTGCTCCTATGATGTTTGGTTTTAGCTTTTGCCATGTCATCTCTACGTTGTGTGTTTCTAGAATTTTGTTTCCTAATATTTTTTGCTCTAGTCGTCTTTGGTATAAGTATTATAATATCATATTATTAATTAAACGACTAGTTCATAAACATTAGAATACATTTGGTAATTCCATATATATTCACAATTATAAAGTATATATATATATAGCATAAGGGGGAATGTTAAACGTGACACGTCATATTACTGTACAAGCAGACGATATCTTCATTTTGACTTTGGTATGTATTATAGTTGTACAAAATACACAGTAATTTTAATATCTACCTTTCCTTTAATGTACATGGACATGTACTTAAAATCATATTGGGAGACCGAAAAGTTGAAGCTTTAAGTAATGGTCATTTAACAACGAAAGATCATATACGTCATAAAACTAATTTAACTTACACATCCCAAAAGTTAACATTTCTTTTACGAAAAATCTTCCTTCATTATATTTTTCATTTTTATTCCATATATCTAATCTCTTTTCTTTTTTTATTAATACTTTATTCACACGATAAAAATGAAAATGATTTCAATGAATTTCGTTATTATATATACAAAATATTTAATTAATTAATATACGCTAAAAGATAAATTTTTTCAATAAGGAAATATGATTTACAATAATTCTCGAAATTCAACATAGATGCATGATTACAGTTTTTCATAAGGAATGGAAAGAGGGAATAGGAAATGTTGAAGGTTTGGGTTCATTTCAAACATATCTCTGAGTAACTTGAAACATTATTCGAAGGAACCCAGGAGTCGACCACGAAACGCATCCGTTATCGGTCGTAAAGCTAGAATTCTCTCTCTCTCACTCTCTCACTCTCTCTCTCTCTCTGGTCCTTCTCGATCACAATGTGGATCTCTCTGACGCGTATATCTCCAGCTGCACAACGTCGTATCCGTATCTGTCGTAACCTTCGACCTCGGTCCACGTACCATGGGTCCGTGACCACGATCTCTCTCTCTCTCTCTCTCTCTCTCTCTCATTCTCTTTCATTCTCTCTTTTCCCTTACTCTTTCATTTCACCTTTCCATTCCCGTTTGTTTCCTCTCTTCCGTCAAGCAAACTGATGTTTGTTCACACCCTTTTTGGAATATGTGCCCTTCTAGCAATTTCATTGCGCACGAATTTCACGCGCGATATTATATCTATTCGTTTGATTCTCTCTTTTTCAAGCATCGTTCGGTTCAACGATCACACCCATCAAGATCAACGATTTTGATTTATTGCTATCGAGAAAACAAGAGAGAAGAAGAATGAGAAAGAGAGAGAGAGAGAGAAGGAATACGTATTCGATTTCTTCGAATTTTATCCTTCTCCTATTCGTTTGCTATTTCACGATCTGTTCTCTGTTCCCGGTACCTTTTCCTTTGTAAGTAAGAACCTATATACCTTTCCCAATATTCTCTCTCTCTCGGGAGAGAGAGAGAGAGAGAATGTTTTCTTTACGTTGTGGAAAGCTTAGAATAAGTATTATTACAGTTGTCGAAGTAAATTATGACAATTTTATATCTATCTTAGGAATTAATGTATTATTGTATATCGGTGTGTGTGTGTGTGTATTATAGAACGTAAAGTTATAAAAATTATTGGCAAGCACGTAGAACGATTAAAAGAAACAACTTTTGTTAGATATTTTATTCAATTTTTTTTTCATTATGTTTCTTTTTTCTTTTTGTTCAAAACAATTTTTTCCTTGTTCAATTATAAACGTATCATTCGTTAGTCGATTGAATCGAATAATAACAAATATTCGAACGAGCGAACGAAAAAATAAGAGATTCTTTGGGGCTGTTAAAATAAAAAAAAAAAACAAAACAATGGAATATTGACTTTCACCCTCCGTCATTCTTTTTTATTTTTCGTACCATTTCGCTGGGTTTACTCGTTGACAAAATCGCGATGGCGAAGTTTATCGCACACGGTAGGTTCATGGCGGTGCATTAAGTACGGAAATTTCCAACGAGCTTGCTGCTACAACGTATTAACAATTTAACGAAGCGGCACCTGTGACAGCTATTACAACACAATTATAGAGAAAGTGAGAGAGAGAGATAGAGAGAGAGACAGAGAACGCTTACGTTCTCCATATTTTGAAATCTATTCTTAGAAAGTTTGTTTAAAAGTAACACTTATAATACTTAATATTTTATATATACGTATAAATTTGTAAAGATATTCATATATGCATCTTAAAAAGGTAAATACATAAAACAAACAAGGAACTCACTTACTTATTTGGTAAGAAAATTTCTCTACGTTGTGGTTCATTAGATAAAATGCAATATATATGAAAACTAATTTCGCCTATTATATCACGCTAACGAACGAATGAAGAATGAGAGACACGTTGGCCTAATGAATTTTCATTGGCACGCTCGTATATGCGTTGTACGCGACACCGGAAAGAACAAAAAAAAATAAAACAGAGAGTGAGAGGTCGATTTTTGGGATAAAATTGGAAAGAATATTATTAACTTTAACCCGGTAAGGCAAATAAATTCGAAATACGTTGGAACGGTAAAGTGGCAGTGATAAAATAAATCCAAGCGTTAATGGGATTAGCATATCATTATCGAATGACAACAAGGGTTTTCATGTATATAGGTGTATCCATAATATACACACACACATATATATATATATATATATATATATATATACATAAGTTCAATGAATTTTTCATGTGTGATCTCGCATGTAGCGATATAATTTGTCGATTTTTTTTTTCGTAAGATTATTATCAATTGGTCGTGTTTCGTCACTTGTTGAACATCCTTTTATATCCGGTCATAAGGCAATTAGATAACGCGTAGGAAAGTCTGGTTGGTGTATGTGTATATATGTGTGTGTATGGTCGAGGAGGGTAAACGAGCGTGCAGTAGCATCATCTCCTTCTGAAAGCGCGATGCTTTCGAGGGTTGTCAACCCTCATCGTAGCTCGTCGTACGTTCGGGATTCGTTCGGGATTCGTTCGGCATTCGTTCGGTATTCATCGGTACTATTCGTTTCAAGGTGGAAGGGTGGCGCGCGCGTTACGAAGCTTCAGTACGCCTTTGGCCGTCGTACCGTTTGAACGTCATTTTTCGAATCTTCCTCAAACGGCTTTATTCTCCGTTCGGAGTATATATTCGATAGATCACGAGGACTACTTCAGTTTTGTTTGTCTGTCTCTCTGTATAAACGCGTGAATATCTTCGTACGTGTTTTAAAAATAATCACGTTATATATTTATATATATTATATTACTTTTTTTTTTAAAATGTAATTATAATATTGCGTTAATTTGTTATTCGTTATATCGTAAAATAATAATATATATATACTTGTGAAACGTGGAAAATCTTTTTTGGCTCGTAGTTTGTGATCGTAAGGGGTGACCGTCGATGATCGAATTTTTCTTCTCATCTTTTTTTGTTTGTTTTGATTTAATAAATATTTTATATATCATTTGTTTTTTCTTTTTTTCTCTCCTGGTTTATATTCTTGGTTAATTTTAATTTGGAAAATTTTTGTAAACGTTGTCTATATACGATGTGACTCCGATCTCGTGGAGATTAGATTTTTCTTTCCATCTTTCTCTTTTTTTTTTCTTTCTCTTTTTCTCTCTCTCTCTATATATATATGTGCATATATGGTCGCTGCAGAATGTTCGGACACTTTTTTAAATAGAATAAGTTTTTGTAGACTGAGTTAAGTGCTCTGAATTTTTGAGTAGATATGGAGATGTAGAGATGTGAAGTATATAAAGAATTTTTAAAATATGTTGTTTTGTTGTTACGATAATAAAATATTAATAAAACATGAGCCTGTTTAATTTTGTATGTACAAGAGTTTTTGTAACAAAAAAAATAAAGAATATATGCATTTTGTAGAGTTAATTGTCTCACGTGTATCCTATTAATCCTAAAGCGATTTATAACTCTTTTAAAAATAGTTATATCGTAAAATTTAACGATTTACCGCTAATCGAAAAATTATCTAATAAGTGTAACTCGCTTTAGAATCGGTCAATTTTAGAAATATTCACAGGATACATAAAAACACAGAAAAACGGATCTACAAAATGTATATATTTACATTTTTAAAAACACACTTTTATTAAAATCTAGATAACATTTTAATTCGTATTTAGAATTCGCGTTTAAACAGGAGAAAAAAAAAAAGAATAATTTAAATTCTCCTTATAAACTCGTTTTATAACATCACATACCCCATTTCTCTATATCTGCTAGAAAAATTTCAGAGCTTTTTATGTTTGGTGTAAAAAAAACAAAAAAAAAATGTAATTCGATTTGAAAAAGTATCTCGACCATTATTCTGTAGAATCTTGAATGTGATAAATATTTGAGATTCTTAATATAATATCGTTATATATATATAGTAACGTATTAGACATTAAATAATAGAAAGATTCGTATTCTTTCGTTGAATTTGATCAGATCAATGGTGGTGTATCCATTGAGGTTCACGTGAGTTTTGACTCTCTCGAAAGTTGCTGGCAGAGAGATATCTGGGCCAAACGACCGCTCATGACAGGGAAGAAATATTGCACTGGTCGGTCCGTGTCGTTGTTGCAACCGATCTTTTATCCCCGTTTCGTTTTTGTCCCATTTTCTTGCGTTCTCGCCGTTTCTCGTTTGTATTTTTCGTTTTTCCCTTCCCTTCCCTTCCCATCCCTTTCTTTTTCTTTTTTTTTTTGTATTCTTCAAGCGTGGCGGCTGCGGTGCCGGATACGGTCTGACACTGACGCGTACGTAATGACTTCGTGGAACGTCGAATGTCGTGTAACGCGAAAATACGGGGGATGAAGAATGCGAACGAATCGTAAAATCATACGCGCGTTGATCTTTAACGCCCATCGTTATCTTTAACCTTAACGACGCGATCGTTACGATAAATAATAATAATACCATAAGTGGGATAATCCACAGAAATATTTGACACCAATATTTAAGAAACCTTTCATTCTTTATGATAATCCTAGGATGAAGAGATACGAGGTGGTTGTGGTGGTGGTGATGGTGGTGGTTATGGTGAAGGGAGAAACTTGGGTTGTAATCAAGATCGTATTGACGTAGGAGGTATCTAATTTCCGTGAACGATAAATTTGTGAGAGTAACGACGACGACAAGAGTAGCATTCCCCGTCATAATCGTCCGATGATTTACGCGCGTTTTTATTTTCTAAGAAAATATATTGATAAAGAGTACATATCATACATACGTCTGTGTGGTTAAAATAGGGTATAATCAATGTGTGTGATATCTAACATAAACGTTTCTCTCGTTACGTCTGGTCGAATCAAAAGATTCTATACTTCTCTACCTGTACACAACAAAACTATGCGATACAATAATAAAAAAAAAGATAGACACTTTTGCCGGATGCGAGAGAGAGTTAGATTCACCGGAAATTGTTTACGTCTTTCATCCACCGGTAAACGAGGTACATTGTTATCGGTTACTGGCAACGAATTCCACTCTTCATCCTCACCCCCACCCCCACCATACCCCACCCCACTTCTATCGATGTGTCTCTCGTTCGAAGAAAACTGATAAGAACAAAATAATTGATGATACGATCGAAACGAGAAAAGGGGTTTCAAGTATTAAACAAAAAAAAACCTTCTAAAACCAACAAGCCGTAGTATTCTCCTCCTCCATTTTCGTCCACTTTCCTATTTCTTTTAACCTTTTATTGTGTTAGATAAGAATATAGAGAAAGAGTAGAATAAGATAAAGAATAAGATAAAGAATAAGATAGGAAATGATAGGTATAGTGATACCTTGCAACTTAAGCCGATCAAGAATCGGATCGTACGATCAAATCGTCTCGGTTCGTCGAGGAGAAGACGTCCTTCAGGAATTTTATTTCAACGTGGATTAACGATCGCAACATTGGGGGAAGGGGGAGGGGAAGTGGGAGTGGGTGGAGGATTGGGTGGAACGGAGGGGGGAGGAAGGATGTGGGTGCGGTAGAGACGAGTCTTTGCCCTTCGGGAAATCACGAATTATACATTTTTCAATTAAATACATTGAACCTACCGGCCCATGGGGAAATACCGTGGCGAGGCGACGAGCATTGCTTTTGGGCACGGGAAGAATAGATTTTTCTTATTTTTGTTTTTTTGTTAAATATCATTTTTATACGTAATTTTTGTCTCCTTTTTCGATCCATTCGCGGCTCTTCCTTTACAAATTATCGAATAAAGATATTTTGTCGTTGATTTTTGTTTTATTGTTTTATACACGAATTTCTATAATATAATAACGTCAATTTATTTCTATTATTTTTATTTTATTACCTTTATATTATTCGTTAAGATTATGTTTTCTGTTGAATGAAAAATTTTTGTATTAAATAATTCTTGAAATGCAGACGCGTGTTATACCCGTTTTCCAAATGATGGTGTACGAGTGCTGTTTGCTGATGGACACGCGTTGAAATATGTCTCTATGTGATATATATCTCTACCATCCGTAGAGAACGTGTATCGATTTTAATAAGCGAAGTAACGCAAACCGTGTACCGGTATCAGATTGTAAAGCGCATTTAATACCTCGTTTTCTCCAATCGGTCGTTTCCCGGTTTTTTCTTTTTTTTTTTGTTTGCAAGTTAGTTTATTTAATCGCTTGATAAATTTTTACGAGACTCTAGGAAAAAAAACAAAAATAAACTTGATCCTCGTTTATATTTGTTTCTTTTTTCCTTTAATTTCTTTTTTTTTTGTCTTAACCGATTTAATAATTGTAATTTATCGACCCCACATTGTTTTATATTTTATTATCTACTTTTCAGTACAAATAACGTTAATTTCTTTCCAACACATTTATTTTTATAATTCAAATCAATATCGTATATCCATACATATCTCTACACGCTATATTACTTTATTTGATAAATATTTTTTTTGTATTCTTCGAAGAATGACATTTTACTGTACCAAGTTACAGAATCGATTCTGTCCCGATGTCACGAAGAGAGTATCACATATTTGTTTTTTTTTCTTCTTCTTCTTTCGTTATCATAGTAGCAGAATACTGAAGTTCTATATGGGAACCGATGAAACGTTGTATTTTAAATAATTTGTTTTTTTTTTGTCTCTGTTTTGCGAGAACTTTGTAAACAACGAAACGAAATTATATATTATATATATATATATAGAAAAATATGTGTGCGCGTGTGTATATAAAAGAAAGGAAGGAAAAAAACGAAAGAAAAAACTAATAGCACCTATTGTATCGTTTTTCTTGCCGTAATTCAAAGTAATATCACCTAAATTAATTATCCCCCCGGTGGATGGCTCTGGGAAACTTTTCACAAAGGTAAATACGTTTTACACGCGAGAACAACGTTCGTTCTAAAGTGGAGAACGCTCGAAATGTTTTTTAGCGAAATGATTTTTGTTCGGTGATAAAGATGATGAAAACAGCTTTTCGTTTCGGTCAGAAAAGTGGCCGGATGTAGAGATACGTCGTTCAATTAACAAATAGAAATATATTCATTTATCCGTTAGAGTTTTTATTCGTTTCTATGAAAAATTTGATAAAAATAATTTATCGGTCATATGTTAAGAGATTATATTTTCGATATTTTTATAAATTTTGAATTGTTTTTTTACCACGTGCACGCAATTTCTTCAAATATTTAGAAAAAATTTAAGAAAATTTCTATAGCTTTGAAATTAAAAGCTGAATTAAAATGAAATAAATCGTTATAATATTTTTTTTTCAACCACGAATAATAACTTTGTTTTTATAACAAATTTCTAATAAATTCTGACACACCGAGTTATTGAATTTGATAGAAATAAATACTCACTTTAATCAATTATTTTGAAAATAATCGTTTGTTAGAAGATTGTTTCTTTTCTTACAGTGTCTAAATTAGAAGTAACTGTTTCTCAATGTTGTTTCTTCAGAAGAAATAAAGAAATAAATAAAGAAAAATATAAAATAAAAGGAGAAAAAAAAGAAAATAACGAAGGGTTGAGTGTGCCGATCGGTCGGTCGCATTCGCGTTTATCTGTTGGAGAAAAGGAGATCATTCAAAGTTCTTGAAGCTGCGAAGCTTGTCCAAAGAAACGTTCGTGAAGATTTTCGGTCTTGTTAGGAGGTAGTTTCGAGTGGGTAAAACCTATTTTACCAAGGCTAAAGTTTTGTCCTTTTGCTCATTTCAAAGTCCGCAAGGTTCTTCTTTTCTCTTATATATCTATCTATATCTATATCTATCTATATATAAATCTATCTATATATATATATATCTATATATATATATATTTCTCGTTCTGTCTTTTTCATAGTTTCTTGCTTCCACGTTTGCTTCGAGTCTCTTCTATCTTTTCTCTAACAACTCTCTCTTTCTCTCTTTCTTTCTTTTTCCTTTTCTTCTACCACCTCTTAAGTACCAAGTAATTAAAAGTTCGAAACCGACCACCATTTACGCTTGGAAAGGCCAACGTCCGTTTCGGCATTAACGCTCCCGTTTTCGTCTTGTGAACGATGCCATTGCTTGCTTGCTTGCTTGCTCTTCATTTCTCCCTTTCCACCCTTCCTCCACCCTTCCACCTTTCTACCCTTCCTACCCACCCACTTGTCTCTCTTTTTATCTTTTCTTTTTATAAATCGCTATCCTTTTTCTTTTTCTTTACTTTCTTTTCTTTTCTTTTCTTTTTTTCTTTTTTTTTTTCTTCTTCTTCTTCTTCTTCTTCTTCTTCGAAACTTTGTATCGTCGCGACGGTTTAAAGAAGATAAGGACGTGAACTTGAAATCTTTCGTTGAGTTTACGCTACATTTATTTGATCCATCGAATTTCTTTATCCTCTATTTTGTGTGTGCGCGCGCTCGCGTGCGTGGTGTGTTGTATTTTTACTTTATTTGTTTCTCATTTTCTATTCTTTCTTTTTTTTTTTTTTTTAAATTATTTCAACACTCTTTTTCATTGCACAACAAATTTTCAATTAATCCGTACTTACGAAGCATAAAATATGATCGATGTTGTTACCATCGCGTAAATTTAATTTCGAATTAATTACAATCAATCGTAGTTTAAATCAACGATGATATAAGTATTATAAAAACAACGAACAATATATTTTTATCCGAAAACACAAAATTAATTGAAAAGTCTCTCGAGACTCTGAATATCCCTTAGAATCACTAATTGTAATCTCAAACGTACCATTTATAAAACCACCTATTCGTATCCAAATTGTATTCGTGATTTTAAAGATCGATAGGGTTGGCTTATCCCTTCTCCCTCCCTCCTGTTCCGCAGATTCATCCCCGGCAGTCAAAAATCTCGTTTGAAAGGCAAACATTATGGCCTGTTTTCATATGAACAAACAAAGACAAAAAAACGACATTTCTCTGACTTAGTGTTGGTGATGATAGGGGGGTAGAATATTCTCTCTCTCTCTTTCTTTCTTTTCATTGTATGACATATAGGGAAGGACCGGTTGGTTCTGTTCCCCTCTGACCGCACGTCGCTCTTTGTCAACGCTCGTAATTCCTGCAAAATTCGTGGAAGTGGCGTATCCGCTCTGAACGCGATAAGGGTGCGCAACGGTGAATGACTTCGAAGATATATTCGCGATAAAGGTGGTGGTGGCGTGGGCGGGGGGGGAGGAGGAGTTCACAGGGAGATGGAAATAGAAAGAGTGAGTGAGTGAGTGTGTGTGAGAGAGACAGAGAGAGAAAGAGAGAGAGAGAGAGAGAAATGGTTGATATGAAGGATGGAAAGTGTCCATAGTGAGAAGAGAGAGAGAGAGAGAGAGAGAGAGAGAGAGAGAGAGAGAGAGAGAGAGATAAAGGGAAAGTTGGGGGAAATAACGACACAGTTGGTTGAAACGGTGCAGAATCGCACTTGTGAAGAGAGCACAGACTACTACCACCACCACCACCACCATCACCACCACAATCACCACCACCATCACCACTAGCATTGCGAATAACGCGAGGAGTGGGTGGGTAGGAGGTGGTTACGTTGGAAGAGTAAAAAACGCGTAATTCTTCGACCGTGCGATGTTACCAAGAGTGGTACGGAAGGGTTGTGGTGGTGGTGGTGGTGGTGGAGGTGCTGCTGCTGCTAGGATAGAAAGAGAGAAAGATAGATAAAGAGAAAGAGGTGAATGGGGGTGGGAGAGTTGGAGGGGGGAAAGGATGAGAGGGAAGCTTAGCCAGGGTAGACCGTTAATGGATTTCTAGTTATGTGAAAAAACCATTAAAACGTTTGCTCGCTCTCGAAGAAATTAATTCCGATTGCCGTTATCGCGGGCAGCTTGAAAAAGAGACGGATCGGGTGGGGGGTGTGGGGAGGGGAAAAGGGGGGCGGCGGAAGGGTGAGATAGAAGGGGATGGTGCTACGGTTCGTTCGATGGTAGAAAGCGGAGGGCCACTATTATCGTTGACGTATTTCCTGGATCGAAAGAGAAAGAAAAAGGGAATGAGATAGAGAGAGAGAGAGAGAGAGAGAGAGAGAGAGAAAGAGAGAGAGAGAGTGCTTGCTGTGAGAAAGCTCGAGGTTTTTCTTTTTTCCGAGATTCGAACGGATGGAAGAAGGAGTGGCGGAACGACGAACGTTTCGTACACCGTAGTTTCGCGTGCTTGCACGAAATAACCCGTAGATGGCCTTTCGAGGGGTTGAAAAAAAAAGGGAAAAAAGGGAAGCCCCTACGATATGGGCCCATCCGGCCGATCGCTTTTCTACTTCGTACGTAATCGATATTCTACTTTTCTTTCGTTTCCTAGAGAAAAAGATATCTCTTTCTCTCTTTCTCTCTTTTTTATTTTCTATTTCTTTCTTCTTCTTCTTCTTCTTCTTCTTTTTCTTCTTTTTCTTTTTCTTCTTTTTCTTTTTCCTCTTCTTCTTTACTCATCATTTGTCTTGTCTTTTTTTTCCATTCCCCTTTTATTTCGGGAAGAGAGTTTTGGTAATGGGAATTGCGAACGCGATTGAAGGGTTAAAGTTAGAACAATGACAGGGATAAGAATTATATCGGTTTGAACAAATAAAGAGAGATTAATAGTATTGTAAATATCTTGAAATTTAGGTATTATATATTATAGGAAAGGTGTGTGTGTGTGAAGATTTTGATTGTAAGTATTTTGAAAGAATTGGTCTTTCTTTATTTATACAGTTCGAAACGTATCGCAAAAGATATATATGGGGGTTGAGTTGAATAATATATTTTTAAATTGTCGAAGTGGGTGAAAAACATTATTCTTTTTTAAGAATGAATTATTGGATCTATTATTTTATTTTATTTAATGGAAAAAGATCGTATATATTTTTCTAGGAAAGTATTTTTATTTGATATTTTATCAAGACGTTTTTTTAGTTTCGAAATAATTTGTTTTCTCTATCTTATTAAATAGATAAAATACTAGAGTAAACAGATTGATAAATGGTATCTATCAAATTAGATCAATCAATTACGAATTTAAGAGGAGTATTTACTTTCTTTTACCTTTTTTCTCTTTCTTTCTTTCTTTCTTTCTTTCAAGACACGATTCTATTTCATTTATTAATTTCCTCGAACGATTTAATATTTAACTTTCGGCTCAATCTTTTCCGTGATTCATCTAGATTTATTTATTTCTTTTTCTTTTTTTTTTTTTTTCGATTTTAATTGGATCTAATACTTTTAGCAAATTTTTATAATTCTTCCTTTCTCTTTCCCGCCTTCTTTCCTTCCTTCCTTCCTTCCATTTCGTTTCTATGTTTGTATTATTTTTATTTCCGCTTTTACGCTCATTCGTTAATATCCATCACATTACGTTCCTTTCTCATATTTTCATTTCTATTTTCTGTTAGAATATAGTTACTTTAGAAATGTTTCCACATGATTTTTCATTTACGTCATTTCGAGAGATATTTTTTCTTTTTAAATTCTCTTTCCGCTTGTTTGTTTTATTAAATTAACTCGTTATCTTGTACACCGAATAAATCCCTTCATATATATTTCCACGATTGAATTGAGTTTCATATCTAATTATTTATATTACGTACATTATACGTTTTGACAATTTTACTAAATTATAATATGCCGTGTATATATTTCCTTTTTAAATGTAAAATATATAATGATGTCTAATTTTTTCATCGTGTAATATCAATTAAATTGTAAAATAATTTTTCTAAACGATTATCTCTATTCATAAAACAAAAACAAAAAATAGAAAGACGGAAAGAGAAAAAAGTTGTGAGAGAAATTAGAGAAAGAAAAATAATAAAAAAAAATAATTTGACTGTTAACAAATTGATAGTCTATTGTTCGGTGTTGATATTTTGCAAAATATGGAATACATTATAATGGTTTTGAAATGCGTGTCGCGAACGAACGTACACGTTAGGAATGATAACGAGACTAAAACGAGTTATCTTCCTGTCACAGTGTAAGGATTATATAGGTATATATAGTATAGTATAGTTTATAATCATTTATTGGGGATGCGTGTTATAGGAAATAAAAAAGAAAAAAACCCAAAGAAATGAAAACAGAACGAACGAAGAGGGAAATAAAGAAAGAGAGAAATAGATGAAGAGTGGAAGTGGGTTGGTTTTCAGAGTATCTCGTCGAGTGGATTCCTCACGTTTTACTGGTGTCGGTTTGGGAATATAACGTATATCTATCTTGTAGTGTAGAACGCAATGTCGAATCGCTTTTCACCAGACATCGATAGAAAGAAAATTCTCTGGCTGTGTACTATACCGCATATCGAGTAGAACAAATTGCAAAGCTCGAGTTAGCCCGAGGATAAAAAGAATAAAACAAAAAAATCTGATTTATAAGTTACGCACGAAAGGGCGGAGCCCTCGTGATTTGGTTTTCTTTTTGTCAAAAGAAGAAACGGAAAAAAGAAAGAACTAACTAACTAGCGTCAAATGGAACCCATCTAAAACGTGAGAGATGAGCAATCGAATGAACAAACCAATCGTATCGAATTATATAACAGAATTTTGTTATTCCTTCCTTACTTTTTCGTCATAGATCCTTTTTGATAATTAGTATTGTTATTATTTTACAACAATATAATAATATTGTTTAATATCGGAAAGTGTTTGTTCATATTTTTTAATTATAAAACTTAGAATAAAAGTATCGTATAAATATATTGTAATATTGATTATAGACAATTAACGACACGATCGATGTTTCTTTTTTAAGATTGACCTTTTTCATATCTTTCAATTATCTTTTATCGACTTTTCAACATTTTCAATGACCTATTCGTGTATCATTAAAATAGAATATAATAATTAAAGATAATTTTAATTAAATATAAGAACACCAAAATTCAATCTTACGAAACGATACAAAAAATAATCGTTTGATCTTTGACAATAAGTGCATTATTATTAAGAATGGTAACATTTTGTTCATCCGATTGAATATATAAAATTCGTGGCTTATCTAGCTCATCTTGTTTCACCTATACCACTATCGTGTACACGCATATACAAATACGCGTATACGTAGGATCTTTTTTTATTCTAATTGTAAAAGAAGGATTTTTGAACGTATAAGCTTCATTCACGAAATCCTTCGGACACAGGACAATCCGTCATGTAGTTGACCATTTAAAAAAAAAAAGAATCCTCAAATTCTGGTTGCTTCCGAATTCGTTCTCTTTACGTTTTTCCTCATACTACGACGAACTGGTAGTGCCATTCTGTTCTTCAGTACGATTCACGCAGTCAACGAATTCCACGTCGAACACCATTCCGACGTTTGTCCGACACCCTGACTGGCTGCCAATAAAAATGGCTTGGTGACGATCCAAGCCGGTAAACAAACGGGCTATCAGAGAACTACCTTTTGTTTTTTCACACTCCCTATACTTCACCTATACCTTTATATCCTTTATATTTTTCTCCATTTTTTTTCTTTTTTCTATACATGCCAGGGGTTGTCCGAAAAATTTCTTTATCTAATCAAACAAATTCGAAATTAATTATCTAATACAATTAGTATTATTTATATTTGATCAATTATATTAATAGTATTGTATATATATTTGACCAATTGGTTGATCAAACTTTTTTGTCGATTTTCAACGTTCTTGTTGAATGCAGAATTTTTTGATAACGTTCCTACGTTAAATTCCTAACAATTACGCTTTGTGAAATGACGAATGAATTTTTCTCCAACGGTTAAGTAAAGTTAAATGTAATCCCAATCGAAATTATCAACAAAGCGTAATCGAATATAAATTTATGTAATATTAAATAATAATTGTTGTACATTTTATCATAATCGTGGAATAAAAATTGGACGCAATACCATCCTCGCGTTATACGAGTTAAATCAGATAATTGTTTGAGGAAAAAAAAATTATATGTTTCTATTTAGACTGTATTAAGACAGCCGGTAGATATATATACTTGTTCGTTCGTCTCTCTTTATTTTATTTTCTTATCAACGACTTCGAAATCGAACGTTTTAGATTGAAATCTAGCTTTCGTGATCTGACTTGTTCGTGACCACGAAAAAAGCGAAAAATGTTTTCTTCTTAGATTAATTTGAAATTCCTACCACGAGAAATTCGCCTCCTTTTTTTATTTTTTTTTTTAAGAATCGACACATTCTAGAAGAAAATCACGAATTCTTCTCACTAATTCGAGATACTCCGTGAACGAAAAAAAAAGAAAATGTTTCTTTCGTATTCGATCGTCTTCTAAACGTTTCTTCTCGAATTTAAAGAAGAAAACGAGTTTAGGTGTAATTTTAAATCGAAGATTAACTTTAGATTTGTTTTTACTTTCTTCCTGTTTTTTTTTTCTTTTAATTTCTGATCGGTTTTCTTCTCTGTTGTTTTTATTCAATTAAAACTCTTGTCGAGTAATTAGTAAAACGATCGTTTGCATTGCCACGAATCCAGATTCCAAAACGACGAATTCCGTTAAATCATTGAGGATCCTCGTTAACGCATCAACGAACATCTGTCTAATACATATTCATATTTCCGTTAAATAACGCAAACTATTCGTACGTGCGTATGTAAACATACGCATATTACATCAATCGATCCAACTTCGAGGTCTTTATGCGTCCTATAGTTCGATAAATATTTCCAATTATACTTTTTCCTTCCGTTCCATTTGGTAATATAATAATTATAATGAAACGCGGAACAAAAAAGAACACAGAACGTAAAATAATAACAACACAATAATAATAATAATAATAATATTAAAATTAATAATGATCATAATAATACTGACAATAATAATAATAATAATAATAATAATCAACGATTTCGAGAAATATAATGAATAATCAGCAATTTTCGTTATCGCAATCGTTGAAAGAAGGAATCCCTTGAAAATTTCCCATCAAATGAAAATAATTCTAATGATAAAATCTGTGGGAAAAGGGAAAGAGAGAGAATGTGAAATAATGACAACTGGAGAGGTAACTAGAACGGATAAGAATGAAAGGAATAAAAGTGATCGAGTTTTAGCAGCCATCGCGATTTTTTCGCATAAGTTTTAAAGGCGTTAAATCTTTTAGAAGGGGGAGACCAAAATAGGATTTTCTCCGTAGGTCGTCGTTTCGTGATCGGGCAATCGAAAATCGAAGAAAAGTCGGATCGTGCATTAAGCCGTGTGGTATGCGGTTGAAAGAGAGAAAGAGAGAGAAAGAGAGAGAAAGAGAACCAGATCGAGAGAGAGAGAGAGAGAGAGAGAGAGAAAGAGAACCAGATCGAGCGAATACCGATCGTTCGATTCCCTAGTGAAGAGATAGATAGATAGATAGATAGATAGATAGATAGATAGATAGATAGATAGAGTGTGAGAGAGAGAGAGAGAGTGAGAGAATCGATAAAGTCAAACTCGATGGAGTCTCGATAACTCGCTTATCGAAGCCGGGATTATTCGCTTTCATCGAACGAGGACGGGCGTTATCGCTATTCGACCGACAAATCGCCACAGGCTCGAAACTGCCGACCATATGTACGTATTCGCATAGAAATTACCCTATGATGATCCGTTGAATTACGGTATCGTTTTCAAAATAACGAGAGTATCGGATAAGACCGTTTCTTTTTTCTTTTTTTTTTTTTTTTTTTGCGGAGAGAGAAAAGGGGGGATTTTGTAAAGTAACAAATGTATATGGGTCCTGTTCAAATGATTCATCCCTTTTTTTTTTTCTTGATCTATTTATCTATACATCATATACGTGATATCGTTATTCTTGTTACTTATGAATTTTATCATTTTTTCAAATTGGGAAAGTATATGGGTCTTTGTTAAAATGATTCATCTCTTTTTTTCTTGATCTATTTATTTATCTATCTATATTAATATTTAATTGTGATCCTTTAAAAAAAATAGCAAAATTATGGGGCCCTGTTAAAATGTTTAAATGATTCATCTTTTTTTTCTTGATTTATTTATCTATGTATGAGCCGTTTATTTTGAAAGTGGCATAAGTCATTTTTTCAAAAAAACCGATTTAATGGCAACACTAATTACAACTGAACGGTATCTTTTCATTTTCAATTAAAAAAAAAAAAAAAAGTGACTTATGCCACTTTCAAAATAAACGGCTCATATATATATCTAATTATTATCTTTGTTATCCACGATTTTATATTTTTAAACTATGGGCCGTGTTAAAATGATACATCCTTTTTTCTAGATCTAATCGTTATCCTTGTTACTCATGATTTTATCTTTTATCCTCACTTAAAACCACGAAAGTTATATTATAACTTCCAATTACGTAGTAATATCGAACGGATATCGCGAATAAATGTCCTTTATTTCGTGCACGGAATATTCATGAACGGGGGAAATCCAAGACACACAATTAAAAGTGCACCGGCAGAAGGGGGTTTGGGGACGGGGGTTGGGGCCGAGGGTGGGCGTTCGTTATCGCGTTAACCGTCGTCTCGATTACCACGTTCGTTCGTTCGTTCGTTCGAATTCTCGTAAACAAGTTTTTCTTGGCGTGTAATGATCGAGAATATGATAGATTAAATCGCGAAAATATATTTATCTCTAATCATCGATAAATATTATATTTGATTTATCATTATTATACTTTTTTCATTTAAGACATTTTTATTTCCTTTCTTTTTTTTCTCTCTCTCTTTGTATGATAATTTTGAGGAAAATCATTTCAGGAATTCATCGACGTTGGAATCGTTGTGAAAAGAAAAAAAAGAAATATTAAACGAAATATTATGAAGTTAATTATAAACTTGAGTGTATATGTAAAACTTGTGTTAAAGAAAGTGGACAATTAGATATAGGACAAAAATTCATTTTTATACAAAAAAGGAAAAAAACGAAGAAGAATGAATCGACGAGAAGTAGTAATTCATCGAATGACGTCGTTTATCGTGAAAGACGATGGTATCTCGTCAACGAGGTGATCTCCTATTCAAAAGGAAAAATGCATTATACGGATAAAGAATAGAATATCATCTTTTCATCATTAACGAAGGCAGGATGTGTTGTCCGGGTGGTCCTGGTGGGACAAGATTGACGAGATGCGGAGTGGTCTGTGGGCTTGCAGCATTGGCAGCATTAAGTACTGCGTTGTTGGGTCCAGCTTGGCTTCACACCGAAGAGAAACTATACGTACCGTATTTACCAAGTAGCTCAACAAACCTTGTGAGCGTACGCTTCAAGCTCGGCCTCTTCAGGGTCTGCTCGAAAATCGTAAAGCCCTCCAACATCAGCTTTCGTGAGTACTCTCTCATGTCTCATAACTTCTTCTTCTTCTTCTTCCTTTTAAAGGAAGTCGTTTTGTTTTAACGGCTGTTGCAACGAAAAATTTCTCTAGTTTCTTCTTCTTATTCTTCTTTTCTTATTCTTTTCTTAAAGAACATACGAATATTTGTATGAGGTTAAACTTTTCTCGCGTTTAATCAAATATCTGTGAAAACTAATCGTCTATGATAACGAATGTTATGTACTTTAAATAATTTATTTACGAATACTGGTAACCCCCTTCTAGAATATTAAATCCTAATAACACAGTTTCGTTCTAACGCGATAAAATAATTGGGAAAATCTTAATACAATACTGTATTTCTTCAGCGCTGGATAACATATTTCGAAACTAAATTATCTTAAAATAATAACGCGAAGGAATAATGAATTTTGAGTCTCATATAACACGGTTGTACACAACACGGCATTTTTTACAAACTTATCTACCGTGTTATAGGAGGAGGTTACCTGTAAGATTATTCTACTTAGGTTAAGAGAAAAAGATTTACCTTCGATCGTGTAAGGATTTACCTTCCTGAGAAAAGGATACCACCCTTCTCTCTTTTTTTTTGTTTTTTTTTTTTTTTCAAGTTCGGTACTTATCTTCCGTTTACTCGCAAAGGGAAACTTTAACGATTGGAACGGTTACTATCGCTATCACGCTTTCGGTAAATCCGGTTTTGAGGTTTACTATAAAAAATCTCGTAACGCATTGACGTGAGTTTCTCTCCTCCTCCCTTTTTGAATGTTCCAAAAAACTTTTACTTTTTCCAAACATTTCTATCCGTATAAGTTTCATTTAGTCGTAAGTAGATGGGGGTCCAAGAAGTTGGTAGTTCAAAATTGCTACCTTAAAGATTTCCTTCTCTTGTTATCTCTAACAGAACGGGATGAGGGCGGGGGTGGAGGAGGATAGGGCCGTTTCTATGAGTATTCCTAACGTTGAAGTGAATGAGAAAAATAGAAAAAAAAGAAAAAGAAAAGGGTGGTATTTTCTACGAGACTTTTGGAATTTTCTGTCATCTTCTTCTTCTTCTTCTTCTTCTTTCGTTCTTATTTTTTAGTAAGAAAAGAATAAGAGGAAAATGTAAAAAAGAAAAAGCAAAAGAGAAAGAGAAAGTAGTGAGTTAGCCGAAGATTGCCATGGCGTTTGAACTCGCCTAAACGAGGAAGAAGCATCCAAACCATCCTATCTCTTTCTATCACGTTGGAAACACCATTCTTTTATCTTTTTTTCGTCTGTTGAAAATCTCACATTGGAGTCTACGTTAGAGAACGAGTTCGCGGCTGTTGTCGGGGATGGGGATGAGGATGGGAATGGGGATGGGAATGGGGATGGGTTGTTGGGAAAGGTATAGGAGAACCCCGTCGGATTTTATAAGGAACGACGACGAAGACGACGAGGAGTAAACGTAAAAACAAATGACAGTGGTTGTAAAGAGGGTCTCGAGAATGTTGGATAGAGAAAAGGAGTTAAAGCCGGGGCAAACTTGGCCGCTCTCGCTTTTGGTATGGTTACAAGGGTGGTTGCATCCAACCCATCGTACGATGACAATTCCTTTTTATTTCTCTCAGTTTCTCTCGTCTCTTTCTTTTTTTTTTCTTTTTTTCTTTCTTTCCCCCAGCTTGTTGTCTGTCTGTCTGTCTATCTGCATGTATGTATGTATGTATGTATGTATGTATGTATGTATGTATGTATGTATGTCTGCCTGCCTGCCTGTCTATCCTTCTTTCTTTCTTTCTTATTCACTACGGAGCTTTCGACTTTCATCCTTTCCACATTTTCCACCTCCTCTTATCCACCATTCCAGAGAGTTACACTCTTTTCCTCACTTCTATACGCGATTCAAGAATCTACCTTGAAAACTGCGTTGATTCTTTTCTTTTTCTTTTTCTTTATCTTTTTCTTTATCTTGTGTATACTATATATATATAGGGGTATAAGTATATATATATGTATATACAGGTGAGTACATATCGAGAGAAGCACCTTTATAAAATACATCCTAGCAACGATTTGATATTTTTCTTTTATTCTTATTTTTATTCTTATTCTTCTTCTTCTTCTTCTTCTTCTTCTTCTCTCTTATATTCAAGTCTTTGTTATTTGTTGAACCAGTTTATAGTTTTCATTCGTTCGTCCAGTTTCTTCTTCCTTCCTCCACCACTCGTTCCAAGTCTTGGTTTAATCTCGATAAGAGAAAATCCCTTTCCCCCTCCCCATCCCACCCCATGAGATTTTGTTATTCGTTATTTTCTTCCGAACGATTTTATATATCTCCGTACAGATCCTTATTATCCGACAAAGTTTATTCTTCAAACAGTTTCTCTTTATAAAGAAACACGGATGGAAGTAAGGTATTGCGAGAAAAATCGAAGAAACGTCGTCTTGTTTGGCTCGAAGAAAACGTCCGATCGAAAATTCTCTTTTCCTCTTCTTCTTCTTCTTCTTCTTCTTCTTCCTCTTCTTCTTATTCTTCTTCTTATTTTACTTTTACTTTTACTTTTTCTTTTTTCCCTAGCCCGAATATTTCCCTTCGTTGGACTTTGAAGATCTCGTAGGAAAACTGGGAGACAATTTCACCGAAGTTTTATACAAAGCTAAAACACATACACGTATTCACGAATAAACACACACACACACACACACACATATATATATATACGTGGTAATCCCTTTCCATAGTTCGCGTAGATTCGTCGATGCTCGACGACGACGACGACGAACATTTCGCCGTTTGCCAAGAATTTTTCTAGGACAATTCGGAGAGTTTAGCAACAGATCTCCTTTCGAGGATTCTCTCTCTTTCTTTCTCTTTTAAAAGGCTGGAAAACTTTTCTTCTATCTTTTACCTTTCGGTTAGTAGTCCAGCTTTCTTCTTGCGTATCACGCGAGACCCGAGACTCGAGTTTCGTAGGAAGAACGAAAAAGGATGAGTAGGTGGAATATTTGGGATTCGCAAGAAGTTCTAAACGATGAAAAGAGAAGAGAAGGGAAGGAAAGGGAAAATAAGGGAAGAGAAAAGAAGGGAACAGAAAGAGAGAAAGAGAGAGAGAGAGAGAGAGAGAGAGAGAGAGAGAGCCTGGAGAGAGAGAGAGAGAGAGCCTGGAGAGAAAATTCTTTTGCTTGCTTCTAAAGTCCGTCGTCTGGCATTCTTGGCTTCCTTTTTATTCACCTTTCTCCCAACTACTTCTACTTCCCTTCTTCCCTTCTACCCTCCCCTATCCCTTCCATTCTTTTCCTCTTTTATTTTCTTCACATTTTTTTTTCCTTTTTTTTTTTAGGCACAACCACCTACGCCGGAAGCGTCTTATGCAATCACCCATTCTCGCGTAAAAATCATCATTCGTTTTGTTATAACTGTTGATAAGAAATCGGGAAAAAAACGTGAAATATTTTCAATTCTATTTGATAGAGTTACGCGAATAATAATAACATTCCATAAACGTAAATCTTTTTTCCTTTTTTTTTTTATTATTAAAGAAAATTATATAAACACACCGCAGTGTGTAGATCCAAGATAAAACTTGTGTACACGTAATTTTATTTTATGTCTCCTTAACGTATAATATTTATTAACTTAAAACGAATAAATACGCGTGCGAGTTCGAATGAACACGCAAATAATTCTAACGTGATAATTTTTCTAATTTTTCTTTTCTTCTTTGCCCGATCATTTTTTAATACAAATTAAATATTAAAATTTATTTGTATTAACCAGTTAACTGTGTCGATTATTTTGCAAAGTGCGCCCCAGTGTGTGTCGTGATAATCAAGCGATGACGGATATAGTCGTCAAACACAGAGTAAGTGGCGCTGTTGAAATATTGGGTCAAAAAGACGACTTTATTTTAGAAAATGAATGAATTTATTAGTAATATTTACACAATGGATCAACGTAAAGCTATATTTACACATAATTAACGAAAAATTGAAAAAAAATCAAATATTTGTAGAAATTAAAAATTTATAATGTTGCTTTCGTGTGATATGTTCTGAAACAGGGAACGATGCACAATGGCACTTTGCATGTCGGACACCAATACCTTGTCTTTTCTAATTTTGCTTTTATAACAAATAGAACATTTTCGGGATGGATTTTTTATTGTTGAAGTGTCTGGTATGTAATCCGGGAAATGTTTGTCGATCAAACGTGAAACATTGGATGTCATTGGGCGAGGTTCTGATGATTTTTGTGATTCCATGGGATACGATGCAACTGTATCCTCAATATATTCTAATAAAAAGTTTACTCTGTTTAATTTTCCACCATTTTTTTTTTATAAATTAAATATGAATTTAAACATATAACATCTAAAAGGTGGAGAAAGCTCTCGGGAAGTTAGAAATCCAACTCAAATTATCTATAATTTTCATTTGTTTATTTCATTTCGTCCTGACCCCTAAACATTCTAAACATATTAAAATTTACGAATATAATTTAGTTTTCGCCAGAATTACAATTTAAATATCAAATTGTAACAAAATTTTACGCATGACGGATATAGCCGTCATAACACAAAATTCTGCCATTCTTTCATGACGGATATAGTCGTCAAACACACTTAACTGCTTAAGGATGGTACCGAATTAATTTCTTACACTCAAATACGTTTCACAGAAATGTTACGTTCCTATCACAAATGTAATCGTTATCGTGGGTAAAAACTTTGTTTTTCCTTTTTCCCCCTTATCTTTGCAATGAATCGAATCGAATCGATCGATCGATCGATCGAGAACGTTTAATGTCATGGATAAGAAAATTATTCTTGGAAAGATATTCGCGAAAAGCTTTTGGAGGTGGTACTAGTGATGGTGATGATGGTGGTGGTGGTGGTAGGTAGGTACAAGACGAATGGCTTTATTCGTGTCGTACGAGGTGTGAAAGTATGAAAGTACGAAAGCGGAAAGTATGAATTAACGTTGGTAGTGGGGTAAGCGATAAAACGTTGATTTAATAGCGCGTCTCGACGTGCATTATCGAGATTGAAAAATTACACGTTTTAAACTTGTTCGAGCGAGCACGAGACGTCGTCGTCGTCGTTGTTACAGAACAGGATAGAGGAATATGAGAGGAACGCGAGGAAAAAGGTGGAGTAGGAGGTGATAGAAAAAAGAGGTTCGGGGGGGGGGCTTAGGGTAAGCTGATCTCATTTGAAATGAAAAAATTGCAGAGATTTTAACAAGTTGATTTTTATAGGGTAATAATCAGTGAGAAAGAACACTAGTTACACTAGTATATTTTTAACACGTGCAAACTCCTACCTAAATATCTAATAAGTATGAATATGTATATATGCATATACGTGCATATAGATAGATAAATATATATATTTTATTATATTAGAAAAAAATAGTATTATATAGTATTATTATATATTTAATATATATGTATATATTTATAATTATTATATTTAATTATATATAATTATATTATTAAACATACAGTCAACACAAAAACGAGCCGAGTCACGAATTAACTAATTCCAATTATTTCGTATTTTTTTACGTGCGTATGTGTTTTTTCTTTTCATCGAATAAGGGGTTAAAACTAACGAGTTCTTATTATCCTCGTCATCGGATCTAGCATTATGTTTCGTTACGATGAATCGTTTATCTTCCCGTTGGGAAAAGAGGAAAAAAAGCTTTACCGAGGAGTACCGTTAAGATTAAGGCGAATGGCGAGGTTGACTAAGGTCAAAGGTCGAGCAGCCAGTCGACGATATTTCGCGACTTCCAATGGCCCGTTTGATGGTGACTAATGGCCGTGGCATTAAATAAAACGTTCTCTCAAAAATTCTCTCTCTCTCGTTCTTTTTTTTTTTCTTTCTTTTTTTTTTAGCTTCGTAGACGACGACGACGAATGAACGATATTCGTAACATCGATATATAGCAACAACCCCTATAACACAACCCTTACTTCTTTCCCTTCTCTTCCCTTCCTTTCTCTTCCCCTTTTGGTCGGCCACCCTTTTCGTTCTCCTCTTGAAGCGCGCACTAACCCCCCCACCCCCACCTCCCTCCTACTTTTCCCCGTCCATATCCAATTTCGCTGCTTGGTGGTGTATCGAGAGAGAAAGAGAGAGAGAGAGAGAGAGAGAGAGCGTAGAGAACAGCACGTTTAAGTGAAATACCGAGGAGCTTTGGGCTACGCGGTATTAGCGACCTAACGAACCTAACGTCGCGTAAACTCCAACTTTATCCGGGTGTATGGAGTTACGAAAACGCGATTTCGCTCTGGCACTAGTTCTTCGATGTTTCAAGTATATTGGAAAAGGTTCAATGGTAGTAGGGTTGTAAACGTTGATTGATACTTTCAATTAGTAACAGGAAAATTGGAACTTTCTAATTGCTGTTTAGGTTAAAGTCAATAACTAATGAATTTCAATTTCTATTCTACGTAATTATATAAAACGTTAGAAGTTGTGTGTTCTGTCATTAATGTTATTTTTATTCGATTTGATACAATTGTTTATTTTTTTTTTGCTTCTTCTTTTTAAATTGTATATATTTTATCCAAAAATAATATTATCGTAGTGTTTTTTGTTGAAATAATTTTTTAAAGATATATTATTGTGATGATTTTTTTGTTGGTACATCGATCCCCAAACTTATGAATTATATTATCGTATTATAATTGTATCGTTTTTTTATATTAATTAAATTAACGATTATGTATTATACTGTTATTAAATAGGAAGGGTAACGTGTAAATCACAAGTAAAATGATCTTATAGGATCTACTAGCATATAGTATAGTTTCGTTGAAGGCAGCTAGTTTTCGAGTTTTGGCTTGTGTTACGTTAGTCGAGTGGTAACGATACTATCTGTACAGAAAGTTATATCATAAAATATATATCTCCTATATATATATAAGAGATAAAGAGAGAGAGAGAGAGAGAGAGTGAGAGAGATGATATATGTTCGTGCGAGCGCGTGTTCAACACGTAAGACGAAGAGAGACGATAGGAAAGTGTCCGCAAGGGTAAAAAAGATTGACAAACGACGCCACGATATTATAAAACAATTGATGGATGGTCCGATAGTAGAAGAAGGAAAACCAGCCACGTTGCACCATGTTCACCAGCAGTCCTTTACTTACCTACCCCTTTCTTCTTCTTCCTTTTCTTCTTCTTCTTCTTCTTCTTCTTCTCGTATCCCCTTTTTTTCTTTATTTTCGTATGGGATCTTTTCCACTTTCTTTACTTTTTCATTTTTTTTCTTTTCCTTTCCAAGCACCTTTCTCTCTCTCTCTCTCTCTCTCTCTCTCTCTCTCTTGGTATTTTTTTTTCTTTTTCTTAGACTCACACTCTTTCCTTCTCTGATAAGTCGTCGTCTAGCCAATGAAGACAAATTGTCGGTGTCCCGCAGTTTTACGAAGGGGGTAATTAATTGTTGGATACGTAACGAGCTGCTGCTTCTGTTGCTGGTGCTCTTGCTGCTGGTGGAGTTTCCAGTTTCGAGTATCGACGTGAACTTCTCCAATATGCGATCAGCATCGATTCGAACCATCCAACCTTTCGCACAACCCTAACTATGCTTATATCTTCTCTTATATACTCTCTCTCTCTTTCTCTCTCTTGTGCGGATTCTACAATATTACAAGGGCGGATTCAAGAACGCGTATAGGAAAGATATTACATTAGTGGATCTAGACGTTGATAAATAACGAAAATTTATGGTAAACCTGGTGCGCTTTCGTCTTCTTTGACGTATTTTATAAGAATATACGCGTACATCGCGTCATCTGTCTTTCGTATTATATCGTGCTTCAGAAAAAAAACAAAAAAAAAAAAACGACAACTTTTTAACTATTTCCTACTTTGAGACAAGAGGTATCACGTTTTTTCGTAATATATTCCGAACGATTTTCTTTGAGTTTTCTTTCTTTTTCTTTTTTCTTTTTTTTTTCTTCTTGTCTTCTTTTTTTCTTTTTCTTTCTCCCCTTTACCCTCGTTTAAAAAGACAAAATCGAATTTTAAATAGTCGAACTGTCTTCGTTCTTCGAAAAAAAAGTATAAAGTTTCTCGAGTATCTGTTGAGGAGGAAAGTTGTGTGTGTGTGTTTTTTTTTCTCTTCTTTCGATAAATGAAAAAATACAAATGTTGCTTTTTTAACATTGTGAATCCGAACTTACGCTATTGGAAAGATTTCATACGGATATGAGAAAATGCATTATAAAGGATATTTTTAAACGTTTCTCCATTTTTATTACGCTACGCTTGTCTTGTCCTATCTTCTTTCCTTTATGTGCGTAAACGTATGAAAAAGTTCTATGGTAGTTAGGCTAGTAGCAGCTTTTTCATGCATTGCGAATGTAACAAAAATTCTTCTCGAAGTACGTCCTTCTTCCTTCCCATTTTCTTTTTCCTTTTCCTTTTCCTTTTCTTTGCTTCAGCGAATTCTCGTCGTGATGATGAGGGACACATCCTTGTGTCGCCAGCAAATAAACGGATGGTGACAAGGGTGAAGGGGGCGGGGAGGTTAACGGGGGTTTAGCTAGCTAGCTTACCACCCCGGTATAATTTTTCTTTCCTTTCCTTTCCAAGCATTCCTTGATAACACACACACAAACTTTTTTTTAATAAATTTCACGTTTTACATTTCGTAATTTTGTTTTTCTTTCTTAATCTTTTTTCTTCTTCACCGACGTCATCTAAACGCCAACGTGCGTACGTATGTCGTGAGTTAGATAAATTTCGCGTATGTTCTATCTTCTCGTAGCTGCCTTGTGTTAAGAACCATGGCGTTAATTATAAACGATTTGGAGTTGAAAAAGTTAGATTAAAAGTAAAAAAACAAAAACAAAGAAAAAAAAAAAAGAAAGAAATCGTTCGGCACGGGCGTTAATCGATGAAAAAGAAACAAGAAATAAGAAAACAGAAAAAGGTAAAACGGAAAACAGAAATTTCCAAGAACGGGGGAGAGAGAGTTAAGAGTGAAATAAAAAAAGAGGGAATGAAAAAGAAAGAAAGAGAAAGAAAGAAAGAAAGCGAGAGAGAAGAGTTGGGAAGAGGGGGAGGGGGAGGGAGGTTTGGTGGGATACTTTGCAAGAGAATTTTTTGCAGTAATCTGTCTCGTGTTAATTGCCGCCCGATAGGGTGGGAGTAGAAACGCGAAACGCGAAACGTGAAACGTGCGCGGGCGCACATGTACATGAACGTCGGTGGTAACGACGAGAAGGGGGAGAGTGGGGGGGGGCACGCTTTTGGTTGTAAATGAGCTTGCAAGGCAAAGCTCGGCACATAGGTCCGCGCACCCGGACGTAATTTATTTTAGAGGAAGGCGATAGACGTTCGGACGAGTTGAATTTTCCTTCTTCTTGCATCGTAACGAGGAATGAGAGTTTTGCGAGCTTGCAAACGAGAGAGAGAGAGGGAGAGAGAGAGAGAGAGGGAGAGAGAGAGAGAGGGAGAGAGAGAGAGTGAATGGAAATACTCCGAAAATTTGTTGAGAACGTCGACGAAGCGAAATGTCTCGCCTTTTTCGCGAACGTCAGAACATCAAGCAAACCCCCACCCCCATCCCCATTGCCACCTCTCTCCCGAGCCGCTTTTCATCCTGTTTTAAGGGGGTGGTAGCATCGCGTTAGCGACATAGTCGTTTCCGTTCCGCGCTTCCGTTCACGTGTATTCCGGTAAATGTCCCGAGGCAGCAAGCTTCCTAACGCGAAACGAACAGACGAGACTAACTGAATTAATTTTCTAACTTTTTCCGAGTGTCCGAAGCTCAGGGAAAAGCTGCATTCGGGTAATAAGTGTCCCGACCGACTGACAGGACAGACACGCTATAATGTATTTACAACAATATTTTCATTTATATCTTATTTTTTTTAACCACACTATATATATTTTATATTACAGAGTACACACACACACACACACATACACCTTGTGTTTTCAGGATATTTCAGAGTAATGTGTAACGAACGATTATCTCATTAACGATTTGAAATATTAACATTCTAAACGTATCTACAGGACAAACAGTGGTCAAATTAACGCATTTTGTAATTAGTAAATATATTGGTAATTTGTAAAAAACGTACATTATTTATTTCTAAATAAAAGAAGGTATATTGTTCACTAATTTAATTGGCTAAAATCTTATTCTATACGAAAATATATATATTTATTTTTGGAACGGTCACATTTGACAGCTCACGGAATAGGAATAGACACAATATATTAAATCTTGGTACGTTTTGTTTTATTAAGCCATTTTTTTTATCTTTACAATTAATTGTGCCTGATTGTATGATAAATTTATATATATATATATGTGTGTGTTTAATTTGTTTATTCAAATAGGTCTCGGGTATTGTATGAAATTCCTGGCTTATGAGATATAGAAGGGAAATCTCATAGTTAATATCAATTTTTAATAACTAATCTTTATATTAGTTTTGATCGAGTAATTATAATGCTTTAACAAATAAGTCAAATTCGATCGCGTCGATGAGTAATTCAATTGTAAAATTTTTCACCCCCCCCCATTAGAATTCCCCTTCGAGTATATAAATAAATACCTCTCGTATTTGTAATAAAAGTAACGGTTAATCATCGAGATTATATTCTATTTTCGTATTTACGATACCCAAGATAGTATTACTAATACCATCGCAAAAGGCATTAACATAACATTAGCTGTTTGCATTAATTCGGAATACATCAAGCAACGGTCGCAAAAGTACCCTTGTAATCTCCTCCCTTCATTCCTACCCCCTCTTTCTTTTTATTCCCTCTTTCTCTTGAATTCTTATTTCTGTTTAAGAAAAAAAATAAAAAAAAAAAGAATGGAAGAGAGAAGATCTTCAATATATAATCGTTATCAATTATTTCATCGTATATCCTTCTTTCATACCATTATTAATTTATCGATTTTTTTCTGCTCTTGTATATATCAATAAATTATAACTAATTATAATACGTTACGCGTGGAAATTGATTTATCTCGGATGTTTTACGGGGGATGAGGAAAGCCTCGTTTGAACATTTGTAAAATAGCATCAAGTTTTGTAACACCCCCCCTCCCCCTCCCTCTCTCCTCCCTCCTCCTACGAGTCTCTAATAATGGAAGTAGTGTAATTTACGAAACGTTAAAATACCATGGTGTTCTATTTTTACAGGGGGGTGAAGGAAGGAAGGAGGAAAAGGAGGAGGAGGAGGAGGATGCATAAATTAAATGTAAAATCCGCGTAGTAATTATTCTTCAAGCTCCAACGATATAGAGCTCGGAGTTAGTCCACGATAGTGATAATTAATCCGATTTGCAATTTATCTTTCCACTTTCTCTCTCTCTCTCTCTCTCTTCGTTCGAATTTAGATTTTTTGTTCGTTTGTTTCTCTTTCTACTTGTAGGCACGATTACTGGAAAAGTGTCTTATAAAATTATCATGGTAAAAAAGAAGAAGGTTGATATATTAATCAGAATGTCTATACCCCTTTGAAATTTTCGAATAGGTTTTTTTTCTCTCGTGAACTCGTAACTCTTTTATTTCTACTTATTTTTACATGTAGAAAAAATATTATACAATTGTTATAAACCGGTTATACGTATCACTCGTTCGGATATATTCTATTGTCATACGTATGTATAGAGAACGATAAGTATTTTATATATGTACGTAGTATATAGTGCAGGTAAACATTTTCCTATTACAGTAATAAAAATAATTGAGACTAAATCTATAATAAAATATTTAAACACGGGGTTAATCTATCACAGAGGAGAAAAATCGTTATATCAAAGTTTCAAACAAATGATACGATTAAGTTTCAAAAGTCTCTCGCGCTTATTTAATTATAACTATTAAAAAGTTAAAACGGGAAAGAGTAGTGTGTAGTTTAAAATATGTTAGAAATTACGTGAACGAGTGCAACGAAGCAAATTTTTGTCCGTTTATTAGAAATACGCAAAGGTGTGTCTTTTTTTTTTTTATGTCAATGTTTAGGGATTCATTTTACGATCAATTTACCGTCAAAAATCATACAATTTAGGTTCACTTAAAATGGTTAAGTAAACGTTTGGTCTGACTAGAAACGGGTTGTGTTTTCGAAAAATGAAAAAACCTAGTAGGATTTTTTTCAAGCGGTACACGCGACGAAAATTGTGCGAAAAGTAAGAAGGAAATAAACGTGCAGGAAGGTGGGGCCGAGGGGGGAGGGGGACGGGAAGAAAAAAAGAAAAAGAAAAAAGTCGGACTTTTCATGGTACCCTTAAACCTTACCATATACACGAATACAAATATTTGTTGAGGACTTTGCAATTTCGTATAACGATGAAAAGCACGAGTCTCGTGACAAAGTAGTATGGGGTTGCCAGTCGAGTTATAAAAAAGATAGGATTCTAGATTTAAATTATTTTTTAAATCTCATATTAACTCTTTTTTATATAAGAATGAAACGAGAATCACATTGATACGTTAAATATATTTTTGTCAATTGATTCGTTTTTAATCTAATATTTTTATAAATATCGTCATAATATAGATATTAGTTTTAATTAATATCAAATTAATATA
>NW_014569564.1:298666-300892 GCF_001313835.1 Polistes canadensis | reverse complement strand
TTGTTTTGTTTCAACCTCGTTTGAATCGTCCTCGGTATTTTTTTAACGGTATTTTTTTCTCCAAAGCCGCGAGTACAGAGAAGGGTAGAAAGGAGAGGGAGGGAGGGAGAGGTAGAGGTCTCTCTAGCTCGCTAAGCCGATTTTGCATCGAATTCAATTTTCTCTCGAGTGAAAATAACGAACCTAATGTTTCTGCATTTCCTATCCGCAGTTGCCCTCTTTCTCATTTCTTTGCGAATATCCTTTGTTTTTTTTTTCCTATGTTTTTTTTCTTCCTCTCTCTCTCTCTCTAAATTTCTTTTTTCATCTCTTTTTCTCACTACCTCTTTGTTTTAACATAGAAAGAGAAAAAAAGGAGAAAGAAAAAAGAAGAAAAAATGGTGGGGGCTGGGGGCGGAGTTTTCACGAACGCGTGTTTAATCGAGTAACATAGGACCTTCATTTAAATCACCTAATCACCCTTCTAGCTAGCTAGTCTAGCAAGTAAAAAGGAAATTCGGCGGTATAAATCGTGAGAGGCAATGTTCTAGCTACTACTAGACGGGTTTTTTATTTTTTTTTTCTCCTTTTTCTCTCTCTCTCTCTCTCTCTCTCTCTCTCTTTTCACTGTGCTCGCTCGTGCCACGATAATGAGGTTATTTGTAATTCCAGGACCGGCTGATCAAATCTTCCTAATTTCCTGGATCTGCTCGCTTAAAATTCTACTCGCAGGATGCGCCTGTGTACGTCTTTCTCTCTTTCTCTTTCTCTCTCTCTTTCTCTATCTTACTCTATCTTTCTATTCTCTATAAGCCAAAGCCTAGTAACTACCATCTCTCTCTCTCTTTCTTTCTCTTTCTCTTTCTCTTTTTGGTTTTCTCCTTCTTTTTATTTGCAGTTACCTTTCTTGGTTTTTTCCTACTACTCCCGCCGCCCCGTCGACCTCCCCCCCCCGCCCCTCCACCGATTCTCTCAACAGTTCCTATTTCTAACGAAAAAGTACTAACCCTGAAGAATCCTAAAAGGAGCTTTTAGGATCGCGAAATATATGCGACGAGCTACTATTCGCGTAGTATTATTTTCTAATGAGTTTCCGCTTTGCCCGGCGAATTAAATTACAAGTGGGGGAGGGGGGGCAGAACTTGATAGTAGTCGAAACGAAAGGGGAAAGAAAAGAAAAAACAGGAACTCTGTTTTTAAAAGCTTAAGAGAGAGAGAGAGAGAGAGAGAGAAAGATATATAGACGGGTGGGGAGCGAGTGAGAAAGCGATAGAAGGAAAGAGAGAGAAAGAGAGAGAGAGAGAGAGAGAGAGAGAGAGAGAGAGAGAGAAAGGCTTACTGGTGGATTAAAAATAATTCGAAAAGCTTGCGCGTTTGTACTCGCGAACGACGTCGGATTACTACTACTACTACTACTATTACTATTACTACTACTAGTGTTACTACTACTACTATTGCTACTACTACTACTACTACTACTACTACTATTTTTCTCGAACGTTTCGTGATATGGCTACAGTTATGCGGAAACTTCAGGAAATATCATACACGCGCGCACGTGCATAAGAGTAAGAGAGAGAGAGAGAGTGAGAGAGAGAGAGAGAGGAAAAAGATAAAGGAAAATGAAAAAGGAAACACACAACGGTTTCATCGCGGACAAGTTTGCCGCACGGATTTCTTTGCTTTATATATAAGAAGAAGCCCAGCTTTCGTTCGTTTTAACTCGATCTTACACATCGTCTATGAATATACCGGTGCAGAATATTAACGAACTCATTTGCTTTAGACCAGGGTAACTCGGCTTTAGAAGTAAAACGAGAAAAAAAAAAGGAAAAGAAAAAAAAAGAGAGATAGAGAGAGAGAGAGAGAGAGAGAGATAGGGAGAGGGAGAGAAAAAAAAGGAAAGAAATAATGGGAATGGGTTCCCTCCTATTCTCTATGGTCCGTAGGGATTTTTTTATAAAACCTCGTTACGAGACAACCGCTCTTTTTTTTTTTTTTTTCTTAATACTCACCTAGATTTCTAAAAGTTTATATTTTTCGTTTTCTTTATTTTTTACCTAGTGTCCCTTATTTTATTTATTTATTATATATTTCTTTTTTACTCTTCTTCTTCTTCTTCTTTGTTCGTAATAAATTTTTTTTTTTTTTTTTCGTTCTTAAATTTCAAGGTCGTCTTTCGTGTTAAACGAGATTAACTTATATTTAGGCAATTAACTTTTTTTTTTTCTAGTAATAATTTGTTTT
>NW_014569564.1:286956-297716 GCF_001313835.1 Polistes canadensis | reverse complement strand
TATATATATATATATATATATAGATATCTCTTACTCACCGACTTACTTTTCTTCTTTCTTCTTCCACCTCATCTCTCTTTCCAACCGAACGGAGCAATTTAATCAAAGTCCATCTTGTTCTATTTCTTTCGCTTCTATAGTTCCCACAACGATTCGAATTTCTCTTTTTATTTGCACTCGAGCAGACGATAGAGTTCCAAGAAACTCATCTTTTCCTTTTCCGTATCTCATTGAAAGCCACCCCTCCCCCCCGCCCTCCTCCTCCTGCCACCTTTTAGTCACTTTTAACCTCTCCTCATTCTCGTATCATGCTACTTTTTCCCTTTTGGACATTTGAATAATCCCGTTGTTAAAGGCTCTCATTAAAAATCTGTTTAATGCAATTTAACATAGATCATTGTTATCGTCGTTTATATTTTAATTCGATATATTATTAAAGATTTAATTTAATACTATTAAATCTACCACGAGTGGTTAAATGATCGACGTTCGTGTAATTTGTAAAAACAATACGGTGTGATAACGCATAAAAATGTATATTATTTATTTGTAAATAAAAGAAGGTATATTGTTTACTATTCAATTGGTTAAAATGTAGATTTACCAGGAGTAGATATACATAAAGTGTTGCTAGGTTTAATATTAAGGACAATTTTTGTTATCAATACTTTTAATTATCGATATATTATCCTGATAAAGTTTTTATAAGTAATTATAATAATATATTATATATAATTAATATATTATTATATTTTATTATACTCTTTAGTAATTATAATATATAGAGTATCTCGTAACGATAATGATAAAATTAAACGAATACAAGTTGTATACGTCTTACGTGATATCTTAGTTCAAACTTTTCTCTACTCTATATAAATATTTATAATAAAAAGTTGAAAAATTTGTTTACAAATAATTACGAAAACGTTTATTTAAGTTATCGCATAACGACCAGATAGGAAATAAATTTGGATGGGAGAGAGAGAGTGAGAGAGAGAGAGAGAGAATGTTTGCTTTGCCGAAAGTTTCTCGAGTAATAGTAATAGTAAGTAGTAGAAATTCGATATTCTAGGCTCGTATAAAAATGGAAAAGGTGATCGTTAGAAAATTAAAAGAATCAAATAGAGATAGAGAAAGAGAGAGGGAGAGAGAGAGAGAGAGAGAGAGAGAGTATAATTCCAAATTTATTTTTTGGTTATAAACCGGTTGCTTGGTGATTTTAACCACGTACGATTCCTTGCTTCCCTTAAAACTCTCCTCTTTCATTCCTCCCCTCACCCCCCTATCTCCTCCCCCTCCTCTTTCCCCTCTCTTTCTCTTTCTTTTTTTCCATCTCTTTTTTTCTCATCTTCGACGGTTCGTGCGATCGACTAGTTTTCCCCAAAGTCACCCCCCTTCTCAGGGACTTCCTCGGTCCGTGGTTTCGGAAAATCCAAGGAAAATCTTGGGGATTTTCTTTCGACGTCGTTGCTGCTCGTCGTGACGTTGGTTCGATGGGAAAAAATAAAAAAAAAAAAAAGGGGTGAAGGAAGGAAGGAAGAAAGAAAAGAATGTCGAGAAGAACTGGGTGAGGGAGAAGAAGAAGAAGAAGAAAAAAAAAACCTGAATCGACTACCCCACCGACGACCAATGACCGATTCCATGTTCCAGATGTTCCTTGCTTTTACCTATGTTCGTGTGTGAATTTCTTTTAGAATTCGACGAGATAGAAAGAAGAATGAGTACTTTTTATTTCTCTTTTTTTCTTTCTTTTTTCTAACCCCCCCCCCCCCCCCCCCCACCCACTTCTCCTTAGCTCTCAACTTTAGAGTCTTCTTATTCTCTTCCTTTTTTTTATTATTATTATTATTCTGTATTTTTTCAAATCTTTTTCCTTTTTTTCTTTTCTTTCTTTCTTTCTTTCTTTCTTCCTAATTTTCGATCAAAGTTGTACGTTAGTGCAACGATGGATTATGGTAATTCGTAAAATAATGGGTTATCGTATGTTCTGATCTATCTATCTACTCGTAATACGTTGGAGTAGTTTTATGGTATTCATGAGTTTAGTAAAATTCAATGAATAATATGATAAATATGGAGGATGTGAAGGATATAAATGATATATACAGGGTGGTCGAGAAAAAGGGTTCCGATATTTTAAGAGGTTTATAGTAATTATCAAAAATAGTACAAAATGTATAATTAACCTTGTTATTAAATTTTATTCTACGTATTTTAAGAAATAATTGTCTAGAAACTGACTGATACGTTGTTTTTTAATTTTTTTTTTTTTTTTAAGAACATAGGTATATCGTATAATATACCGCGGTTTTCTTTTAATTTGGATTTTTCGATATTTGTTTCGCAAAAAAATTTCTTCGAAACAAAATGAAATTTTTGTTTCTATTGACTACGGTCGCGAATAGGAAATTCATCTGAAAGTTCTTTGTAAAGTAAAATGCTTGGGTAGTTTATTCTCAAAGCATTCTGTTTTTATTGCCGATCTGACGAGATTGACCTGTCAGAATGGAAGGAAATATATAGTCAATGGAACTTTCAAATGGTTTATTTCTCGTAGGTACTTTACTTTCGATGCATCGAGAAATTGTGAACCGGAAACGCTTTGATTTTAGTACCACGCCACTCGAATAGCTTTCGATAACGTATTTTATTTCAATTCATAGAAGAAAACTGAAGCATTGATTCTTACTTTGATATAGGGGAGAAACCCGTATAAACGTTGTGACATTTTTTCGATTTTTAATTAATTTGAACTAACGGATGAATTCAAAAAGAGTTTTCTTTGCTTTGAATTTGACATGTACAATATCTTTTTCTTTTTTCTTTCTCTTATATTATTTCACCGACAATTATGGTACGACATAGATAAAAATAATAAAACAGTATGAATGATAATACGTTAATTTTTGTGTCAGAAAATTAACGTAAAACAGAGTGTGAAAAATTTACCGAATACAACGGTAAGTAAACATTATCGGACAATGCGATGTTTGAACGAATTTTTAATTAATACAAAAAAAAATCCAAATTAAATTCTCTCCTCTCGTTATATGATTTCCCGAATAAAAATCAGTTTCGTGAATTATGACAATTCGCGTAAGGCATAAAAATAAAAGTGAGGAAGCCATATAGATTATGGGAGTTAGACGACGAGGGTCTTCAGAAAAGGCAAGCGTCAACTCGACGTGATACTTACCAGAGGAATAAAGAGAAGAAATAAAAAAAAAAGATAAAAGAAAGGGAAGCCGAAGGGCAATACGAGACATCGAGTTTGGAAAACGAGCGAACATCGTTGGGGGTTGGTTGTTGGATATGGGATTACTTATGTGCGAAACAATGTAAAGAATTATCGTAAAAAAAGAAATAAGAGGTAAGAGTAAGGGAAGTAAGAGAAGAAGTAGGAGGAGGTGGGGGAAAGGGAAGGGGGAGGTTGGGAAAGATTCGAGAAAAACTCGGAAAAAAGTTCAAAGAACGTACGTCATAATCTTAACGCTTTTTTTCATTACTTTTTTTTTATTTTCTCTTTTCACCACCTTTTTACAGTTGTTCTCGGAATATTAGATAGACTGAAAATATTTCAGCCAATTTTCACGGGCATAATAATTAAGATAGTTCAATATTTCGAGAACAATATACGTATATGTATATTATATAAGTATAATATATACAGTGTTTGATAAAAGTGGGTATGTGATGTTCATAGGACAGTTTTGTTTCCAGCTTTTGAACTAAAAGTAAACAAATCAAAAAAGAAAAAGGCATAGTAAAAGAAAAAAAATACTGAAAAGGATGGCCCTTGTCATAGGGCTTTTAAGGGAAAGTATTGCTCGTATCATGAATGCTTTGGACCCTTCGGTTCTTTTTAATATAATAACCTTTTGTTTTCTTCTTTTTATTATACTTTACAATGACAAAGCTATTGCATTTTTAGACACGTACCTTTCTGTGCTTTATGTTAGTCTACTAGTTGATATTGAATAGTATATCTATATATATATGAGCTGTTTATTTTGAAAGTGGCATAAATCACTTTTTCAAAAAAACCGAGTTAATGGCAACACTAATTACAACTGAACGGTATCTTTTCATTTTCAATTGAAAAAAAAAGAAAAAAAAAGTGACTTATACCACTTTCAAAATAAACGGCTTATATATCATACGCGAAACGTATTTATGATATTTAAAACATTTGTTTTTTTTTTCAGTAAAATAAATAAATAAATATATATATATGTGAAAAATACGTTGTATTTATTACACGTATAACGTATAAAGAGAGAGAAAAGGACGTATATTTTAAAAGTATGAAGATTTCTCGAAGGATTATTAAACTGTCATAAAACATTGCGAAACGTGCCGTCGTCTTGCGAAGTAGAGAATGGACGGTAAAATAAGGTTCTAGTGGCCCGTAAAACAAGATCATGCCCTTTTCGAAACGATGCGTTCACTCCCCCATCTTCGCTATCGTTCACATGCCAAGGTAGGTATTCGCTTTTAAATAAATGCAGTCTGTTATTACACCTACGAGGAGCGTAACCGGGAATCGCTTTAAATGGTAATAAAGAATCTCGTAAAAAAGAAGGAAGGAAAAAGAAGAATAAGCTAGGGCCAATGAGAGTAACAGCACCCTTTGTGCGTAGAAAAAAAGAAAAGAGAAATATGAAAAAAAGAAACAAAAAAGAAAAAAAAAGAAATAACGAATGAATAAGAGTGAGCGAAATGAAGAAAGATAGAGATAGATAGATAGATAGATAGATAGATAGATAGATATAGAGAAAACTACCATCAAAAATAAATCTCGTCGAGAAAATGCATAAATTTTACGAGCGACACTATACAGTACCTTGGCCCATGAATTCGAAACGACCCCATACCCCTACGATCTCGTTTATAAAGCTCTCTCTCTCTCACTCTCTCTCTCTCTCTTTCTCTCTTTCTCTCTTTCCGTGTGTGTTTTCTCTCTTTTTTATATTTTTATTTATTCTTATTTTATATTATTTCTCTTTATACTCTCTTTTGCCTTATTTCTATTAGAATCTTTTTTTCTTTTCTCTCTCTCACCCACTCTCAAAAATAAAAATCATCCCCGAACGATTCGAGCGAGAATGCATCAAGAAGAAAGGGATGGAGGAGGGGGGAGGGGGGAAGGTTAAAGACAAAAAAAAGAAACAGAAAAAGAAATATGGAAAGAAATAAAAGGAATTTCATTAAACGTCGTTTGCGGGACGATAGAAACAAGTGGAGAAAAGGGGGTGTGGCTGGGGGTATTGTGAGGAGGGGGAGGGTGTATATGCTAGGAAAGAGGGATACATAGGGGATGGTTTCTCTCTCTCTCTCTCTCTCTCTCTCTCTCTCTCTCCCTCTCGTCGATCGAACAAAAGCCGCTCGGTGGCCAATCAGCGGTGGACGATATCGGAATTCAATCTTTATCGGCCGATTTGTGGTTCGTTTCTAGTGGGATTCAGCTAGATCTAAACTCCTCTATCGTTCGTCGTGACTTTGGGACGAGTACACAGAAACGTGTAAGCGTCGCCATTTTTATCCCTCTGTCGCGCGCGCGTTTTCCCTTTTTTTTCTTTGGAGTAAGAGAGAAATAAAAGGTTGTGGGATAAGAGAAATAAAAGATAGAACAGGAAAAGAACCATCGAGAACACCAAAATCTCGGAACGTTTATTGCCATTTGACCGATCCCAAAACCTCCTACTCCCACCCACCCCCTGCCACTGTCACGAGTTTTTCTTCTTCTTTTTCTATTCTCCCGTTCCATCTCTCTTTTCCTCTTTCCATCCACCCCCTTTTAGAAAATCCTCTCCCACAGAAATACACACACACACACACACACACACGTTCCTCCCCCTCCCTGTCTACACATCACAACGCACAGCCGCGCCCACATTTCGTGCCACTCTTTTTTCGACAGTTATTTGTTTCTAGATAGCTGACGAAGGAATCGGCATTGGGGTTTGGTTGGGTTGGGGGTGGAAGGGGTGAGATAGCTGCTGCGTGCTTTTCAAAGGCTACGCTTCAACGGTTTCCTAGAGTTTCGTAATTTTGTTTCTCGTGATTGCCAGGAAAGAAGGAAGAACTACGTTCAGGGAAGAAGGGTGGGATAGGGGGTTAGAAAGGGCTGGGGCCCGTCGTTCGTTTTACCTCGTTACTACTATGCGAAATAATATTTTTTCAAACGACTAGTAAGTTTCAGTTTTCATTCTCTTTTCATTTGTTTTTGTTCCACTCTTTCCCATCTTTTGTTCTTTTATTTATTTATTTATTTATCCGTATTAGAAAAAAAACTGGTGTGTGTGTACTTATGTACGCACGTAAGAAATTATACTTCTTTAGCATACCAAAACGAATATAACCTCAATAACCTCAAAAATAACTTCAATTTGCTCGCGCATCGTAAATATCGACAACTTCGTGGTGTTGATTTTTCGGTCGCATCTAACTTCACTTTCCAAAACGTGCAAAAAGAAGTATAACTTCAAAAATATGTCTATTAATATTATCGTGAAAAGAAATGAAATTCTTGTAATATATATTTCAAGTGAATAAACAAATCGTTCATTTTCATTTGTCTAACATTCGATTCATATTCTACTTTAGTATTTTTATATCGTGATATTGAATATTTTTTACAACAATCGTTCGGGCGTAATATACATTTATCTAGATAGGTTAATATATATTTGTTATAATATAATAACTATTATTATCGCGTAAGAAGTATTGACGAAGTCGAATTTTGTTGTTGATCGATATTTGAATTGTTTAAATAATTTTTTATTTCGTTCTTCTTCTTCTTCTTCTCTTCACTTAATATCCAATTAGATCAAATGTCGTTTTGTTGCCTATTCATTATCATTATTTTCTTCGTTTTTATTCTTATTAATTATTTGTTTGCAAGTACAATCCACCACCGTCCCTCCCTCTCTTCTCCTTTTCGTCTGGGGAACGGGGGGAGGGGGGAGGGAAGCCAAATTCCGTTTGTACGTAATTACGTTCCATGCGGACGACACGTTGGCTCGACGAAGAGGATTATTAATTAACGCGCGTCCATATAACGATGCGCATCTGTAGTAAATTAACAGCTGATAATTATATGCCAGCAGCCTCACAATAATTTGATGATCAACAGCGTTTAATTAAACTTGGTTCTTGCGATTCATACAAATCGATATGAGATCGGAACAACGTCCGATAAATAAGGTTTGTTATCGAGTCGTTCACCGTGCTGTGCCGTACCGTATCGTACCGTACCGTACCGTACCGTACAGTGCCGTACCGCAAACCCTACCTACCTATCTCGTTTTCGAATATTGCCAATTTTCGGTTCATCGATTTTACAATTCGCGGATAGATAATCTATAAGCACCACTTTATACGGCAAATTAAATATTCGTCATTCTATTTTTCTTTTTTTTTTTTTTATTATTAAAATTACGTTACAAATATATAACGAAATGATAATTACATTTTACATAATAGATATATCGAAGAGATCCCCTCTTCTCGAAGGAAAAAAAAAATATTATTTATTATTTATTAGATTATTTATTTATATCGTGTAAGCAGATAAGTACGATTAAATATGTTTAAAATCTCGTATTGTTCATAAAAATTATCCTTTAGAGAAAGGAAGTTCAATTCTTTGATATAATTTATATATATATTGGAAAGTTATATTCAGCGAAAGAATAATTCTAAAAATAACTTTTGAAAATTGTAAAGCATCAAAGGTGTATAGAAACTTTGAATGAGCTCTATTCGTATTAAAGAACTATAGTTATTTTAAACGTTCGTTAGATCTCTCTACATTTAAATTGATATTCGAGCGTCGACCTATTGTTTCTCTCTCTCTCTCTCTCTCTCTCTCTCTCTCTCTCTCTCGTTTCCGGTTTGCCAATTTTCCTCGCATTGCAGGCTATTAAACAATAGGATTCGTGATTCAAGCCGGCCAATAAATTAATTTTCCGGTTTTCGTTAGTGCACTCGTAATGAGCTCTTCGGTTATAATTCGTTTGCCAGACAGTAAAGAAAATAAAAAAGAAAAAAAGGGGAAAAAAAATACGTATAATGGTAAATGGGAATATAGGGAACGGGGTTGGAGTGAGTGGAAAAAAAAAAGTGCGTGAATAGTACGTGCGTGCGTGCGTGTGTGTGTCGAGATAAACTATAATAATAGAAATAGAGTGGTAGATATGGTAGTAGGGGTATATATCTGACGTCGCTTGGGGAAACAATTTTATTATAAGCGTTGGGAAAGGCCATTTCTGCGTAACAATGGCCGTGTTTTCATTGAGAATTTTTAAATCGTCGCGTTGCATCGCGTCGCATCGCATCGCGTCGCTGATGCGAATGCCAAAAGCGATTTTTCCTAGGATCCGATCCGATCTTCCACCTTTCGGGGAAAAAGTGGGAAAGCTTTACACGTGCCCGCAAATATTTGCCACGGTTCGATTTTCCTCCCCTCATCTTTGCATCATTAATTGTGATCGTTTGAAAGCACGACGAACGAACGAACGAACGAACGATTCGTTTCGTTTCGTACGGGGGGTGGGTGGTGGTGTGCCACGTGTGCGGTTACGTCTTTATGTATATTTCTATCTATATAATACATACAAATGTAGGATACGTGTATAAGTGTGTGTGTGTGTGTGTGTGTGTATTCATTTACGTTATATATAGCAGGTGGTAGGTATACTTACGGGTATGTCAATGATCAAATGCATTTTTAGGTACACCACGAGTGCACCCAGCCATAACGTCGATTGATGCATTGATTGCGTATGTGCATAATTAATGCTACGTTGGTTCTAAATTTATACATATAAAGGACTTCCGCTTGTTATATAAACAAGTCTGATAAACGAGCTCCGAATCAACAATCCTGGAATATGTTTGAATGTATATTCTCCGCCACATTTCCTCTTCGCGACTTCTCTCAAAGCTACGTTTTCGTATTACTTCGTTTTTTTAAAATCGTTTAATGAATCTTAGGGTAAAAGGCGTGATCAAAAGTTTTGTTAGTTTACAATTAGATTGACTATAATAATATAACGACTATGATAATGACTTTTAAATTTACAAAAATTTGTGCATAACACATATATATTTATAATCGTATAATTAATTACTGACTTTTCGCGTAAGAATGTGTTAAATAATAGTAATTCGTTAAAATGAATGTACGATTGTTCTAAATAGAAAAATAGAAAATTTGCGGTTCATTAACGCGTTGCAATTTCTTTTTAAGATCATTTATTTCTTCATTATTTTCTTCTCGCGAAAAGATTGCACGCCGCGTGCCAAAGATATTATTATATCGTTAAAAATGTTTAGACGAATTTCTTTAATGGAACTCGTGCATTTATCCATCCTCGAGTTGCACGAAAATTGTTTGGGAAATATGCTCGCGTATAAGATTTTATTTTTAATCCCTCCCCCCCATCGTCTCCCACCCCCCTAATCTTAATTACATATTCAGACCTCTTACAGAATGGAAATAATGTCTTTTGCAGCTATTAGATGTTTTACTGCGTATCGAGAGAATCGCGAACGTTTAAATTTATTTCTTTCCTATAGTTTTTTTTTTCTTTCCTTTCCCGCGCGCGTGTAGGAAAAGTCCATTAACAAAAAAATTCTTTTTTCGTATACGGGCTTATTCGCGTTTCGTATGCATCGAAATTCAATTGGGCGAGAAGTAGTGTAAATCGATCTATACTACTCGAAAGGCGCACGTAACAAAGATTTGTGTGAAGTATATACTACTACTACTACTACTACTACTATTACTGTTACTATTCGTGTATCTGCATACACACACGTAGAGATTCTGGAGAGGATAACGAATTTCTCTGGTTTGAGAGCACTCACTCGTGGCAACATTGAAATAGATACAACCAGATATATAGAAAGACGTGTATTGTGCGTGTGCATGTTTAAACAATGACTACTCCTTCTGGTAACAGACTCGATAAATTAATATGAGACGTTAACACCATTATACTACAATTAATATTAATTGTACGAATTAATGGGCGAGAACATTCGATAAAATTTCATTTATTTTTTCACTCAAATACACAAATTTTCGATAACATATTATTTTTCATTTTTATAATATGATAATATATTCAACATAATATATTATATACACGTATACTTGCTATTTTTTTTTTCTATGTTGAAATTATTATTTTTCAAATAAAATTTTACATACGCGTTATTGTGTTTTCGATTACGTTCTCCTTCTGTTTTCTTATTTTTCTTTTTGATTTTGATACGTTTTTACTTTCGTTTCGTTTTTCCGCTTGACTTCATAGGATGGGAGGAAGGTTGGGGAGAGGGGGAAGAGACTCTTACGAGATTCGATCGTAGGAAGAAAGAAAAAAAAGGAACATTTTTCTTTATTACAAAATTTTATACTAAATGGTCGAGATTACTACTACTATTACTACTACTATATTTACTTTCGAGGAGAAAATAAAGCGGACACAAAAAAAAAAAAAGAAGTAATGTACCTACAGAAATGAAAAAGAAATACAGCAACTTGTCCTTAAAGGGTCGAGCTTCTGTTTTTTTTTATTTTCTCTCTTTCTTTCTTTCTTTTTTTCTTTCTTCTGAGATTACGTGAAACGAGGTTTAAATTAGAAGTTAATTACCTTCTAGGGAAACTTCGACGAGACGAAAGCGAACCCGTTTGTAATTCGTTTTGCGAACATTTCTTTTCTTTCTTTTTTTTTTTTTTTTTTTTT
>NW_014569564.1:278998-285919 GCF_001313835.1 Polistes canadensis | reverse complement strand
GTTATACAATATAATAAATAGTAATAATAGTAATAAATAGTTAATGATAATGATATTTAAATAAAAAAAACCATTATCGATATGAAGCTTGATATTAATTTTCCACACACACACACATTAAATATAAAATATTAAATACTTTATATAAATTTCGTATAATTATAATAATCTTCTTCGAGACAAAGGCTTTATTTTTTTTTTTTTTTGAAAAACTTTCATTCGTGAATAATCGTAGCCGAGAATAAATCGAAGTTACGAGATAATATTATATCACGAGTCCCCTGTTTCTTTCACCCTCGCCATTCTTATATTTCTCTCAATAAGATCGACCCTTCTTCAATCGTTCGAATCATCATTCTCATCCTCTTTTTTTTCTTTTCATTCTCTCTATTCAAGTAGTCAATTACGAAAAGACTTTGAGATGAAGACGATAGACAATTCGTAAACCATATTCTTTTGACATTTTTATAATTTTAATCGTAGGATATAACGATCATCTCTAACGATTTCTCACTGTTAATTATTTTATATCGAGACATAGACTGTTTTATTATATATATATATATACCATAAAATATATTTAATACTTATTTATTTTCATGTTAATTGATATGAAAGAAGTACTTTTATTATATATCATAATGGTTTTGTTAAATAACATTAATAAGTTTTAATTGTCTTTACAGTTCATATTTCCAGCAATAAATAATAATAATAAAAAATAATAATAAAAAATATACAATATAAATCGATTAATTTTCTTTCCGAACATTTAAGCGATAAGATCACGTTGATTATATTTGAATTCGTTAAATGCTAGTATAAATAAATAATCCGTTAATCATTTTTCTCCGATCAAATTAAATTTGCAATCACAATTGATATTCTATATTTAGCTGCGATTTTTTAATATTATTGTACGCAATTATAGATCAAAAAAGAAATTATTTTCACGATGTTGAATTTATAATGAATTCTTTTAACGTCATGTTAAAAACATAAACATCTGTATTGCACAAGAAAAAAAGGGACAAGGAGTATAAGAAAATTGTCATTGTCGAGATTTAAAAGCAATGAAAGAAATAAAAAAAAAGAAAAAAAAAAGAAAAGACATCAAAGGGGAAACTACTGCATAATTTATTCGCGGTCTACTCTAGCGGTGTGACCTTGGGAACTTCGTAGAAAGAGATGAAAAGAAAAAAAGAGAGAAAGAAACACGTAATTAGGGCAAAGATTACAAGTTCGGATACGAGTATACGTAGACGAAATAAATGAAAGCGTAGGAGAAAAGGGGGGTTTTGTTAGAAATAAGAAAAGTTAAAGTGCAAGTAAAAAAATGCAACTAAACCATAATATATTTGGTGAAAATCGTTGTAAAACTTAATTGGGGTAGAGGTACCGTACTGCTACGGAATAGTACCCTAAAAAAAAAGGGAAAGAGAAAGTACAGACGTTGTCCAGGTTGGTGTAACGTTGTAACTTGTCGCCATTAAGCCAATTAAGATGACGCATGGCTACGAAACTTCTGCTGGTAGCACCCAGCCTCGAGGTAGAAGCCCGAGACGATCAATTTCGCTTGCTTTCTAACAACTCCCTTTGCTGCACCCTTTTCCCTTGCCCACCAACTCTTCACCTTTTATCCTGTATATCCTGTGTGTCCCAGTCTGGGTTCGTTTTTACGCCTACACACCAACAACTTTCTAGTCTTTTTCTTTTTCTTTCTCTTTTTCTTTTTCTTTTTCTTTCTTTTTATTTTATTTCTTTTTTTCTACTACTACTACTATTACTACTACTACTACTACTACTACTACTACTACTACTACTATTACTACTACTAGTCGCGTTTTCGGATCATTTCTTTCCGTCTGGCCTGTTCTTTCATTTTCTTTCCTTCTTTTTCCTCCCCCTTTCCGTTGGCTGCCGTCGTATTCGATAATTCTTCGCATTTTCGGCTTTTGCCAAGTCCGAAGATGGATTCACATAACGTCTGGCCAGTAATACTTATTCTTTCTTTCTCTTTTCGTTTACTTACTTTCTTTTAAAGTTTCAGAAAAGATGATTTTTCAACGATCCCCAACGATTCCCCGTTTTATTAACACGTTTTCTTTTTTCCAATCCAGAAATATGCCCTTCCCCCCACGAGCTTTAGCGAATCTAGATTTAGTTTTCCATCGTGGGGGTTTTACTTTTTTTCTCTTTTCTTTTTTCTTTTTCTTTTTCTTTTTTTTAAGAATAACTCGCTTGAAGAATCGCTGACAATAAGTTAACTCGCGTAAGTGTTTCTCTTAGGATCTTAAGTAAGACGAAGTGTAGAAAGTCTTCTTCATCATCATCGTCCTTTTTTCTTTTTTCCCATTTATCTTTCTTTCTTTATTTCTTTCTTTCTTTGTCTCAGTCTCTTATACTACTTTTTCTTCTCCTAGCTCTCTTTTTCTTTATTTTCTTTAACCTCTTTTTAGGCACGGATGAGTTGAATTTAACTCGTGCTAAAAGAGGAGTAGTAGGAGACATACTCGAGGTTAAAACTGTTGTAAAAAATGAACGTAAATGTGAAACGCTTTAAAAGACTTTCTTTTTGACATACTTGAATAATCATGTTTCGCGATGTAAATGAGCGAAGCTACGTGACGCACGGTCATTCCCGAAACTGACGCATTTTAATCGCGTTTTTATAAATAGAAACAAACAAAAAAACAGGGTGAATAGAAAGATCTTCGAGAAAATCGTTTCGCGATTTATTTTGTAATTTTCACAAAATCGTTGTGAAAGTTAATCTTAAAATTATAATCTAACAAAAAATATAATTTGATACGAGAAGAAAATAATTTTGTGTTTACGTTAAGTGTATTAAAAAATTGTTATTTTCATAACTACGTACAAACAGAGTAAAGTATATATAATATAATAGTATAATATTACATATTATTATATAATATTACATAATATTATTACATATTTAACTTCGACATATTAATCTTCGAAGAATTGATCATATAAGATAATAATATTAATAATAATAATATTTATTATTAATAAATAATAATATTTCACTCTATATATGTAAAAATCTACGTATACGAGCGTATGTATGTTCATTTTAGTATAGTGTCACTTTACATTCATTTAAAATCAGTCTTCACATTTCTAACGTAGGTATATATACATATACATATATAGGTAGATTTAAGTTATTCTACGTTAAATCGTCTACCGCATACGTTATACTTAATCCTCGTCGCATGAATTCCCTTTTCACTTTGGCTTGGCAACAGCTTCCTCACCTACTTACCTCCAATTTACATGAATTCATAGAAATAACGTTCGAAGTGGTACGAGAAGAGGATGAGAAAAATCTTATCTCCTGGGCAAAAGAGCCCAGGATACTAAATTCAGCCATGAAATGATCATCCAATAAATAACACCGTCGCGTTTTTTCCTGTAATCTTTCCTGCTGAATCAGGTGGCCGCAAGATAGAAAGAGAAAGAGAGAGAGAGAGAGAGAGAAAGGAACGAACACACGTATTCTACGCTAAAATTTGACGTATTCGAACCCGAATCCATAATTCATTCAACCGGTTACCCAGAAAAATTTTCTTCGATATTTAAAACGATCGTTACGAGCCCGCGCGAGAGATTTATCGTGATGGCAACATAGCGATTTCCCTTTTTTTTTTTTTTTCCAAAATTCATCGGACGATTTAATCGCTAAACGCAAAATGCAATTTCGTTTAACCGTGTTTCGTCCGATTGGTCAGATCGATATCATCGGACTTTCTTCCCGTTTGCATTTGATTTCGATTACGACAGCAAAACGCATATGTCGTTTTTCTTTTTTTTTTTTTTGGTTATTTCCTCGATACACACAATTGCTCGAGAATTAATTAAATTAACTCTTATTATTATTATTATTATATTGATATAGTATTATCAATCTTTCTTTGACGAAACAATAATTTTGTATACATGATTATTCCAATTTGAAAAACAATAATTGCGAATATTAACATTTATTTATTAATCTAAATCATTTCTTAAGATCATCTGTATGTTAAACAACGTAATTAGTAGTTATTTTCAAATAGATAAATCTATAGATGAAAGATACTAGAACATCCCAGATAACTTTATTCCTTTTAACTTTATACTTCATGATTAAAACTCAGATATATGTATATATATATATATATATGAATTGTGCACGTGCATGTGAGTATGTGTGTTATTTCCTTTTACCGGGGTCGAATATATACGACTAAAGATCCCTAGGAAATATCGACTGGTTATATTTTCTCGATCTGATTCTAGTTGCATTCAATGCGCCTATCTTCTTCCTCCGCGTCATTTCCGATTAGTTAACCTCGTTCAAAGCTTCCCTCGAATCGAACTCTCGATTTGAGATACCTGCCGGGAATGTGCAACGGTTTGTTGTGCGTGTATGTGTGTGTGTGTGTGTGTGTCGCATTCGTCGAGTTGTTCATTCTATACGAAAGACACTTCCGTTTAAAAGAGAGGAAAGGCACCGAAGACAATCGATTTATTTCTGACAAGTCGACGCGACTTTTTTCATTCACGAATGAACGAGATAAACATCCTCTTTTCAACAACAAAAAGAAAAAAAAAAGAAAATACTCTTACAGTGTGACAGACCGATTTAACGATTTTCTATTACGATCATTCGTTATTATTTCCTTTTTTCTTTATCCGTGCTCAGTAATCACGACAATGTATAATACTATGATTGATATCGTAATTGAGAGAACTTACATTCCTTTTAAGATTTATCTGTTTTTATTTTTCTTCCAATATTATTGTATCAATTATTTTTTTTCTATTAAATTATTAATTCAAATCGTAATATTTTTTAATTTTAATCATTATCGATATTATTTTTCTCAAGTTTTTTTTTTATTTTTAATTTATTATTATTTTTATATAATTATCTAGAGAATATTTGATACACAATTTATAAAATAATTATATCTAATACTAAATACATTTGTTATTAATATAAGAAAAAATGAGATTTTCTTTTACATCGTATAGATGATCTTTTTCTCCGTTAAGGTTGTTTTTTTTTGGTCAGTACACTAATAACATTAAAATAAAAACGATTGATATGCATTTTTGTTACGTGTTATTAACAGTTTGCAGTGGACTTCTAGGACCGCCATAGGAAGCATAAATTAATATGGCTTTGCGAACGAATCACGGAACCACCCCATCGTTGCTGCCACCGCAACAGAAACCCTCTAAGAATTTATGTTCCGTGGCAATTAAGCCGGAACAAGCGCTTTACTCCGATCTACGTGCTTACCCTTTGGCTAGTAATACTAACGATCTATCGAATTCTAACGATCACGTTATAATCGTGAACAATTCGAATTTCTACCAACGAATTGCTCAAAATTCAAATCGTGACAAGAAAGAGAGGATTATTTAATTGTACAACTTAATAATAACAAGACAGATTAAATTCATATACAATCATAATTACGTTGTATATATAATTGATTATTTTTCAATGGGTTTCTTATTTGTAATAAAAAATATTAAAGTTTAATCTTACGTTATATGCGTAACACATCGACATTCATATTGAACTTCTTTCCAGCATGAATAATTCACCGATGGCAATCGACGCAGCATATACGTATATATATACGCATACTATGTTTTACGTGCTGCTTGGTATACGAATTTTTCCCTACGTCATCTAAAAGTTACCAAATCGAAATTTTCAAAGTCTCCAGACAACGCCTAGAGTAGTAGTAGTATGTATAAGATCGATATTAGATAGTTAGAAATTTAGTTGCTTAACATGTGTTTACATTAACTATTTAAATGACTTTTGCTCGAGTTGTGTTATATAAAATTATAATAAGAGTGCGAATATAAGAAAGAATAGAAAAATTGAGAAAGCGAGATATGCAATATAAAAAGGGGTAGAGATAAATAGAGGACACAAAAAAAAAACAAAAAGAAAGAAGTATCTACCGAAAAAGAAAAAGTTCTTTCCTGCGAGACTTTTCTAACTAACAATATAAAATGTTACTCGCACACAAACATAGTTTTGAAAACAAATATCAGAATACGACACGGGTGCATACTTCGTACGCGTGCACACGAATTTCAGGATGGGTTGGGGCTTCTCCCTTTTCTCGTTATACCTTTGCGAACTTTTCATAACACGGTAAAAACGCGAACCGAACCGAACCGAACCAAAGCCGCGTTTAGGCATCTCTGCAATTCGAAAAAACTGACAAAATAATAATAATAATAATAATAATAACAACAAAAGAAGAAAACAAACAAAGGAAGGATAACGAATGACTAATAAATTCAAGTTTCTGCGCTAATGAAAAAAATAGTCGAGTCCTGTGTATTCGTTTTCTTTCACATTTTACCCCTTCGCCCCCCACCCCTTCCCCATAGACGCGTGTTGTTCGCATTCTATCACACGTATTTCAATGAATACTCAAATTCAACGGAATATTATATATCCGTTGCGTGACGAGGAATGAATTTTTTCGATTTAATCGGCTTATTAAAACGAAAAAAAAACAGAAAAAAAAGAATTGTGTCCAATTGAAAGGATGAAATAATAAAAAAAACAAAAAAACAAATAAGAAAGAAAAAACGAAGAGAGAATTATTCGATTGAAATTTTTGTCATGATTTTTCTCTCTAAACTGTGCACGTTCTTCGGTTTTATTTTGTTTACTTTTGAAAAACACTTGCGTTAATTATTATCGAGAATAATATAATTAATAATCAATATTCTTGTCCCAACAGTATATTAATATATATGAGTTTCAAAGGGAAAATTTAAGACAGTTAATAAATTTTGATGAACAAATTTATTTGATCTTGTTGAACGTTTCGTCCCTTACTGGGGACTTCCTCAGCAACTACAAAATTTTTT
>NW_014569564.1:273497-276283 GCF_001313835.1 Polistes canadensis | reverse complement strand
CAAGATCAAATAAATTTGTTCATCAAAATTTATTAACTGTCTTCAATTTTCCCTTTGAAACTCATATATATTAATAATATAATTATTTTATGAACAAAAATTGTAGATTACGAACAAATATATTAATCGAAGTATTAATATTCGTTTTTGTTCGAGTAAACGATGAGAGTATGTTTAATTTTTTTTTTTGGAAAAGTAAAATGTCTTCCTCTTCTCCTACTTTCGTGCTTTTCCTTTTTTGTCCTCTCTCTCTCTCTCTTTCTCTCTCGTTGCTTTATAGGTAACTCAAGAAGAATTCCAAGTAGAGAAGATTAACGTCGTTCATAAGACAAACATTAATATCACGGCATGTGCTCGCGCGCGCGCACGTCACAAGCCCGTTGCATCACCGAGGTTATATCTACTTTGAAATTCTTTCCTTGCAACCCCCCAGCCGCTCCCCCCTCACCCCTCCGAAAAAAGGAATCTCTAAGAGTAAACGCGCCTTTTTTCTTCTTTCTATCCCACTTACCCTTTCCCAAAGTCCTCTTCTTACTCCTCTTCCGATATTACTAACACGGGTTGCTACTCGCGCGACTTTTTCGCGAGAAAAATTTACTGATTCTTTCTTACCTCCTTCTATCACCCTCCTTTTTCTCTTTTTTCTTCTTTTTTTTCTTCCCCTTTTCCTTTTTTTTTTCTAACCAAGATTCCTCTTCTTCTTCTACTTCTTCTTCTTCTTCTTCTTCTTTTCTTTTATCCACTATATCTGCCATCTATTCGGCTTGTTCACCATCTCACTCTCACTCTATTTCTTTCTACCGACCCCCCCCCCTCTTCTGTCCTCCAATCTTTTTCTGTTTTTCTCTTTTTCTTAGCTTCCATCATCTTGGTTATGCGAAGATCGTTGAAAACTTTTGTCCTTCTTATTTCCATGCAACCTTTCTTCTCTCTTTCTCTATCTTTCATTCTTTCTTTCTTTTCTTTCTTTTCTTTTCTTTCTTTTCTTTCTTTTCTTTTTATCTCTATGCCTCTTGGCAGATTGAACTTTACGAGTGTGAATCCGTAAAACTTCTTCACGTCGCATAGTGGAAAAAGGTAGAGAAAAGGTAAAAGCCAAATGGAAATTGGTGGCTCCAGAGGTTTCAAACTGCATGCTTGCACACACGTAACGTAGGAACGTTCGAACTTCGAACGTACGCAAAAAAATTCATTCCCGACCTTCGGTGTAATTCACCATACATACTCACCCCCTCTCGGATAGTCAGCCAGTGAGATATTTTTCGAAAATTCTGTTCGACTTGTTTCTTTTTTTTTTTTCTTTTTTTTTTATGCTTTTATTTTATTTTTATTTTTTGTATTTGTCTGGAATGATCGATAACTCGTCGACCATTTAATCTATCATTCTTTACGTACTATTTTTTACTACGAATATTTTGTTGATATATAATAATATAATATACTATCCTTAAGTTGATAACGTACGAATGTAGTTGGGAATTCAATTAGTTGTTTCTCTCGTCCAAAAATAATAGTTTTGTTTAGTGTTCAAATATAACGGATCAAGAGATAACGAAGTTTAGATGTATAGTGTTTTGAATATTACAAAAATGTATGTCTGCTTAAATAAAAAAAAGACGCTGAACTTTAGAGATTAAGTTGCTGAAGAAGTCCCAATAAAGGGACGTAACGTTCAATTAGTCAAAACGAAGTTCTAGTTCTTTTGAATGTCCAAATTCCCTACGATACCTATTTATTAGTAGTTGAGAATAAATATATTTTTACGCAGATAATCAAATTTTCATGATAATCCTATGTTAGAAATGGATTTATTTTTGAATGTCATTATTTTCTAATGGAGATATAAAACAGTTTTGTCGATAAAATGAACAAATAATTTTTCATTTGCTTTACGAAATAATAAAGATTATATAATATTAATGTTCAAAAATAATACATCATATTTTTTATTTAAAAATATAGTCAAAGAACGAATTAAACGTGAATTGTTCTTGGATTCTTACACGATTATTTCTTTTTTTATTATTATCTATCTCTCTCTATTACGTAAGCTATGCAAAGGAAACATAGATTTTTTCTTTGAGAAAGAAGGATTATACATACACAAAAAAAACGTAAAATAAAAAAAGGAAGAAGAAGAAGAAGAAGAAGCGGTTAAAAACGAGAAAGAAAAGAAAAGAAGAAAAAAATAGTATGAAAAATAAGGAAAGTCTAAGAAAGATCAGAAAGTAAGAAGGTAAGTTGGTGAGACTGGTGGTGGTGATGGTGGGTAAAGAAGGGTAGGATAGGTATGCTTACAAGGGCTCGATCGTAAGTTCGAGTGTTATCTCTATCGAGTCGAGCTTCTAGAAACGTACAATCCATTCAATCCTCTTTCCTTTTCTATCTTTTTTCCTCATAAGACGCATGAAATGCCTAGAGAGACTTGCTAAACGAAAAAAAAAAAAAAGAAGGACAGAAAGAGATAGATAGATAGATAGATAGATAGATAGATAGATAGATAGAAAGGTAAAACGAACAAGAATAAGAAAAAGAGAGAACGAAAAAGGGAAAGAGAGGAAGAAAAAAAGAAAAAAGGGGGAAGGGAGAGAAGAGAAGAGAAGAGAAGAGAAAGAAAAAAAAACAAGAACCAGGGCTAGGAAGCCGTAGGGAGAAGAAGAAGACCCCCGTGAAAACTATCATCTACTACCATTTTCTTTTTTTTTTTTTCTTCCTCTCTTTTTTCAGCCAGTTCCACTTGCCCGCGGCGTTCGGTATATATCGGGGGTGTGGGGTTGGGGTGGGGG
>NW_014569564.1:265164-273422 GCF_001313835.1 Polistes canadensis | reverse complement strand
TGGGGGTGGGGGTGGGGGTTCAGGTGTAAATTAGAAAAAAGTGGAGTTTCACGGAAACTTTCAGAGTTATACCAGCACCTATACTATCAACTCTCTTTCACTTCCCTCTATCTCTATCTTTCTCTTTCTCTCTCGTGATAGGATAGCACCGAGATCCTCTCGCAAAACTATAACCATGTCCCGTTCTTGTATACATCCATCTATGTCGATGTATTCCTATACTTACGTAAATACTACGTACGTGTATGACTATCTTCTGCTGTTGCTGTTGCTGTAGGTTTATACGTTCTATGTGTGTTTGAAAGAGAAAAGGGGGGGGGGATTTCGAGGAGACGATTCTCTCAAGGAAAACAGACTCACCTCAGAGTATTCGATGAGTGCGAGAAAGATAAGAAGTGGACGTAGATAAATATATATATATATATTGAAGATAACTAGCTGCTGGTCGTCGTACTCTTCGTAACGACACTTTAAAAGTTACCCAATGTCTCGGCTCGATAGAGATGTGTACATCGACATCTCTTCTCGTGAAACTTTTACGACAGAATACTGCGCAGAAAGAGACTACTACTGTCTCTCTTCGAACATCCGCAATTTAAAAGAAAATGATGTCTAAATTAAAAGATGTTCGCTTGCTCGTTCGCTTCTTCGTAGTCTTTCGAACAGAAAAAAGAAAAAGAAACGTGGTTGATTATCATTTTTTCTTTTTTGCATCTCTGAAAGATATTCCGCAATCTTTTTTTTCTTTACTTTACACCCAATTTTGTTTTTACGCGAATCTTGTTTAAATACTGCTTTACTAGGTACTTCATCTGACAGTGAAGTGAGTTAAACAAAAAGTATTTTTCGATAAATGCAATATATTTTGTTTTTGTTTAGACACATTCTTTGAGAACGTATCTCTATCGTGTAAAAATAGAATTACGATTAGATATATTATTTATTTTCTTCTTTCTTCAAAGTTTACACGATCACGAGTTGAGATAAAATAGATAACACTCTCGTGGATAAGAAAAGAAATTTGTGTACGTATTGAAAAAATAAATTGTCGACGATTAAGATTATTATTTTTGTAAGATATTTAAAAATACATATCTATCATATATATGGTAACAATCATAATAGAATATTATTTAGAAACTCCAAACGTGGAACCTTTTAAACGTCTGTAAAATACGCAAAGTCTGTTTAGTTTGTCATCATACGTACGTACCTAAAGTATATACGTACTACGTATCACGAGACAGACTCGAAATTTCGTGATGTTAAGCAGGGAGGCAGGCAGGAAAGCAGGCAAGCAAGCAAGCAAGCAAGCAACCAACCAAGCAGATGGGAACCACCCGTTTGTTTAAGCAGCCTTTTCAACCGTAATAATTCTACGCTTTGACAAGTAACCTCGCAGCTACGGTTTATTATAGTCGACAGTTCGCGTACGTTCGCGCGCGATAAGTTTTCCTACAACGTAGGGGTGGGGGGGAGGGGAGGGGGTGCCTTATACCAACAAATTTTACCGCATGTTGCAGGCTCGCTATAATACACTTCATTTCAATCTCCCTTTTTCTTTATTTCTTTACATCCCAATAGCAAAAGGAATCGCGAGGTTTCTTTCCTTATTTCCTCGTAAAACTTGGTGGTCTTTCGAAAAAGTCTCTTCGAACTACTCCACCGTAGACTTTATGAGACTTATTGAACGAACCAAAGAATTTAAGGTAAAAGCTATGAACGTTTCTAAAGGTCTAGATGAGAATCTGGTTCTCTTCCCAGGTGATACCTTTTGTAAAAGATCGAAGATCGTAGATCTTAAACGATTTGAGAATTTCTTTGGTTTCTTTCTTCAACGAGGATTCGGAGAATTTCGCGTTAGTTGAACGTTCGTTTTAAGTAAGTAAGTAAGTAAGTAAGTAAGTAAGTAAGTAAGTAAGCAAGCAAGGAAGCAAGCAAGCAAGCAAACAAGTAAGTAAGTAAGAGAGGAAGTAAACTCGTTCTCCTTTTCCGTAGCTTAATGCTCGGCTCACCATATCACGCACTTTACTGGCAAGTTAGCAGCAAGTTACCATCGAGTTTGTAAGCAAAGTTCCTATGCCCCCTCCCCCTCCCCCCTCCCTCGTATACCAACCAGTCCAAGCTCTAGGTTCGACCGCTTTGAGAGAACTTTGACACGTATTATGCTCGTTAAGTTAGCTACCAGCTCCCACAGACCACACCAATACCACCTACCTAGAACCAGCCACCACCATCAGCTATCAACCCCGTCCCCACCCCCGCCCTTCCTGCCCTCATACGTGTGGCACGCTTTTCAGAAATGTTCACTAAACTGTTCGATTCTCCTAATCGCTTAGTTTTCCTCTTTTCCTTTCCTTTACTACCTTCCTTCCTTCCTTCCTTCCCTTCCTTCCCTTCCTTCCCTTCCTTACTTACCAACCGAGCCAATTTCCACGACTTTTACTACTTTAAGTTACGTCGGTTGTTTCTTCTATTACCTTCTCTCTCTCTCTCTCTCTCTCTCTTTCTCTCTATACTCCAACGAATGATATTGTTAGAAATTTTCTTCCTGAAAATGGTAGGTTTATCTAGTTTTGTTAATAGATTTAGAAAAGTGACAAAGTTCAAACTTTCACATCGTTCGTCCGAAAGTAATGTTATTAAATGTAATTATTACGTAGACTCTATTTCTCGTTCTAACGAAAATTACTGGTTAAGAGAACTTACCACCAGTACGACGGGATTTGCTTAACTTTTGTTCCTTCAAGAACCACCACCGACGATGGAATATTTGTAAAAGTTCTGCCACCGAGAATATTTCCTTTATTCTCTTATTACGATTTATATATATATGATTACCAACGTATAATATTATTCTTACGAATTCAGAATTGACGATTATATTAACTTAATAGATAATTTAATATATATTTTAAATAATAAAATATAATTATTAATTATATATATATAGGAAACAAAATAATTATTAATAGAAAATTTCTCTTTTACAATTATTTTTTATTTTAATAATTAGTATTCAATTTCCTTGAAAAGTGTTCTTTCTTTTAGGGAAAAATTTTTGAACTTTTTTATGTTCGTAATATTTCTCTTTCTTTTTTTTTTTCTTTTCTTTTTTTTTTTTCTTTTCTTTTTTTTACTATGTATTGAAGTATAATAGGATGTACTCGGATGAGGTTTAAAAATTCTTTAGATTACGCGTACATTGAATTTTCTTTAATAACTTATCACTAAAGAAATATTTTATTTCCCTTTGTTTTTTCGTATTCATTGTTATCTGTAACATTTAAAATTTTTTTATATCTCGACTATGCCCGCTTATTTTTCCTACGTTTAATCTGACTGAAGGATGCAACAGCAATCCTGCAGTAGTCTTCGAATATTTTAAACAATGTAGATATTTTCAGTTTAGAATTTTTAACGCACAATTATTTTTTTCGAGCACAGAGCTTCCAACGAAAAAATTTAAAACTTTCTTTTTATTATTTTTTTGTTTTCTTAGATATTTTTTACATTTAGAGAAAATTAAATCCGAATATAACTCACCTCCCATTCGAATGCATTTTCTATATTTTCCAATATATTACTGTTACAAATGTTAACATATATTTTTTTTTATATAAGAATATTCTATAATAAGTATCGATATTGAACAGAAAATATGTTGTTAACTATCAGAACATCTTACCTGTGAATATATCCTTTTGCAAAAGGGTCAAAGAAGTCTTTGATTCGATAGTAATTCCGATGTAAATCTAATTTCGTGTATACCTATCGATAAGAAAATCGTCTTCCTGTATACGTTTCCAAAGGGATCAAAAGGTAGTAGTTACTTTTATCGAACATCAAATGAAAATCCTTCTTCGACTATGAAAGAAAATTTTTACCACACGGTGTGCATCTCGTTCATGTCAGATTCTTTATTAGATATATATATATAAAAAAAAGAAACCTTACGAATATATCAACGACATATGTGCCCATAATTATAAAAGTGGTCTAAGTCATATATCTCTTATTTCTAAATATTTAAAGGATTACATTTGAATACCAAAAATGAATTCTATATAATATTGAAATAACAAATATTATCTAACGGTTCATTTTTGACAATATTGTGAAAATTATATTGAATTCATTTAGTTTAAAATAATGTGGTATGAAATAACTGATAAATTAAGTTTTTTTTTTTGTAATTTTGTCTTAGACCACTTTCATAATTGAGCCGTTTATTTTGAAAGTGGCATAAGTCACTTTTTCAAAAAAATCGAATTAATGGCAACACTAATTACAATTGAACGGTATCTTTTCATTTAAAAAAAAAAAAGGAAAAAAAGTGACTTATGCCACTTTCAAAATAAACTGCTCAATTATAGGCACATATTTTATGTCAATGATACCTGTTTTTTTTTTATAAAAAATTTTTCTGATTTCGTCATTATAATGATTACTCGGTGCATAAGCTAATGAGTTTTACCCGGGATCGTGAATTTAAAGTTCAAAAACAAAAATAAAATCATTCGATAATCGTTTTTAAACTTTCTATATACATATATATGTATATGTGTGTGTGTATGTGTCTGTGTGTGTGTATATATAGAAAAAGCAGTATAAGGGGGAAAAAGGTGATTTTAATACGTTTTCCCGGTATGCACGCATCGCTCGGCCGGTTGCGTTTAAAATCGAAACTCGTTTGAAATCCCAGGATTAAGCGCTCGCAAATTTTGCCTCGTTAGCGTTTAAATAAAAGCCACATTCAGGTAGCGTGTACAACTACTCGTGCAACCAGCGACCGGGCGAGCATACCAACGTGTGGTGGTTTTCACTCGTCGTTTTATACACAGTTATGTATTTAAATCTTGTTGTCGATGAATGTGCCAGGAAATTTCTTTCCTCTTTCGAAAAAGAAAAACAAAAAAAACAACTTTTCTTTTCGGTAAAATCTTTTTTTTTTTTTTTCTATTTCATACTTTCAAATATTTTCAATCATCCAACGCTGAGAGATATTTTATTATTGTAAAAATATATATATATATATATATTTTAGAATTTTTTAATTTTTTTTTTTTAATAATAATTCATTCCCTAAATTATTTTTTATTAATATTTATTAGAACGACGAATAATTTAGGAGATAATTATGTAAGTAAAAAAAAAAACAAAAATGATAATTAAATATACGGAAATATATAAACTGTTATAAAGATACTTAAAGAAAATTTGATTGACCGAGAAATTTTAGATTAGGGTTGATTATTTTTTTTGTTCCCGCAATTTTTGTAATAACAAATGAAACGTAATTCTCGAATTTATTTATTAGTACTTCCTTCTTTCTTTCTTTCTTTCTCTCTCTGTAGTTCCCTTTCTCTTTCTCTGTACGTCATTGTCTTTGTTTCTCACGGATGTGCTAGTCGGTGAATTCAACTCCTTGATCTAATAAACGTAGTTGACACGAAAGGTTAAGAGGCAATGTTGCAATTTTGTCGTTGAGCTTTGCCGTGACCTACGCGCTCGTATAATTCGACGCTTTCCGCCTATCGCAAAATTTGACGACGAGCTCTCTTTCACTATATTTCTTTCTTTAAAAGAATAAAATTAACTAACGAGAAAATAAAAGAATGCGAAAAGACAAAAGGATAGAATTAACCCATTGAAATTAACAAAATTATATTTCGGTTTATATATATATAATATATAATATATATAATATAATATATATATATATAAAATAAAATAAAATAATAAATAATATATATATAAGGGATGAAAGAAAATATTATAAATACATTCGTTGCTATGTAAAATGATTTTTAAGTATGTAGCAAATATATTCGTGATAAGAATAAAAAATTGATTAATTATTACTACGTCATATTGTCATCAATTTGGTTATCAATAGAAACGTTTTTCAAACACTTTCGATTAATATCATTGTAAATAGTATCATTCTGGTACTATAAAAAGGCTAATTAACTAAACACGTTTATAAAACCACGTAGGGTTAATTCTTTAAACATAGTTATTCATTCTTTCAATTAAATAAATTTGATATTTATTTTTCTTTTACGTTTCTCACAAGTATCGATAGTTCATCAAACGTGTGCATGTGTTATATTTTTTTATCCTTTTTCTTTGAAAAAGTTTTCCCCCTAAAAATATGCGAACCGGGCTTAATGAAATTCGTTTTTTCAGTAACAGAACTGATCGATATGGGTGAATGGAAAATTTGAGAAACGGTATTCCGTTGGTTCCGGCCACGATATATATATGATTGGAAATAGAGATAGGGATAGATAAAAAAAGTGGATTCATAGTAAAAGGATGGTGAATAGTTCGAGTGTGGTGGCAAACAAGTTATATAAATTTTTAATACTTTTCAAGTTGCCATTAATTTTATGTTAGTTATCTAGTTGAAGAATTTTAGATTATTTATGTACTATTTATATTATTATTACTAGTAACATTCTTACTTACTATTTCATCTTTCTCTCTCTCTCTCTCTCTCTCTCTCTCTCTCTCTCTCTCTCTCTCTCTCTCTTTCTGTCAACTCTCAAAAACGCTCGTACATGACTTATTTTTGATCTATGAAGATACATAGCGAATATTCAAAAATTCACGACCGTCTCTACCAGCTTACGTCCAGGAAGAAAATATGTGAGGCTTATAAAGTGCATTCTTCCTTGAAATATATCTATATAGATATTTTGCTCGTTCAAGTTCAAGCAGTTATTACGAAAAACTTTTCAGTTTTTCCCCTCGATGCTAAAGTACGACGACGACGACGAAGACGACGACGACGACGAAGACGACGACGACGACGGTGTTTAAATATTAAAAAGATATACTTTTTTTTCCGAGAGACATATGTATATTCTTGAAATTGATAGTAAATGAAAATAAGTGTATATCTTTTTTCCGTCATTTCTAAATGAAAAACTTTTTTCACTTTTTTACCGTCGTATACGCGTTCAATAAATTATCCTAACGAAAATTTGATTAGATTATGAACAAATTCAAATTCAAATATTAATTAATAATCCGAACAAAAATATAATCGATAAAAATTTTATCTAAATCAAACGAACAATATCAAAATCAAATATTTCAAATAACTTAATTAGTTATTTCTCTCGTCCAAGAATAAAATTATAAACAAATATGGGAAATTGGACATTATGAAGAACTAGAACTTTATTTTGATCAAATTGGACGTTTCTTCCCTTTATTGGAACTACCAATTTAATCAAAATAAAGTTCTAGTTTTTTATAATGTCCAATGTCCTTGCTAAACATATTTATTATTTTCAAATAACGTTGAGTGTAATAACTATGTTGTAGTGTTATTATTATCGTCATCATCATCATAATCATAATCGATGTGTATTAATCTTATATTATATATCTTCATTTCTCTACAAGGAGACCATATAGTCCAATCGAAAACTTTTTTACGATCACGATAGCAGTTACTTCGAGGACTCTTAATGCAGTTTTCTTGTCAAGGAGAGCTCGATCGTTACGCTTCATTTTTTTCCTTTCCTTTTTCTCCCTTGTTTTTTTTTCGTTCATTTTTTTTTTTTTTTTATTCCACTCTCGTTTACCACTTATCCACCAAAATCGTCTGACTGTAATTCTCGGGTTTAGAGAGCCCGTGATATCCTACTCGATCGTCTTCGATGAGAGTTAAGCTCTTCTCAGTTGATTTTTTATTTCTTTTTTTTTTCTTTTTTTTTTTTCATTTATTATACTATCGAAATTTTATCGGAGACGATAACAGTCACGGTTAATAGCATTTGTAAGTATAAATATCCCTTTGACGACTATACGAGAGTATACGAGTGCAATGAATGAATAACAACATAATAAGTTATAGGAAAAGTGTCCGTTGTTTTTTTTTTTTTTTCATTACGAAATAGATCTTTTATGGTTCAATCATCTCGTATTTTTTTTTTTTCTTTTATCAAATATTTTTTAATAACACCTTTTGCAAATGAATATCATAATATAGTAATATGTGATTGATGTAAAAATATAAATAATTTTTGTAGTATTTTCTCTCGTCCAAAAATGATTATAAACCTGTAAATATGAACAAAACCAATACCACAGCGTTAGCTGAACACCATTTTAAAACAGGACATATTTTTAAATTTGACGCAGCAACTATCCTAGATTTAGAGGAAAACTGGTACAAAAGAAATATTAGCGAAACATATCACATATGTAATAATAATACGGTAAATTATAGAACAGACACA
>NW_014569564.1:218758-264969 GCF_001313835.1 Polistes canadensis | reverse complement strand
TATATTGTATAAAACGCATGTATCGTAATAAGAAATGTATAAGAAAATAAATTTTCCAGTTGCTGAAGAAGTCCCAATAAAGGGACGAAACGTCCAACTCAATTAAATTAAGTTCTACTTCTTTTCATGTCCAAGTTCCCTATGAAACTTTATCATTAAAAATATAAATAATATATCTTCGAATTGATGTTATCTGAAACTAACATGAGATCGTTGGTTTATGAAAATGGTTTATAATAAAGAGACAGAATGATGAAGATGGGAGGAAATTGTGAGAGAAAGAGGAAAAAGGGTGGTTGGTGTATAAAGTGATATTGATTTTGCAGCAACAAACTAGTATTTCGTACGGCGGGGAGGGGGAGGGAAGTGCTTATGCATGTAAGGTCGAGTTCTATATTTAAAGGCATTTAAAAAAAAAAAAACGATCTTTCAAATTTTCTTTGCGGAAGAATGTCAAGTGGTCCTTATAATCGTTTACTGCTATGGACGCATATATGCGTTTGTTAAAAGTTACCAGGTTGGTCTTCTACCGACGTATATACTTGTTTGTCAATATGAATATAAAATAATGTAACATTGGTTTGCGTATTGATTATTATTTTGTAAATATTGTTACATGAAAATGATATGTATACAAAATTATATAGAATCTGGTTAATCATATTAATCAACGCGAAACAGTTGCATTAATAATAAATTATTCCATCTATACAAAACATTTCAAACTAAAAGTATTCAGTACTCAAAAGAGTTAATAACAAAGGTTTTTTATTAGTTGCTGACTTTTCTCGAGATACATATAAAAAAAAAAAAAAAAAAGGACGGGCTAGTGATAAACCACGTTTTCCTTACATTCGTTCGTTTTTTTTTTCTTTCTTGAATTTTTTTTTTTTTTTTTTTCGTAAAACGAGAGAAACTGAAGTGTAGGGCCTGTGGCCAAGCTTTATCGTAAGAGAGTGTGGGCCTTATCGAGGTTTACAGGTCGATGAATACGGGCGTGCTGGACTATATCCCAAATTGTGTGAAATATCCTTTTGCTTTTCCTCCAGTGGAATAGTAACTTTTGTTTTATTTGTAAGAGAATAGAGAAAGCCAAGGGCAGTCCATGACAATGCTGCTGGTGGTCGCAAATGATAAAAAGTCGGGATTTAAAAAACACTTTTACGTATTTTTTAAACTTTTTTTGTAAACTGCCACGAAATTTTTTCGAATTTCGCGAAAATAACACAAGAAAGTAAATAGTGAGAAAGAGAGAAAGGAAGATACAGTTGAATTACTAAAGACAACGAGATAAAGAAGATTCGATTTCTATCAGGAATAAAACTTTGTTAAAAGGGTTAACTTCAATCTTCGATGTTTGAACACGTTTACCGTCATTTGATTTTTTCTACGTTTTATCTTTATAAAACACAGATCAAAATTGAATTATTCTAATAAAGAATAATATTGTTTGCATATATATATATATATATATATGTGTGTATATAATGATTTTTAATAAGACTATAATCTATTTTATAGTATGCTCGTTTGATTAATATTGTCAATTCGTGACACAATTGTAATCCTAGGATGAATTAAATATTAAAATTGTATAAATTAAGGAACAATACGTTATAAAGTTTATATCAGGTTTATAAAGTTTATCGTAAAATTTAAATTTCTCTTTAGAATATTTATTAACCGTTTTAAACTAACGAAGATGAGTAAAACCGATTATTAATATTCGAAAACAATAATTTTATACGTATGCACGAGCACGTGTGATAAATATAAATACACAAATAATTATTAAAGTATAAGAATTAATAATTATTGCACAACCGTTAGTTTTGATTTTGGATTATTATTCGAATGATTAAACATTTAAAATAATTCTATAATATTCGATCAACACAATACTTAATTAATAACTTATTGTATAACGGTAATACGTGACAATTGGTCGAGCAAAAACGTGCTTTTTGGTGGTTCGAACGACTTAACGAATGAAAACGGCAGGAATGAATCAGCTGGAAGAAGATCCCCTTAGACATTGGATAGGGGGTGAGAAATTAAGTCCTAGGGGTTGGAAACGGAAGGAAGGACGGAAATGGAGCTAGACCGGCTAATAAGGAGATTATATTAAGCGAGATTTCCCGCGGATGTTAAGTCAGAATTTCCTGATCGAACCGGCTGAGAATTTATTAGCATTAAGCTTGGGGTGATGGGGTTGAAAGGGGTTTTGGGGGGGAATCGTCTAAGCGAGGTTCAATTGCCGGAAGATTCGCAACGTGTTATCTATCGATCGGATATGAAAGATAAAGGAAAAATGATCTATCTAAAAAATCACCTATATCAAATATTTATTCTATTTGTATTGTAATTTTCATTTAACAAAGCTCGATGATTATTATTATAACATTGAACAAAAAGATAAGAGATGTTATTTATTGTTTTACGGTTACACACATAAATGGGTATATTATATTTTACGAAATGAAGGGAAACCTTGTTTAAACGAAGTTTATATTATATATACACTTACGTTTATATTGATTAACCCTTCCTGAGAAACACATAGTAATAGGAACACGTTGAAGAAAGTTTTCGTGATACTCTCTCTATTCCGTAACGAACCGTGGAAAAGGTTCAAAGAGCCTAAGATAACCTTGATAAGAAGATTCCGTACTTAAAGTTTTCCATGAGATGTAACTTTCTTCGACATTGTTTGCATTGTTAACGCTAAGGTATAATATTGTTTCTTTTTTTTTTATCTTATATTTTCGAATTATATCGTAGAAATTGACCTGTTCATCTTTGCGTTTAGAAAATACACGAATACTTATATAAAATTTTTATCGGTATGTAAAAAACTAATTAACTAAGTTATCTATAGGTAATCCTTGAAAAAAGGATTTCTATAAAATCAATATTTGTAATATATCTTTTTCTTTTTTCTACACTTTTATAATGTGTTTCATATAATATTTCTATAAATCTTCGAGATAAGATGAGTTTATTCGATAAACTGAAATAGATTATTACGTTTTAGTAAACTAATACTATCCTTTGATAGTCGATAAAATTCATATTATAGTTTCATATCCTTATGCTTGCGTATGATTGACTAGTAATGCGTTCGTAGAGTATTAATACATCGATGAGCTTTGAATCGTCGTTACCTACGGCAAATCTGGTAATCGATGAAGCCGTCAATGGTATATCTAACTCGACTATGATACTAGGGTATGACGCAGCTAATCTCTACCTGTCTAATCATCTATCTAGTTCTAATGAACTCATCGATCATTATCCGTATCATCTTCCTTGTCGTTATGGCTATTATCATTGTCATCGTTCATCAAAGCGTATATCAAATTTTTGTATACTTTTTAATTTGTTTCAATTTAACATATTATAAAACGTATATGTTACAAGTATTCGTCATATTTTATATTATGGGATTATCAATTTATTTCGATTAAAATGAACGATTCTTTTTTGATAATACATATTTTAGAAAAATTGTAATTATCTTCGAGTTTATCGGAAAATTGTAATTTTTCTTTATTACCGTCACAGAACATATTTTTATAATAAAAGAAATAGAATTTTGATAGAACAGATGATAATAAGTGTGTAATTATTAGGATGGATTAAAAGTTCACGCGTTTATTGTGTTGCCTCAGATAGTGTAATTTTTTTCAAGTCAATAATATTACTTTTATATACAAGTAAAATATTAATTTAATAACTTACAAATTTTTGATTAAACCTAAAAATACACGAAAATAATAAACTAAGAATCCTATATGCGTGAAAAAAAGAAAAATAATCTGGAGATCAAAATTCTTTGACAAGAGACGAATAACGGTTCTTGATAAACTTGTTAACTTTCAACGATTTTCCTAATATTAATTGTAAGTCACAGGTGATGAGGGTAAGAGTGGGGATTGGGGAAACAATTAAAAAGAAAAAACAAAAAATAAAGGAAGATTTTGCGCGATGAAATAAATCCAACCATGCGACATCTTTTTCGACTTTAATCCGCTCGTAATCCTTTTGTGTGACATCAGAAAGCATCAATGAACACCAGGCGAGACACACGCGTTCGATCCTTGGCGCCATTCCAACATTTCCAGTTAGTTGCGTTTACGATTCACCGCTTCGCATGATTCGTGCTCGCGCCTATGATTCCGTTGATAACCGATCCGGTCTTTTCATTTTAATTGACTTCCCTATTCCAATTTCTTTATTGTTCTTTTTTCCTTTTTTCTCTTTTTCTTTTTCTTTTTTTCTTCTCCATTTTGTACGAGTTTACGATAACGATTAACACGTTCGTATAATTCGTAATTGGTATTAATTATAAATCATTATTATAACACATGTTTATCTTGTGCTTATATATAATTTTAACTAGTTGTTTCTATCGTCCAAAAATAAAACTATTAATAAATAGGTATCGTAGGAAATTTGGACATTCAAAAGAATTAGAACTTCGTTTGGATTAATTGGACGTTTCGTCCCTTTATTGAGACTTCTTCAGCAACTGGAAATTTTATTTTTTTGTTATTTTTATATTGTGAAATACATGAGACCCATACATTATAAAATATTAGATGTTACCTTAATCTCTAAAGTTCCGCGTCTTTTTTATTTAAGCAGACATACATTTTTGTAATATTTTAATATTAATTTATATTTTCCTTTTTTTTTTTTTTTTTTTTTTCTTGTAAATTCGAAAGGAATTATTCGTTTGATAAAGAACGTTGATCGATTATTTATACAATGTATAATCATTATTTTTCAAATATAATTATATGTGATAAATATTCGCTTGATATATTCAATATAAAAATATTCTATAACACTAACGCAAAGCTCGCCTATTTTTGATAAATTGGATTGAACTTTATTTTATGTTCCTTTGGCTATTTTTTCTTTTTTTTGACAGAAAAACTCGATAAATGACATCTCTTAGAAATTTTGTTTAAGACAAAAGGCAATTGAATTGTATTATACACACGTATATAAAACAAAAAATTAAAATCGACGCACTTGAAGATGTTTTATTTAATCTTGACGCTCCAAATGCTCCCTTACATTTTCTTTTTTTCTTTTTTCTCTATAACAAGGGTTAAAAAATTATAAACAAAATTAAATTAAACCTTTCTATATATAAATTTTTGAGATCATTGTTAAAAAAGTAACCTTAAAACAAACTTATCATTGAATCTTAGAGATACAAGAAGCTTTTATTACTTTATAATAATGTTTTGAAATATATTTTTTCCTCGAAACTTAAGTAAGTAATATCAAGAAATCTTTTCAGCTTAGAATAAAGTTTATTTAAACGGCAAGAATTAATGAGAAAAATCAATACGACACAATGAAGAAAATAAAATTAGAGTTTAGATGTTTCTACCTGGGATTGATTTTTATACATATATATATATATATATAGTGCCGTGACGCAAAGGATAATTCACTGGGTTAAGAGAAGTTAGGCGTCGTTGGAGTTAATCCAAAACGAATCAATGTCAACGTCGGATTAAGGAAACGCATTTGGATGGACGAAAGAATAAGACGTAATCCTCCTTTATGTTCCTCCCCTTTCTATTTTTTCTTTCTTTTATCTTTTCCAGAGGGAAACAGTTTACTTCACTGGGAGATCTTCCCTACTTCTCTTTTGGTACCCAACCCTATCAGACATTTTCTTCTTGTTCGTACGAGTCAGCGATCTTTCGCTGATCGTACGGCACTTTGAATTTACTGCCCTAACCAGAATGTCGAGTTTTACGAGCAAGAGGGGTGAGGGGGAGGAGGGTGTAGAGGGCTGGTTAAAGTACGTTGCAGTTCGAACGTTTAGTAAATGGTACCTGTAAGTGAATAAGAGCAAAAAAAAACAAGGAAAAAGAAAAAGAGAGAATGAATGAAAGAGAAGTGAGTGCAACATAAGGTTCAAGAATATGGAGGCATTTGATTGGATTATATTCGTTAATTATTCTCCGATGAGACCGATCGGCACGTATCCTTTCTTTTTTTTTCCTTCTGATTTTTCTTTTTCTGTCTCTCTCTTTTTCTCACATATCCTATTTCACGAGAAATCTATCGTGAATTGGATGTGGCACATCGATTAGTGACCGATGTCACCCCGTTGGGGGTTTTACCTACTTCACTGAGAACGTGACATTTTTCGCGTTAGGAGTCCATTATTCCAGTCATATCGCTTGTTCAGGTCGTCTGGGTATCTTTCAGCCTAATCGTCCGCACGATCGCTCGTTTAAAAGCTTTCCGTTCGGGGAACCTGGTCTTCGTGATTTTTCGTGATTCTTACCATCTAGTTCAATAATCTTCTCTCTCTCTCTCTCTCTCTCTCTCTCTGTCTTCTATTCTTTTATTTTATTTCTTTTCATTGGTACAGGTAGCTGCTAGCTATTCTACAACATGATTCATATATTGTGGAAACTCTTTTACAACACGATTTTGTTCTAACGCGATTAAAAATGATTACGAAGAAACCTTTGTACAATATTGTATTTCTTACAGTACCTGGATAACATGATTTTTGTTTAACGTATTTCAAAATTAAGGTAACTTAATATTTATTATACTATATGTTTTCTACTATTTAGAAATGAATAATGTATGTCTTAATGTGTTTTAGTAGAATTTTTTATCAATTACTATATCTTTATTAATTACAGGATACGGTTATTTGACCACGTGTAATAGGTTTAGTGTTAAAATAGTGAACTTTGGGTCTCATATTACACGGTTTTACACAACACGATATTTTGTAGGCGCTTATCTAGCGTATTAACACAGTAAGATTACCTGTATTATTTCACGAGTAATATATACTTATAATTCTTCTAACATTTTCTAATGATTTATTTGTTTCGATATAGAAAATTTGACGATATCGAAGAAAATAGAAAATTATTTCATCGTCATCGTTATATTATCTATTGTACGTTTGACGGTTGAGTTCCTTCCATGAACTGGTCATCATCTATCAAGCGGATGACGAACAAATACGTAGAGCCAGTGGTGGCACGCTTGTTTGAACACTCTCGTTGAGTTATTGACTTTCGTAAATCAGGTTATCGATTTCACGGACTTTCCGACCAAAAAAACAAAAAGGAAAAATACACACAGATTCTGCGTGGACGATATTCCTCGTCGGGAAACGAGGACCATTTTTAGTTTGTTTTCTCGATGCAAACCGAAACGTTCAATTGCCTTGTCCACAAAATTGCAAAGGATTTTATTACGCAAATATTTTGTATTCGCTACTCTATGCTCCTCTTTTTAATTTCTCTCTCTTGCTCTCTCTCTTTCTCTCTTTCTCTCTCTTTCTTTTTCTCTCCCTCTCTCTCTCTCTTGTTGTTTCTATTTAGTCAATAATGAATTAGGTAAATAGTATTTTGTTGTTTTTTTTCTTCTCTGTTTTCACGTTAAAAATGATAGTCTCGTTTTTGGAAAGAAAAACAATAAAAAAAACATGTTTATATAATTTATAATAAACCTTGAAATTAATTTAGTTATCCACCAAAATTCTTTTGTATAATTATGTTAATTAACATTAATTCGTAATATATCCTTGAATATTATCTATGTTTTATTAGTTGTCAATTTGATATCACTTACAATTAAATTGGACATTAAATTTTGGGGTGGGGGGGAAAACATTTTTGTGATTTAAAACTGCTGCGGCGCGGGGACAGATATAGCTATAGTTTTTTTTATTTTTTTTTTTTATTTTTACTCCCGAAAATCCATCAAAGATCGCACGACGAGAAGGTACTTTCATTAAAATTAATTACGACGTAGTCCGCCATTCGTCGAGCGGCAGGGGGAGGAGGAGGAGGAGGTGGTAGGAAGGAGGGAGGGTGTAGAGGGGAGGGGGGAGAATGTGCGAGGCGTGCACCAGAACGACCGGAGGATTGAAAAGTTTGCTTGGTAACAAATATTCCTCTCTCGTTCGTTACACGTTCGTTCGTTCGATCTCTTTTATTTGGCTCTTTTTTTTTTTTGTTTTTTTTTAATCCCCCAATTTTTTTTTGCCTTTTTTCTTTCTTTTTATTCTTCCGTTGCTAGTCTCGATCCAAAAACACGCGGAACACGTTCAAATTTTAAATAGAATATAAAGAAGACGAATTTGAGAAGAAAATAGAAAAGAAAAAAGAGAGGGACAATAAATCGATGAAATTATTATTACTACGAATAAATAGTTAAATTTTTTTTTGTTTGGAAAAATAAATGAAATAATTCATTGTTCGTTATGTTATATTATATATTATTATTAATTATTGAAATACCGAAGTGAAATACTAATATATATAATATCTCTCTCTCTCTCTTTCTTTCATAGTATATATGATACTATTACTACATACAGTAATATTATTAATTACTATTATTATATTATTACTTACACATTAATTACTATTATATATATACTACTAGTATAAATTGTAATATTTATATATATATACTACGATCATATCGAAAAGTATCTTAACGTGTATGACAGTTATTTCGAGCATCACAAAACCGACACATTAAATAGTCGAGAAAGAACACTGTGTAGGACGAGTAATGAGAAAGATTTTAATGGCAGCTTAATTCCGAACGTACGTGATGGCAGAGTGGTACGGCATTGAAAGATTGAACTAAAGCGAGCTACATTCCTCCTTTCTTTCTTTCTTTCTTTCTTTCTTTTTTTTTTCTTCTCCTTTTCTATCCGTCTATCTTCTTCTCTGCCCGTTTCTCTCTTTCTCACTGTTTCTTTCTCTTTTTGTTTTCATAAAAAATGAAGTAGCATATTAAATAGTAAAGTACGGGTATGGGGTTGAAAAAAGGAAAGAAATTCTTTCTAATAGCATCGTTCTAACATTGTTGCTCTCATTGTTCGAAATGAACATTAATTGTAAATTTGTCATCGATCGATATATATATATAAAACCATAAAAAAAAGAAATTTATTCTTTCTTATAATGCGGGTGATAATAATTCGCGTAATTTTGCACGTACCATTACTATTACTATTACTGCTGCTACTACTACTACTACAAATTGGTAACTTGTAAAATGTGTAAAATGTTACTCGTCATTACAATTTGAACAAACGCTTTTGTTCCTCATCTTTTAAAAAAACGATTTCTCGTTTCGTTCCACTGTATCATTATGCAGTGAAACGATTGCATAGCGATTTATCATAGCTTTTATATATATATTTTATTTTCTTTATTTCTTTCGTGCAATCATATTTTTTTTTTCTTCGTCCCTTTCACACGTTCGGAATTCTCATGGTTTTATCACGAACATTTTGATGAGGTTTGAAGGTTTTCTCGAAAAAATAAAAAAACGTTTCTAATAACCGAGTTGCATCATCGTCGCGTAATATATTGCTCTCTCTCTCTCTCTCTCTCTCTCTCTCTTTTTTATTAATATTTTTTGTCTTTTTTTCATTAGCAATATTTTGATCGACGTATTCTATTATTATTATTTTGTTTTCTTTTTTTTTTAAATCAACTTTGTCGTTAACAAAAGATACTATTTTTAGTTAAACAGTAAATCGTTGTTGAACTAAATGATGATATCCCTTTTTTCGCGAATATATGTTAAACGTTTTCATACTACGTACAGTTTCTAACAGATGTCTGTTTTAGATCGTGTTTTTTTGTTTTTTAAATCCCTACCCACCACTTTGTTTTCTATTATCCCCTCGTATATGCAAAGTAGAGAGACCGAAACGATCGTGGAATTAATAGTAGTACTAGGGATCTCGTTTACCTAACCGAGACGATTAAATATCACATAAGAACTCACTGGTTGCTCGTATAACTCGACTACATTTTTTGTAATCATGCTAGAAGATACGTCGGTCGCGTGTTTTCACGTAACTTCGTTCAACTCCAAAACAGTAAATTAGTATACGGGGGATGATTTTATCCTATCTCATTGTCGCCCGTATGTACTCGTCAGAGAAAGGTGTACGACTTGTTAACATAAGTTCAACTAAAAATTATTAATAACAAAAATGAAGCTTCTCGCTTATGAAAGGATACGATGTTAATAAATGTGTAGTAAACGTAAAAACATTGACGAGGAAAATATTTGTAAATAACATTTTTTACGTTTGTTATGATGAAATGTTTGCATGCGTGCGTCTCTGTATGTCTCTGGGTGTGTGTAATATTTTTAATGAGAATAGTACTTTTAAATTAGTTAGTAAAAGATTGTAACGTTCTGGGTTTTTTTTTTTTTTTTTTTTAATTCATTTTGTTAAATCCTCGTAAAAAAGTATTATAACGCATTTAATCGGGGAGATAAAAAAATTTTATTATTATTTTCGTTTTTCTTTTCGTTGTTACTTTTGAACGTATATGAATTTTTGTTTTTTTTTTTCTTTTTTCACAATATCTATAAACTGTGGAACGAAATTTCGACTAATTTGACACACGTAATTCATTTGCTTATCGTTATGGAAAATCATTTTTAAAATCTGTTTAATTATTTATACGCATATAAAATTAATATGCATATAAGAAAATGATTATTAAACGAATTGCGTTGAAATTTTACAAAGAACTCTGGTAAAACAAATATTTTCTCCGAACTTCGTTTTAAAGAGGGGATGAACTTTTACGATTTTCTCGGAAAGAAAATAACAAATATTGCGAAAAAGTGATCAGGAGGAAGAAAGCAATTGCGGTAGTAGTAGCAGAAGAGAAACAATCGAAACTTTCGAGCATCAAGATTTGTTTTTCTTTCGAAATACTTGAAAATAACAAAAAAAAAAAAAAAAGTAAAAAAAAATAAAAAAAGAGGGCACGTTTTCGCATTCTTTCCAGTTGAAAACGCTACTTCTCTTTTCTACTTGGACTTTTTTCTCCTTTTTTCGTTGTACGGTTTCGGTATTTCACGCGAACGAGTTTTGATGTTTCTCAAAGTAAAACGGTTTCGATATTTTTCGATAACATTATCGACGAATAACAACGAAAATTTACAAACAAACAAACAAAAACAAAAGAAAAAAAGGGGAAAAAGAAAATTTTTCCAAAACATCTTTGTTTCTTTATCGATCCATTTAAAAAATGAACGTTTAATCTTTTCCGTTCGGATCAACACTTTCCTTTCAATCTTTTTATTATTTCTATGAAAAAAAAAATCGAAAGTTCGGTACAAAGAGGAAAGATCTCAGAGGTTTTGACATTGCAAATGGTATCTAAACGCGATCAAGCTTTTGATCGACACCCGTTGTAATCAAATTTACAAACCCTCCCCACCCCCCCCCCCCCCCCCCCCGTCTTTTTGTGATTTTAAAAACTTCCTATAAAGTTTTACTCTCAACGAGATTTAACATTTATCGGGAAATAGTGAAGCAACCTTTTACGAACATTAAAAATCGTTCTTTTCTCTCTCTCTTTCTTTCTCAATACTCCTAAGGGTCACGTATTTTTCTCACAAACTTGTCGAAATAATATCGATGAGCTTCGAATGTCGTTCGAGATGAAGAAAAGTCTAAAGGGGGGTTGAGAAAAAAAAAATACTAGATCGTTTTGGCTGATTTATTATCCTGAGTCATTCTCAAGTCTTTCCAGTAACTCACGCTCGCGAAGTGAGAGAGTGAGAGGGGTGGGGTGGGGTGGGTGGTTGGTTAGAGAGGGTGGAGGGTGAAAGAAAAAGAGAGAGAGAGAGAGAGAGAAAAAAATAAAGAAGAAATAAACGAGATATGAAAAGCGGGCAAATATCCGTGGCCGCAGGCTAGTTGGCATCCTTCGTGATTTACTCGCGTCGTTACAGAACTAAACGCTCGTTTTCCTCGCGTACTTTTTGTCTCCGAGTCCTCCTGGAATTGTTCTATGTCATTTCTATATATATATGTATAAAAGATTATATATATATGTATATGTTTTACCCTCTCTTTTATAGATACATATAGTATACATGCGTTTATTTATAACTTATATATATATATATATATGTATATGTTTTACCCTCTCTTTTATAGATACATATAGTATACATGCGTTTATTTATAACTTATATATATATATATATATGTATATGTTACCGTAAAAGATTGAAATTGGAGAATGTCAAGATTCTTCACATCGCTTGGTGTATGATCGAAATATTAATATATAAGAATATATTCAAATATTCGGTCTTTCACTAACGTATTTGGTATGCGTTGACATTCACCATGTGAATCTTAACATATATATATAGAAAGAATATATAGAATCTTACATAAATATATTATATATATATCTATATATAAGATAATATATATATATATATATATATATATTCTATATCTTATATATGGAACCTTAATACAGGATCTTAATATATAAACAATGGTTATCGTATATATCTAAAGTTTAATTATTTTTTTTTTTATATTAAATGCGAGATCGAGTCGTTTATTTTATTGGAAACATATTACAATACAATTTTCTATTATAGAAAATTGTTGTGTTTAAATAAATAATAATATCTGGGATAGAATAGTTTAGTACTTTACAATGATCAACTTCGTAACTTCGTTGGAGATAGGAGAAAAGAAAGGGTTAATGGTGGAAGAAGAGGAAGGGGTGGGACGAAGAAGGGTAAGGAAAAAGGGAGATACTCTCTTCCCTTTTCACCAAGGATAAAATCTCTTTGTATTTCTTTTTTTCGATTTGTTTCATCCTGTTTATTTTTTTTATTCCCTTTTTCTTTCCCTTTTGTCTCTCTCGGTCTCTTTGGTATCTTCGAAACGACGAAAGTAAGCGATGCTAGTTTCACAATTCGTTTTTTTTATTTTTAAACAATTGAATTTCGTAAACAACATTATTTACAGTACTTTGCTTTTACAATCATTCTTTTATCTAGAAAAAAAGAAATAAAAAGAAAAGTAAGTAAGTAAGTAAGTAAGTAGTAAGATCATCGATCAGATACGGACAATTAAACGTTAAAGTTTCTCAATTTCTTCTTTCTATTTTTGTTTTCTTCAAAAAGTAGAAGAAAAAGAGAAAAAGAAAACAACGAAATAAGATTTCTATAATCATTAAACGTATTCTCACGAATTAAATTAAATTATATTGTATTATAAATAAATTACGTGTTAGAATAATTAATCATCAAATCTTCGTATTAGTATTATCGATATTTTATTTTATATTTTTGTTTTTTATTATATATTAAATTACAATATTAGCAATGATCTTTTTAAACGTAAAATAAATTCTTATCGAATAAAACATGATCCCCGTTCGTTTCGTTGAAAAACATAATCCACGAGGATTAGAAAATGAAAAGATGAAGCAATACTTTTATTCGCCAGAACCAAAAGGGTAGTTATTGATAATGTTCTTATTCTCGAGAAAAGTATTTTTGAAAAGTTAAAGAGAGTGAGGTTTAACTAACCCAACGGGGTTTTCTAAACGAGGATGGGACCAACTTACGATTTCGTCCTATACACTATCCATTTCTTCGTTCGAAGAGTTTTTCAGTTGAGATTCTTTTTACCGAACCACATCTCCCGATAACCTAACCTCTTTTTCCATCTGAGGAAAACGGTACCAACCCGTCCTACAGTCTCTTGGAAAAAGCCACGGAATCCTATAAAGCTTGAAAGGAAGAGACTGAAAGAGAGAGAGAGAGAGAGAGAGAGAGAGAGAGAGAGAGAGAGAGAGAGTATGCTTGGTAGGGGCCAAAAGCTCTTAGCATGTCGGCATTGGTTAAGATCCACCCCCCTCTTCGAAACATGGCCAGCGAACGGTTAATGGAGAACGACAATTTAATGAGAGCCTTCCTGCAATCACCCGAAACCCAATTATTTGTTTCGATACTCACTCAGCCACCACCCACTCAAGATAGTTATTTAGTTTTTACTTTTATTACCCCAAGAGAATTATAACATTTGAAATAATGATATGAAAAAATAAGGTTAAAGAATTAACAATAAAATGTATAACGTGAAAATCGTATCTAACAATTATTGATCATACGTGATTACGATTGGAATTATCATACAATGTGATTGTGTGTTCATTTTTGTTTCGAATTATTAGTAATAATTATAATGTAAGATATAGATTCGAGGTTCACGTGATTATCTGTCTCTTGTATGTGAACGAATTAATATTAATTATAACGGGGGGGGGGGGGTATTAGATATAACGGATTAAGATATAACGAAGTTTAGATGTTTAGTTTTTCGAATATTACAAGAATGTATGTCTGCTCAAATGAAAAAGACGCTGAACGTTAGAGATTGAGTTGCTGAAGAAGTCAATCTCTAAGTTGATTAAAACTAAGTTCTAGTTCTTTTTAATGATCAATTTCCCTACGATACATATTTATTAATTAATATATAAGTCTCAAAGGGAATTACAGACGGTTAATAAATCTAATAAACAATTTATTTTGAACTAGTTGTACGTTTCGTCAACAATCGATTTATATCTCAAAATGATATGCTACGCGTAGACAAAAGAATGTACTTAAATTTAATATAAAAATCATTAAAATCCATTTGCAAAAAGTATAAAAAATATTTACCGAAACTTTTCAAAGAAATTGCAAAGATGCACAATTTACAGTATTGCATTCTCTGACATTTCCTGAACTTTAAATGCTAAATTTATAACTCCATATGGTATTCTACGCGTAGACAAAAGAGTGTACTTTAATTTAATATAAGTTTTATTAAAATTTATTCAGTTTTAGCATAAAAAATATTTACCATATTTTCAATATTGAAGATATCTAGATTATTAAACACTAGTCTAGATAGAATCAGTATTTGATTACGTGTGATAAGATAAGGTGCTTTAGGATCAAATTGTATTGTAATATGCTAAGTTTTATTGAAATGTATGACTCTGTAAAAAAGATAATATGTATTGACACGTGAACTGTAAATGATCAAGTTGCTGATGAAGTCCCCTGTAAGGGACGAAACGTACAACTAGTTCAAAATAAATTGTTCATTAGATTTATTAACCGTCTGTAATTCCCTTTGAGACTTATATATTAATAACATATTTTTGGACAAGAATATTGATAATTAAATATTTATTAATAATTTTTACTTTTGGACGAGAGAAATAACTAATTGAATAATTAATTATTATTATTATTAACACTAAATTTACACGAACTGAGCCAATTTGACTCATTAAAGATTTAATTACTATATATATATATATATGTAAAGCTTAATTATTATTTTTTAGAAACGTACGTTGGTTTTTAATTACGTAATAAAATATACGTAAAAATATTAAATTCAAACAATGTTTAGAAGTCTTTAAAAAATAATTAATGAAACATCCGTAAATCTATATATTGTTAATAATATCATAATAACTAAAAGAGAAGTTTATGCGTAGTTTTTTCTTTTTCTTTTTTTTTCAATGGAACCAGCACAGCACTCAACGTATTTTCGTCTATAGATCAGAAGGTCTTGGAATTGATCTACTATTATCATTTCGATGGAACATCTCGGGGTTGGTTTGAAGTTGGCGTCTAGGATCCATTAAGGAAATTCGATTGGTCGGAAAGACGAGAAGAGAGACAGAGATATAGATAGATAGATAGATAGAGATAGAGAGAATGTATGCGTGCGTATAAAAGAGAGAGAGAATCGAGATACTCGGATATTCAACGAACGCTTTGAAGCATCTACGAATGGTAAAAAAAATAAGAAGAAGAAGAATAAGGGAAGGGGTAGGAAGAAGCCACACGGAATTATTATTTTCTACCTTTAACGCGTAACTCCTAAGGGGGTTTGGGTTGGTTTGAAGGCACTGTCGAAGAAAGAACGTGGGCATTAAGAAGTCTGTCGAATAAGAAGAAGAAGAAGAAGAAGAAGAAGAAGAGAGAGAGAATGTGCTAAAGGATAGACAAAGATAACGAAGAAGGTGGTAAAAAAAAATAAGAAGAAAAAGAATGAAGGAAGATGGGTGGATGCCTGGGATACGATAATGGCGGTTATGGTTGCACGTCTCTTGGATCCCTCTTTTTGAAGGCACGCCACGGGTTCACCGTGAAGACGAGAAGGCACGAAGCGCGAAAACGCCCGATGAATACTTAACGTCGCTTCTGACGACTAGAAGGGGAGGGAGGTAAACTAGTAGGGGGAGGAAACAGGGTGGTGGTAGACGATGGGGTTTGGGAAAATGAAGGGGGGAGAATTCGTTGTCGACGACGATGCGTTCTTGATGACATAAATTGTCTCTTTATCATTCGACGTTCGACGTCACAAAAGATGGTTACTGGTCTTGCGAATAAATGAGAAAGAGAGAGAGTATGTGTGTTATATATATATGTTTGTGTGTGTGTATGTGTGTTAGAGGATTGAGAGAAGATTGAGAAAGTATAAGTTTTCTCTTCTTCTATATAAGAGTTTACTTTACTCATCTCGCACACATTGTTACTTCGACGTAACTTACTATTATCGTTCCTAGCATCCTAGACGGAAGTAAATTTTCTCTCTATACGAATCTACTAGAACGAGTAGAATGAGAACGATTTACATGAATAAGAAAGAATATATCCTGTGTATCTATTGTATGTTTATCCCCTAATATTGTTTTTAATTAGAATACGAATTTCCATTGGACGAAAGTGATACGAAGACAATTATTCTCTTCACGTTGTTTGATTGGGAACTAAATATATCGGAGTCGGAGTGGATGGGGTGGAGTAAAAAAAATGTTAATATATTATTGGGTGAGCCAAAAGTTCGTGCTTTTAAAATGAATATATTTCTAAAGTAAATTTTCATAATAACAATATCCATTATGCAGTTTATAACAGAATTTATAATACAATAAATGCACGAACTTTTGTTTCACCTTAAAATACTTTTTCTATTTAATGAATAATTAATATGTCAAGGGAAATGTATTCCTTTGATGTGTTTTGTCGCACTTCAAGTAGCTCTCGTTAGAGGGATTGATTGATAACATCGGAAGAAAGAAATAAGTGGCGACTGATAAACAAAGAAAAGCTGAGAGTATAAAATAAAGCACATATGAAAAGGAGTAAAGAATATTCATTATAAATATAAATAAATAAACTGTTTAGAGTAAGTGGGAATAACAAACTTTAATTATCGTTTTTTTGGTTTTCAGGAAAACAAATTTTAGTTTATTGATTATCCTCACTTAATGATAAGAGTTATATCATTAATTTTTACTTATATACAAAAGAATGTACTATCTTAAGAGAAAATCGTAAACGCGATATTGAGATGATCTTTTCGTTGAAAACACGCGCAGATTCTAGGAGAAATAGGATTCGATGCGGTTATGGTGGCGGTGGTGATGATTTTCGTGGTCGGTGGAGTGAAGATGTTTTGTGGAGAAAGGGAAAAGGTAGGTAGGTAGATAGGAAGAGGTTCGAAGCTTAAAGGAAAATGGGATGAGTGCTGATTAAGACGCCAGAAGAACACAACAAACCGCCATGAGACCGCGATGGCTGACGCCCCATGTTCTCTAATGGCACCACTCAAGATGCAATGCTGGTACATGAATATTATATAACATCCCCGCAGAACCGGCATCTCTGCCAGATACTACTCGCGTCTTTAGTGCAGTTACCTTAGGGCCACGAATATCATCGTAGCCATCCACGGATGATGTTCTATGGTGTATAGACACTCACCGATCTCGAGTAACGTAAACCTTTCTTGGGAATGTCCTTTCTACTACCCCTTTCTGGTCATATTCAACGAGTTATGGTCCCATTGCATCGATGTTCTTAGCTCGTTCGTGTTCTTGTGTTATCTCATTCTATGTTGATATAAACTTTACGATGAATATTTCTATATGATATTCAAAACCAAATGATATATAATGAATGTATTTAGTACCAAATAATTGTCTCGTTTCTTTTTTTTATTTTTTCAAATAAAATTAACTCGGTACGTTCCATTTTTTTCTGTTTTTTTTTTACGAATCACAAAAATACGCGATATTATTGTTCATAAATCTCAAAATATGTTTTCAATTGAATTATCTCGAGGATCGGATGAGGATTCTCTTATTTTTTTTTTTCTTTTCTCTCTCAATATGAAAATGCACATTCATGTTAATATTTGTATAAGTTACTTTCGGGTGGTGTTTTTAGTTAGATAGCAAGGCGATGTTAGGGTTGTACCAGAGACTCGGTTGGAGGACAGCAAGTGGAGTTGCCAAGTGTTCGCGGATGATGGATATATGTATTTGATATTACCGTCTAGACGTAAAAGAGAAAAGGAAAAATAAAAATAAAACATATATATGTATATATATCTAATACACATAGACAGTTGTACACACATAGCTATAAATATAAAACATATAAATATACACACACACACACACACACACACACATACACGGCGAATGCCACTTAGGTAGAAGCTATGATTATTTCAAGGTGCACTCACAAAAATTGGTTGCCCATCCTCTTCGAAGCTTCACGAAAGACCATCATGGCAGTTTCTTTCAGCGATATCCAAACGTCGTTCCCTTTCCCTTTCCCTTTCCCTTTTCCCTACAATTCTCTTTTGCGAAAGCGTCTTTCTGGGAAAAATCAAGTTAGCAACGGTACTCCACTCTTTGGCCGACATGCTCGTTGGCTTACACTCGACTTCACCCCCACTCTCCCTTTTCCTCCCTCATACCGGACTTGTTCCCTTGCAATATTACTTCGTGAGTTAAACGGAATAAACGCGGCGCACTCAAAGTGCGCAAATTTACCGCAGCCTTTGGGCAAAAGAAAATACCATGATTGCTAAATCTTATCCTTCTTCTTCTTCTTCTTTTTCTTCTCCTTTTTTATTATTATTTTCTTTTTTTCTTTTCTTTTTTTTCTCTTAAACATCGTTACCGTTCTTCGTATAATCTAATATTACTTTATTTCTGTTTTTTTTTTTTTATTTTTATTTTATTTCTTTTTTCGTACTTCGTATTTTTCCAACCGTCTTATTAAATAATTAAATTCTCTTTTTATTTTAATTATTTCCACCCTTCCCCCCTACCCCCTTCTCCATCATCATAGAATTTCATCGATACAATTCATCATCTTAACGATTTATTCTATCTTTATTAATGAGACGAGACGAATAAATCGATGAACACTTCTTTAACTAATTGATTTTTGAAACGCGAGTAAAACATTAGAAAACGTATATGCATTCGTTATATATATATATATATATATATATATATATATATATGTCTCCTTTGTGTAGTATATAGATACGTAGATACTATAACTATATATATATAGTTCCCGTTTACGAGACGATTTCTTGAGCTTCATGACCCAACCCGTTTTCATACCATTCAAAGAGAAACTGCAGTAGCGTAGAAATAAACGGGAATATGTTACATAGTACTCGACGAACTGGCGTTTATGCGTGTCTTTCCCTTTATTTTTTTTCTCTTTTCTTTTCTCTTTTTTTACTCTTTGCTTTTTCTTCTCCTCCTCTTCCTCTTCCTCTTTCTTTCTTCCTTCCTTCCTTCCTTCCTTCCTTCCTACTCTTTACTTTACTTTCTCACACTATTTGCGTATTCTTTCTTGGTACTATTCGCGAATCGTGTTACTACGAAACGTGTAATTCAAAAGAACGACTCTTTCGAGGCTAGCTGTCGCCCTAATTATTTAACGAGCACCTTCGTTACGCAGTTCAAATGCTTACTAGTTAGTATAGGTAGTCTCCGTGACATCGTCCTCGTAGTCGTCGAATAAATCGAAGTTCTTTGAAAAAGCCCTTCGCGAAGCTATTATCGTCGATCGTTTTCTAGGCCAAACTCTCGTTGATTGATTGATTTATTTCACCGAGGAATCAGAAAAATTGATAATTAAATATTATTAGATACAACAACCAATCATGATTATTTTTATTATTTCATAGAAATTTCAAACAAAATATACACAATTAAGATTATTTTTCTTATTTTTGTGTGATAGCCACCCTTTTTTTTCTTTTTTCTTATATACATGTTTATTTAACTTTTACATGATTCACATTTTAACACATTGTAGTTATACTTATATGATTTTTTTTATTTGTATCACCGAAGTGGTCAACACATCGAAATATTAATCGTGTTCATCTCGCTGTTTTATTTTTCAATAATCTAATATCGAAAATTAGCTTTTTTCATAGATGCAACGACGTTGATCATTCGAATGAAATGAATCGAATGAATACGTTTGTACTATTAGTGGTACAAGCTGTTCGATGTGATAAACATGCATGCACTACCAGTAGTATAAGCCACCGGATGGGACAGTCATGCATGTACCACTACTGTTGGTGCATCCCGAAATGAACGTGTAAAATCTAGGAAATCGACAAACATTCAACAATGATCTCGTTAAGATCACTAATTCTATGTAATGTTATTACCCAAATGCAGTTCTTTATATTTTTGAAATTATTATCTTACACAAGTGTTATTATACTTCATTGCAATTCAATAGTTTTTCTTATTCTAAATAGAAATTATAAATTACACAAACCCGAAATATATATCGAAAGAATTACAACATATGTCGATAGAAATTCGATGAATGAACAAATCTAAAGAGAAACGAAATTTGTGTATATTAAACATTGAATAATCTTTATTTGAGATTGACAGAAAATGTACGGAATATATAATACATTATATATATTTTTTATATTCCATTAATAATTTTAATCTATTGCACAGAACGAATTGGTGATTCGTTAATACCATCGATCATCATTTTACGAAGAAAAATTTGTTCGCGTTTCGTTATATGTGAGCTCGTGGGGTTACGAGTTGAATCGTTTCATCTTGTGCCAGCAATTTCGCACACTGTACCGAATAACGGAATTACTACACATGAACGTATATATGTATGTATGTATGTATGGTCGTACTCGTGAAGATAGAACGTCGATCGAGAGTGAAAGATAGAGATAGATAGATAGATAGATAGTGAGAGAGAGAGAGAGAGAGAGAGAAAGAGAGAAAGATAGAGAATGTGAGAATGCGAGAGCAAGTTGAAGTGGTTTAGTTTCGCTATGCTGTGAATTCGCGAGAAGTGCAATAGTCACGCTTATAAGTTCAGCCACGCGTTCTAGCATACTACTGGCAGTTTTAGTCTTTACAAATTAATTCGTACCGATCTCTCTCTCTCTCTCTCTCTCTCTCTCTTCCTCTCTCCCTCTCTTTCACCCTCTCATGTATGCCGTAAAGTACTAATTGGTATTGTTAAAATTCACATTTACCATCAAAGCAATGTTATAAACGTCTGTCTTATTCGGTTAACGAATAGTTAACATTTTCTCATTGAAAATTGGAATAATGTTTAATCCTCAAAAGGATTATATATCAGGGAATATATTATATTCAAATTTTTTCCCTTCGTTTATCGCATATGTTTGTTTTTTTCCTTTTTTTTTTTGTAATATTAAATGGGCCGTTTATATTAGCGTTGGTTTAAAATTAATGATTTTAAATGAAAAAATAAAAAAGATCGTCAGAGCAAGGTGTATTTTAAATATTAGTTTCACCCAATTGTTTTTTTTGTTGTTGTTAATAAATTTATACGATTTTATGGATAAAAGATATAATATATGATTTTTAAATATCGAAACAAAGTGCCAATTTTGTGCCAATTTTATGCCAATCTCCATACGAATGAGTAAAGTTTGATATAAAAGAAAATAATTGTTCTATATTATTCTAAAATTCCTTTGTCGAGTCCGCTTTTGTTCTCTTATTAATACGTAAACGATTAGGTTTTTACTGTACCGTATCTATCGAGTAATATCAATTTTTTTCTTTTTTAAAAGAAGATAAAACAAATTATTAAACTAAATATTTGTAAAAAAAAAAAAAAAAAAAAAAAAGAAGAAGAAGAAGAGTAGAAAATAATAATCGCACAGAATTCGAGTAGGAAAATACTTTGATGCGAATTTGTGCACAATGTTTATTTGAAATATTCTCAAGCATTTATTTTCGTCTCATTAACTTCGGCTCAACTGAACGTAATATCCTTGAAAAGAAGAAAGAAAAAGAGAAAAAGAATAAAAAGGAAAAAATAAAGGATAGAAAGGAAGTTCGTGGCAAAAAGAGAAAAAAATAAAGAGGGTTGGAAAGAGAAGAAAAATGAAGAAGAGAGATGATAATCTTTATTATCAGCGAGTAAAAGGAGAAAATGAGAGACAGATATATTATAAAATCAATGAGATTCTCTTATCATCTTTTAAATAGGGTTCTTATTAGTGAATTTCTAAATTAATTACTCTCTCGATGAAATAATTAATAATACATATACGATTTTGAATATTTTTACACGAGAGTAAACGAAGTAACATAAATTTATATCACAATTGTATACTTTCATTTATATTTTTTTTTAACGATTAGGATTTAAAAAAAAAAAAAACCAAAAGGAGTCGAAATTTCCAATAAAAGTATAGCCAAAAATATGAACAAATATTTTGCAATATCATCTAACATTTTCTTTTCATTTCTTTTCTTTTTTCCTTATTTCATATGCGCAAACTCAAAATCTCTCTTTCTATAGTGGGTTTAAGATTTTTCGATGTCGTACGGATCATAGAACTATAGTAATGGGCATCATCATATTCTTTTCCCCCCCTGAACGAGAAAATCTTTACCTCCGTTTCTTTCTTATTTCTGCTTATGTACAATCACGAATGGGATATCTACTTTCTGTTATTTCCGTACTCTTACCCCTCGTATTGTAGATCTTGTTTATTCCTTCTACTTTCTTTTTCTTTCTTTCTTTCTTTCTTTTTCTTATTTAGTCCAACATTTTCCATCCCTTTTTTCTTTACCATTTCACGAACCTCTTTCTCTCTCCCTTTTATTCTTATTCTTTCCCTTCTTTTTTTTTTTCTCTCCCTCGTTCGTCTGGATGTGTACTTAATAACAATAATCCCCTAATAACAATCGAGAAGTTATACTACCCTTGGGACGACCAACCACCCTCTTCTTCTTCTTCTTCTTTTTTCTCTCTCTTTCTCTGTTATCCACACCCCCGGTAACCCCTTCCTTCCTTCCTTCCTTCCTTCCTTCTAGTACCCATCCTTCCGTGCTGAGCATAATGCTTGAAAACCTACTCTCTCTCTCTCTCTCTCTCTCTCTCTCTCTCTCTCTTTATCTCTCTCACTGTTCGTTTCTTTCTCTTTCTCTCTTTATTTCCTTTTCGTTGCTACTATTCCCCCATTGTTGCCTCGAAGGATTTACCTTTTACCTCGGCATGCGCTGAGGAGGTAGGTGGAACACGGAAGTGTGCTCGGATTTCATAAGTCGACGTGAAGATTATTTTACCATCCATGGCGAAATGCGAATTTGCATTTTCCACGATTCTTCCTTGTTATTGACTTTTGACGAGAAATAGAGATAGAAAATTATTTCAATCGCGAAAATCCTTATGAGAAAACTATTCTAATATAGAAATTATTCGAAAGAAATTTCACGCTCATTAGTTCAAACGTTATATTTTGTTTTCTCCTTTTTTTACGGGTGGGCGGAGAGAGAAGGAGGGAGGGGGAAGTTTAGAAGAAAAGGGAAAGATTTCTTTTCATTTTTTTAAATATTTCAAACATCTCGTAATAATATGTTCCTTGTGTCATTATTGTGCAAGAATAAAAAGGTGGGAGAGAGAGAAACAAAGTATAAAAAAAACAAAAAAATAGACAAAAATAGAAATTAATTTATAATTAAAGAAAGATATACGTCGTCATAGGTATCTATAATCCGTCACAAGATATAAATATTTTGTTCGTAATTGAATTACTTTAATGTACTCGACGAAAAACGCGGAACGTCGAGGGGATAATTTTACAAAAAAAAAAAGAAAAAGAAGAAAAAAAAAAACACGTAGAAACGTTTTCAAAAACGAATCTCGAAAATCGAAAAGCGTTCGAATCTTCTCTCTCTCTCATATCTTTTGGGTATAATAAATTTACGCTGGATACACCACGCACGGGGGTGGGAGGGAGGAGGTTCCGTTGCCGATGCGTAATATTCATATTTATTTATGGAAAAGGGGAATTGAGAGGGGATAGATAGAGAGAAAGAGAAAGAGGTAGGAACAGAAGAGAATTCTGCCGGCAGCTATTGATTTTTCAACGTTAACGCGTACGCCACATTTTATATCTCTTTTTTCATATATATATATAGAATTCTATCGTACTATTTGGGGTTGCTCAATATAAGCCACCATTGTCAACGAATATAAATAAAAAAAAAATGAAAAAAAATAAAAGAAACAAAAAAAAAAGAAGCAAAGTCGATTACTAATAATCCAATATCGATATGATCGTTTAATACTTACACCCACGAAAAACGAATTCTATTGGATTTTTTTTCTATAATATGTACCTATATAATATGTACCTTGATATTTTATTGTTGAATGTATATAAGAGAAAGTTATTCTAAATAAGGAATATAATTTCAAATTTATGGTAAATGATAGGATAGTAAAATAGTCGAACGTTTTGTGGAAATTTAAACGATGGCTAGTGATGGGGGTACGGGGTGGTGGTGGTGGATAAAACTTTTAAAAGAGAATATTATTTTTCTTTATACTTTGAGAGGTTACGTCAAATTTTTGATACCCTTTTTTTTCTTTTCTTCTTTCATAGTTATATATATATATTTTTAAAGTTTTTATATCATGTATATTTTATCAAGGATGTGGATGTTAATTTGTGTGATCTCTTTGCAGCATATCCAACGTCAGGCTGTAGTTACGTAAGATACAGTAGTTTGGAGGACGTGAGACCGCAAGAACTTGGATTTGGTCAGTTAGAATTCACTCCGACTGTCATTTCGAAGATAAGGTAAGATGGTCATTAATCTTTCTTCTTCCATTTTCTTTTTCCACCAAATGAATATCGATAAAATCCACGATTTGGGATTAACACTAGATTTACGAATAATTTGTTCACTACTTTTTGAATAACTAACAAACATTATTTAAACGAATGGTTCAGAAGAGGAATTAATATTTAAATATATTTCATTACGACACTAAAAACTAACGTTTGTTTTTAAAAAAATAATATTTAAGTTTTATATATATATAGTAATAAAATTTTAAATGAGTCAAATTGGCTTAGTCCGTAAATCTAGTGTTAAATACATAATACATATTATTATTAATACGAATTAAATTAAAATAATAAATAATAAAGAATATGAACGATAAAGAAAAAATTGCTTGACGAGTTAATCGCAAAGAACGAACGAAGAAAAAAAGAAAGAAAGAAAGAAAGAAAGAAAAGAGAAATGTCGTGAAGAATCGTTGAAAAGAGATATTTCTTTTTAAAAAAATCAACCTATGTATACCTAGCAAGCGTTTGTGATTACTTTTGATAATTGCCTTTTTGTATAATGTCCTAAAGCTTTTCTCTTTCCACTTTACGCTCTACTACTTACTTATCTTTCTCTTTTACCTTTTACTTTTCTCTTCGCTGAGGAGAGTAGAGGAGAGTCGTCGTCGTAGTCGTAGTCGCAGATAAACGTGGATAGTTCATAAGCTCGTAATCCTGAAACAAAACGTTGGCTAAGAAACAAAAGGATTTCTCTTTCTCCCTACCACTCATTATTACTCTTTTATTATTATCCTCTTCCATTTCGTCCCTTTTCTCGTCCTTCGCCTCCTAGAACGTTGTGTCAACGAGAATATCTTAAAAGATTTCAAAACTTTTACAGAAAATTCATGACATTCTCACTCAAACTGTCTCCCCCTTTCCCCCTACCCCCTAACCATCCCTTGTCCTTTCTTTAAAATAATGTCGTATACTTACGAAAATTAGACGATTTAAAAAAGAAAAAGAAATATCCAAAATAAAATAGTAAATAGAAACCAATGTTTGTAATTCAGGATAATTAATTAAAGTCTAACATTTTTAATAAATGAATCGAATGATAAAGAAAAAGGGCGAATTATCTGTAATGGGTACTGTAACACGTCTTAGAAACGTTATTACATCGTGTAACAAACTCGATTAACTAAAACCCCTTGGTTATAAACTCTTGTACGCTATGGCACCAGCAATCCTTCGCGACGAGATACACACCTTGTATAATCTCATCTTTACTACGAGAAGATAGGAACGAAGCCCTATCTTCGAGGAGACCAAGCCCTTTCCCTTCCGTTGGACTTTCATGATCTCTATTCCGAGCTATAATCCATTTCTCCTAGGAAGTACATTTTGATACCGGTTACTATATCTTCCCTTATTTTCTCATTCATATATACCTATATATATGGATATAAATTTTCTATTTATCTCTTTCTTTCTTTCGTTCATTCTTTCATCTCTTATTCTATTTCGTGTAAAGAAGTGGTGTAGGGCGGTGAGTCTTTATCTTTTCAGCAGAGGTTCATTCTTGCCCTAAAATGTTGAATGAGACGGAGAAATAGGGTGAGATGTATATATATAATATATAAAGAAGAAAAAAGAGAGTTAGAAAGAGAAAGAAAAAAAGAAATCACGATGGTAGCCGAGTGGTGGTAGCGATGGTTGGTAGTAAAATAATAGAGGTAGAGAAAAAAGTAAAAAAAAAAAAGAGAAAGAAAAAAATAAAAAGAATATGAAAAGGGGTAGGTGAAAGAAGGAAAAAATCAGAAGAAGAAGAAGAAGAAGAAGAAGAAGGCTCCGGTGGTAGATACGAATTTTCAAGAGTCTCCATTCTTCAAGTCTTCGGTCATGAAAACGCATTGCACTGTAGACCACCATCAGCAACCAAGAAGAAGAAGAAGAAGACCACCACCATCACCGTTCACAACCACCCACCTACCCACGCTGTGGTATATTCGGTCGGTTTTAAAAAGAAAAAGATAGAACGTGGAATAGAAGGGGAAACCCAGGGGGAGGGAAAGATCGGTATTAAGGGATGAAGGGATTTCGTTTCGACGTATTTTGCCTGTAATCCAAACTGCCTCCCCGTTTCCCCACTCTCCTCAACCTCCTCCTCTTTCTCCTATGGTCTTCCCGGTTTCTTCCAGATAACTATAACGTACCTACCCCTCTTCTTTTATTCCTTCTTTCTTTCTTTCTTTCTTTCTTTGGGTTTTCTAAGGTCGAAAGAAAGTCAGGCAGCAAGGAAGTTTTCTCTAGCAAGGTTATATATACTCTTATACTTTTCCCTTTTGCGGTGATTTCGGTTGAGGATCAAGGACGATTTTCGGGCACAAAGATTGGAAATCGTACTATCCATTATTCTTTACTTCCTTCTTCTTCTTATTCTCATTCTTTTTATTCTTATTTTACTACTATTACTTTTTTTTATCCTTGTTTCTTTCTGTAGCTATTGTGTTATTGTAGAATTTTTTTAACATCAGATAGAAAAGTAGAACGAGTTTTTGACACTTTATGATCGTTTTGCAAATCGTTTTAGGTTTTCTAGTAAATCTGAATAAAGTATTCGATAAATGTGACTAAATAGATACTACCAAGTGAATATTATATATTTTACATAAGAAATATTCTGGTATATATATATCTACTTATATGTTTTTATTTTTTATTAGATTAGAGATATGAATTATATAAAAATAAAAGGAAACAAAATAACGTTATCTTATCGTAAGAAACATTTTTGTATTGTTTCGTAAAATGGTTTAATTTCGTTACGACTATTTGTATTCTTTTGACTAACAAGGTAAAACTTTTTATTATACATAGAAAAAAAGTAGATAGAGAGAGAGAGAAAATATCTAAATCCTTTATGAGTAGAAAAATACAAAAAAAATTCCGTCGTGCATATTCCTTTCTGATTTTTTTGTCCGTCTAAGAGCTGATGGGTTAGTATACTTACACGCACACATATATACGTATATATAATCCCCTGTATGTGGAAACCTTAAACGCTCTTAACACGGTACAAATCGTTGAAGAGTTAAGGGTGGGATTTTTTTTACTTTTCTTTTTTCTTTTTCTTTTTTTTTTATTCTGTACCGTGTGCACCGGCATATACATACGTCTTCGTAATGGCGAAGGCACATATTTTAGAGTCAGTCTCATTTACCCTTCCACCAATCTCCGTGCACTGCCTTCTATTTCCTCCCCCTCCCCCCTCCCTACCACCTACCCAGCCCTTTTCCTCGTTTTAAGCAGACTTTACGTGGGAGTTACGTGCGGCTTGAAATCTTGCGTTTGAAAAATTTTCATTTTAGTCACCCTCTCTTTTTTTTTCTTCCACGTTCTTTCTTCCCCTATACACACGCAAACAAACACAATCGCACACATATTCTTTCTCTCTTCGTGTCCTTGGTTTTGCCGAAGGCTTACGGTATTTAATGTGTGCCAGCTTTAAAAATGCTTTTAATGACAAACAACACGGGCTTTTGATCGACGGTTGACATACTTTTTCTTCAAATGTTTCCATCATTTTACCTTTTAAATCCTATGTATATATATATATTTGTATTTCGATATATAAACGCCGCGTGTAACACGTGAAAAATATCCTTTTTAAACTCATCATTCGATTTTTTGGCTATTAAAAGAGACTTAAAAAAAAAAGAGAAAATTGAATTTCGACAATGATACATGCACATTTTTGTATATCGCAACAAATTAAATAATTCATTGAATAAAATATAATATAAATATATATTATATTATATATAAGAGATACATATATTATTATTATAATTATTATTAATTAACTAACGAATTAGATCGTGTCGTTATGTAAAAAAGGAAAAGAAAAAAAAAGCAAAAATAAACGAAATTTTATACAGGCCATATTAATTATTATTAATAAAATCGTTTATACAGATATTACGATATAATATAATTATTACTCAGGATTCATTAACGTATCAAATTGGCATTATCGTTGTCGCGTTATAGACAGATAATAATTATAATAACGAAGTATAATTGATGTGAACGAGAATCGACGATTATATAATGATCCTGATCATTTCAAATTGATTTCTGAAACGTTCCAAATTCCTTCTGGCACACAAAAGCATTCTCATATACGAATAGATACTATTATATATATATATGTGTGTGTGTGTATGTGTATGTATTGTAGAAACCACTGTCTGATTTTATCGTCGTACGAAATGTTGACAATTTCGAGATGCGTCACCTGTTGCGTCCCCCAACACGATAAGCTTCCTCCTCGTTTTCCTTATTAAAATAACCTTTAAGATTCATTTTTGATGACTATATGAATTTTTTCTAGATGTAAATTTTTCTTTTTTTTTTTTTTCTTTAATAATAATACGATTACTCATTTCACAAGATTATTCTTCAATTATCTCGTTACGTACGAGTTTAGAAGCACTGGTAAAAAAAAAAAATAGAAAAAAAAGAAAAAAAAAAGATTCATCCTTTGCATGAACAATGTTAATTGAAGTATGTAACGTTGTTTCGAGCAAATTTTTCGGGGGAAAAATTTTGAGCAACGAACGAAAGAAAAGAAAAAAAATAACAAACTCTTTTACGCACTCGACGTATCGCGCAAATTTTGTATCCCCTTGCTACCGACTGCCCCCCACCCCCTCACCCTCCCACCGATTTTATTTCCTTTCTTTTTTCTCTTTCTCTCGTTATATTTTTTTTTGTTCGTTTCACATGTAAAAAAAGTGAACGCGCTTAAACAGATCGTAAAGTTGGCGGAAAATCAGGGAATGCAGAGAAAAGTCGAACACGTTCCCGTGCTTGAAATCGTCCTGATATTGTATCTTTCTCGTTTGGGAGAGGAAGAGAGAGAGAGAAAGAGAAAACGAGAGAGAGAGAATCAACCGTTTAGAAAAATCGATGGGCCCTCGTAAAAGCGAGATTTCCGCGAAGGTCTCTTTCTACCGGTTGAATGTTATGTACTTTCACGGTAAACATATGGCTTTTGTGTTACTGTAAATATATCACAAAAGCTGTCGGTATGCAACGTTATCTATATACGATAACGCCAGCTGTTCGTCGTGTAAATTTACACCTGCGTTCGGCAAAACTCCAAACATATACGTACAATACGATTTTAACAAATCTTACACAAAGATATATATATTGATAATATAATACATTATACCAGCAAACGAACGTATAAATGCATACATATAAAATAAATGTAATTTACAAACAGTAACTCGCTTTAATAGGAATTTAATAAAAAATAAATTCGAACACCATTGCTTTTCATATATATGACACTTACTTATAGTTGAGTTAAAGTATTTATGATTTGTTGGTATTAATTATAAATAGTACACTTTCTTTTCTTAGTTAATCAGAAACGTAGGTTTTATTTATTTCATTAATGTATTTATCTATATAGCATAACAGACAATTGAAATAACGTTTACCTATATATTTGGACAATTAATTATAAGTGAACAGTATTTGGTTGAATTTTCCTTTTATTTGAACAACATGTTGCAATCGCATTTTGATACGTTCGAAATAATATTCTTTAAATAATCTACTGTAGCATACGTTTACACACACACACACACATATTCATCTGTTAATTATATTTATTTATAATTCGAATATTGATTTATTTAAAATAATTATTTCATTTCGAAGGAATAACAACGAGCACAAAAAGAGATTTCAATAAGACGTTTTTCGATTAGGATTTCGTAACGATTTACCTAACCATCTTTGGAAGAAGACACTTAATCTTATTCCCGTTCATCTCCTTTTTCTCGATCTATTTTCTGATACTTTTCATCGCAAACGTCACATTCACAAAAGTCGATACGCCATTTTCTCTTATCTCGTTTACGATAAATCGTAAATCTTAGGGGGGAAAGATATTAAAGTATCTTTTACCTATAATCTATGAGTTGCGTCCATCCAACAGTCGTATTTACAAGACTTCCAAGATATCGATCGATAAATCGAATTGAATATACGCTCTTCAAAGTTTGTATTTTGGAAAAACGATACTCATCCAAAGAGACAACGTTTTTCTTATTTTTATATTTTTTTCTCTCTCTCTTTCTCTCTATATATAGTAATACTATTGCTATTTTCTATCACTACTACTACTACTACTACTACTATTGTTATTATTACTATTACTTCTACTATTATGAAAAAGAATCTCTTTCTATATATGTAGTAATACTATTGCTATTTTCTAACACTGCTACTACTACTACTACTACTACTACTATTATTACTACTACTATTATGAAAAGAAGAAGAGACGAGCATAACAGGATTTATTATACGAAGAAATAAATTACGTATCGTCGAACTTATATAGAGAGATCGTCCATCACGAACGTCGACTCGATTTGTCGATTATTATTATCCTCGAGGATACAACATATACGTGTATACAAACTTTTGTTACATATACTTCAAACATATATACAGAAGACACAGATAAAAGTGCACGCCCACGTACGTATCTACTCGCTTTCGGCAAAGACCTTAAGAATTTCCTTCGATTTTTCACTTTTATTCGTATAGGTAATAGAGAACCGAGAAGTCTTGCTCGTCATCCACCATATGAGTGTATCTAATCTTTCCTTTATAGGAAAAAATAAAATTTCACCTCCTACCCCCACCTGTAGAAATTTACTCGAGTATATTTTACACCTTCTTAACAACAACGTACCTTTTTCTACCTTATTTCGATCTTATCGTTTAATTTTCCTTTAGAAAATCGAATTTACGATACGTTTAAAATTGTTAAGATAAAAGAATATACAATAAAAAGAAAAATACAGAAGAAAAAACAATAAATAAATAAGAAAGGAAGAAAGAAGATCATCGAAGGAAAGAAACGCATTGGTATTCGTATCGAAAACGAACAGATAAAGATATATATATATATATATATATATATATCTTATTCTTTCTTTCTTTTTTATTTCTTTCCATCTTTTTTTTTTCTCTAGAAAAGATTCGCAGATCGAGCGTAATTCTGCAGTCCCTTGGATAATTTATCAGCAACCGGGATTTTGGTTATGCCCCGAAACCTGTGGGTTATCTCGCGCCACTGCCACAAACCATTTGTTATATTTTCTTCTCCCGTTTTTTTTTTTCACCCGATCTCCCCCTTCCCCCAATCTTCCATCTCTCTCTCTCTCTCTCTCTCTCTCTCTCTCTCTCTCTCTCTCACTTTTTCTCTCTTCCTTCTTGGAGCTTATTATTTTGAAAATTGAGCGTGAAGAAACCTGCAACGTTTCCAAAATTTATGATCAAAAAAATGAAAGGAAATAAAACGAAAAATATCTCGCAAAATTGTTACGTTGCTGTTTCGTACGGAAAAAAACGTTCAACGATGAGTATTAAATAAATGTTTTAAAAGTATAAAAAGATAATGTGGTATATATGATATATATTAAAAATAAATCAATTTTCTATCATTTAATTTTTTAACAATAACATTTTTTGTATGTATATATTTACAACGTAAATGCACATGTAATAAAACTTATTTTTAATTATTAAAAAAACATTATCCTTCTTTTTTTTTTTTTTTTTAATTTATTCGATCAAAAATCATCATGTCTTTCAATAATATTACAAACAATTTAAACAAAATTGATACACACACACACATTTCAAAATAATACATACGATTATTTGAACAAGACCAATCTGTTGGTTTCTCATTACTTGATGTATTTAATTAATTAATATCGAGTATTTCTATTTCCAATTTATTCCAGAGAGATATTATTGGAGAGAAGTCATAACGTAGTATTAATTACTATCAACTATATCGTAACAATATTTCGCATACCGTAATAAAAGTTTCGGTTTCGATAACACAATTTGAAGAGAGAAATTCGCTAACAGTTTTTCCCATCAGAGGTTTATACTGAAAGATATATATATACATATATATATATATATATATATATATATAGGGTAGACACAAAAATCGTTCTATTTAAAGGACCTCGGTGTCTCGCTTGCGTTTATCGTCTGTCTACCCACTAAAAAGAGATAGAAAAGAAATAGAAAGACGTGGAAAATATAAAAGAGAAGATAGAATAGATGAGACGAGGAACAAATCGGTTCGGAACATCGCTCGCGAACGAAAAGGGCTGGCCAGGAGAACTGCTGGTAGAAGCGTACACCACCACCACCACCACGGGAAGGCGCGGTGCATCGGAATTGCAAATGCAATCACCAGGATAAAAATTGGCTGTCATCTGACGTGAAACGTAAGAGAGAAAGAGAGAGAGAGAGAGAGAGACTCGTCGGATGCTGTGACCGTTGGTGGGGTGAGCTGGGCTAGATGATTTCAACGAGAAGAGTAGGATGAGACTTGGGAATGGGGTGAATGGAAATGGAAAAAAAAAAAGAGAGAAAAAAAAAAAGAAAAAACAAAAATACAAAAATATAAAGAAAAAGAAAAAAGATAGAAAGTATATGTATTCCGTAGAAATCGATTTCTAGTTTACATGTGGTTACATTTTGACCTGATCGTAACTATCCGAAACTCATGTCTATGCATTTTGTACTCACCCATCTGTGTGCTGCACATCTATACATATATATATATGTATGTTTCGTTCGAATGAACTCGATTAGGAATTCCTGATCAATCCCTCCCTCCCATTTCTCTCTATCGGATTGTCATATATTTTTTTTTTTTTTTTTTTTATAATCTTTTGCTTCTATAATCTAGTTCGAACAAGAAAAAATTTGTATTCGCAAAGAAAATCTTRTAATAAATAGAGTGTGAACAATGAGTTCGTGTTTTCGTTCCACTCTCGATAGTTCCCCTCTTCATTTTTTTTTTTTTTTTTTTTTTTTTAAATTGTTCTAAAGACTCGATTATTCTCTTCGCGTGTTCGAAAGCTATCTCCTTGACTTCCGTTTCGAAGAAAATTTGTTATCGTTGTAAACACGCGGAATCAAAGCCTACGGCATTAAATATCTCCCCTGCGTTTATTCACGTTTGATGATCCACACTATAATGAAATATCCTGAGTATTATATTCAATAGCCTGGGGGGTTCTAGATATTTCAAAAGTTTATGTCGTAGTTCATTTTGTAATATTAGTAGTAGTAATATTAAGTGGTATTTGTAGTAGACATATAAATAGATTCAATTTTCTATGTTCACTCTCTCTTTGCACTTATTTCGACGTAATATATTGTTTATTATATTAGAATAATTGACAAATATAAACATTTAAAAGCAAATTTGACTCTTTATCATGTCATGTAATTATCACAATAATTGAAAATTATTATTATTGTAAAATGTAATTAAAGTTATAACGTTTTCTGAAATTGAAGTTTTGATTGAAACTAAAGTTAAATCGATTTTCGATGAGGTAAATTCTCTCTCTCTCTTTCTCTCTCTCTCTCACTTGTTATCCTTATTCTCTTCCCCTCTCTTTTTCACCAATGCAAATTCTATATATAATTTTTCATATTATAAAACTTAATAGATCGAATCTAACGATTATTATCTACTTTCATTTTATACGGAAGAGAATCTAATGTTATATAAATTAAATACGAATATTATCAGAGTGTTTAGAGAAGTTCGATGCTGATTGGTAACATCGATGATACCTAATTTGTGGGAAAATATTTATTGGATTATCATTAAATACGTTTAAATCAGCTAATTCTAGGCATTTGTCTATATACGATATAGTTATATATTAACGTATATAAATAAATTATTTATTTATCATTGTTCAAACGTATTTATAATAGATATGTTTCGTTTCATTTATTTACCGAATCTACATTGTGGTCCTACGATACTTCCGATTAATTTGGTTTAACGTATATAGCAAAGTGCGTGATAGAAATTGATATACAGATTGTGTTATTATCGATAAAAGTAGCAATTAATTAATTAATACAGATGCTCGATCAATCATTATTATTAATTATACTTGCTTCGAACTTCTAATAAATATTTCTGTTAGAATATAGGAGAGAGAAATAATTAAAAATAGGATTACCCATTAAGTATATTATTTCTTTGATCAAATTTTCAACGTACTTATTTTAATATTTGTTACCTCGTTTGTTAATAAATCTAAAATGAAGAAGTATAAAGTCTTTCGAAACTTCCTACTTCTTTTTGTATTATCTTAATGAAATACTCACTAAAGAGAAATACTATTGTGTATTTCTCATTAGTTGCACGAATACGTTGTTGTTTGTGAATGATTAAAAGTTCACTATTTCTCTTAAAAAGACGGGTATTATTTGTTTATCATTTGACAATATAAAACGAACTCCTTCTGTGATATTCAAATATAAGAGAGGGAATACAAAAGAAGACGAGAACTATAGGTGGGTTAATACGTCGAAAGGAGTAAGTTCTTAGGGTCGTAGGGTACTTTCTGAAAACATAATTCCTCTTCCTTAAGAAGCAATTAATTCCGTTCCCGAAGGAACGATAAAGGGTAAAAGGGATGAGACGGTAGGAGGATCCAGACATTTAAATTAAGTGGCTTCCTTCGAAATTAGATCAGAGAGAATGCTCTCCTCGCTATTGTATACCAACGACATTACTACTCTCTCTCTCTCTCTCTCTTTTTGTATTGCAGCTGAAAATTTCAATATATCATTGACAACACATCTACAATTTGTGTATGTATATACACGATATTGATCTAGAATTATTGGAAATTCTACAAAAAAACAAAAAATCTACACAAATTTTCATTCGAATATTCAAATAAATCCGATATAAAACTAAAGTAAATTTCACAATGCCACAAAACGTGTTGTTGTTAATAGCCGATAACGTATCTCGAAAAAGTTACAATCTAAAAAAGGGTCACGCGATTAACGTCGGTGGTATAAATCAAACCAAGCAAATTCACTGCTTTAATTATGAACGAACATGGTCGGATGGGGAATAAGCAGCAATGGTTCATAAGAAAATCAAGAAGCTCATCTAAGAAGCCTTGTCAGAGACACTCGCTGACTCTGCCCAAGGATTAGCTAGACGCATACATGAAAAGGGGGAAGGGGGAAGGAGAGAGAGAAAGAAAACAAGGAAAAAGGAGAGAAAGAGAGAGAGAGAGAGAGAGGATAATTTCCAGCTGGTCTCTTGAAAATCGGCCTATCTCTTTTTTTCCACTAGTCATTCTTGAAATCCTCCTCCTCCTCTCCGCATTATACGAGCGTTATATTCGCACAGAGGATAGTTAATTCGGCGTAATATTCGCGAAAGCTTTCGAGAACGCAGAGGAGCTTTTTCATTAAGCAAAAGCCGCATACACCGTATCACACCATGCGTGACCGGACTTTTCTGTAAGTATTAAAAGAGAATGAGAGAGAGAGAGAGAGAGAGAGAGAGAAAGAAAGAAAAACAGAGAAAAAGATATGTATATATATATGTATGTATATGTATGTATATGTATGTATGTATAATTTTGTGGTGTTTTCTTTTTATCGCAATGAATTTCGTTGAAATGAGATTTGATGCTTTTAACAGCGTCGTATTTTCTAACATACACACACAAAAATGACAATAAGCTGACCTGTTCGATTGCAATAGGGAATAGTAAAGATGAAGAAGAGACTTTTCGTAAAATAAAAAAAAAAAATATATATGTGAAAACTACGATGGGAACTATTGACCTGGTTTGTAAAGATAAAAATCTTTGAAATACCCCCATTGTGTTGGTATAGTTTTATATATATATATTTTTTTTTTTTATAACAATGTACCATTGAATATTAGAAGCGACGATATAAAAAAAGAAAAAAATGAAAAAAAAAACTAATACAATGTGTATTATAACATAATATGTAAATTGTAAAATTATATTGTTTACGCGCAAAGGGGCCACGATAATATACATGTTGAATTATTTCAAAAGAGTCTCTACGTGTTTTCCCCTTTTTCTTTTATTTTTTTTTCCAATACACGAAACATTCATTTTCACGAGACTTGATAATTTTTTTATCACGAAAGCGTTGCGAGACTCGAAACGAGTTCTATCAATTTTTTTCCCGATGAAAGCTTTCGAGCTTTCGTCAGGAAGAAAAAAAGAAATACGTTATTTTTACGATACTCTGGTAAGCTTCAATGCTATGAAAAGAAATATGCAAGAAGTAAATTTTACGATATTTCTAATGATTTGCCATTCAACAACAACAACAACAACAACAACAACAACAATTGCAACAACATAATATAATAATATCATTAAATCAAATTTCTAAAGATATCTCGTTAGTATTGGATGTTTCTGACGTCAATAAATAAAGAATAAAAAGAGAAAAGAAAACAAAGAAACAAAACAAAAAAAATAAATAAAAAAGCAAAAGTCCGTTATAGGAAGAAAAAGGGAATGCCGAGGAATGACGGAAGCGACGACAACATTTTGTTAGGAGTAGAAAACTCGTATCCATGACGTATGTTATTACGATTCCCGTTAGAGACTTGCACAGCATTACCTATTGTATACATACGATGTGTACTACATAATCGTACGGGCGCATTAGTATACATAGATAGACGTTATAGTGGAATGACGTAGAGCTTCCAACCAACTCTTGTGGAAGTATTTCGAGTAGGTACTCTTTCTAGTTTCACAGCCGTTTGCTTCTGTCTTGGCTGGCTCTGAAAAACAGTGATAGCAACAAAGGGAGAGAGAGAAAGAGAGAGAGAGTGAGAGAGAGAGAGCAAGATAAACGTGAAAAATAGAAGCGAACAACGAAACGTGGAATTAGTCGAGCTGAGAGGGATATTGAGAGTGAGAAAGAGAGAGTGAGAGAGAGAGATTGAGGGTGACTGAAAGAGAGAGAGAGAGAGAGAGAGAGAGAGAGAGAGAGAAGGGTGGAGGATCTGCCAACGACAGGACGTGCTAGTCGGTTTATTCCAGTTCTGCGTCGTTAGACGGCTCACGTTCTCACACGTGTGTATATAAACACGTACATATTCTTGTTTTAATGTGTAAGTACGTTTGTATATATATATATATATATATATAGGAAAGGTGTGTATAGGTGAACGGTGTACGTTTGCCGAGATGGTTCCTAGCTTCTCCACGTAGGAGATAGAACATGTACGGTTACCAGGCAGGGTTGCTGCAATTGCTGCTGCATATACGCGGTTTCGTGGGATGGCCCGATACAAAGGGATCCCTCGTATGACGCGTAACGGGTTGGCAACCTGCAACCGCCCCATTCGTGTATCCTCTACCGCCCTTGCAATAATTCAGTTATTAGATCAGAAAATCAACGTTTAGGTTCGATTTTAATGAAGGATTCTTCTTATTTGCATTAATGTGTCTTCTCTTTGTGTGTTCTTGCATGTGTGTACGTATGCGTATGTATATGTAAAAGTTATGTATTTATTTAGATATGGGTTTTTTTAATCGTTCGATTTTCTTTTGTACATTTTATTGTATTTTATTCGATATTTAATTTGATTTGATTTGATTTGATTTGATTTTTCATCGCACATCGAATCTTTTCATTTAGAATTTCTATTAAATTCGTGTATCTATATATGCATGCATATGTATGTATGTTGACCCCAAGAATCGAAAACAAAAGAAAACGAGGCGAATGTAAATGTGTATATATATATAAAAGCAATAGGTAAAATTGTTGATAAAAATGGAAGGAAACTTTGGTAGAAAGAGTTAAAGATAATATGGGAAAAAGATTCGAAAAGAAAATGAAACAAGAGAGTCTCGCGTATGAAAGATATAATATTATTAATTAAAAGAGTAAGATAAAGATTTAGTAAGAATTTAAAAATTTTATATGAGAATTTTATATGAGATTAAATAAATATATCTTACTGTCATATAGTAAAACATTTATTACTATCAACTATTATATCATAATACGTGTATATCAAATGAAGAACAAATGCTTAGGTTTATTTCAAAAATTCTTCTTGTTGCATTATTACGTGTGTGTGTGTGTGTGTGTGTGTGTATGTGGTGATACATAAAATTTATATAGATTAAAATGATATTTCGTATCGTTCAATTTTCTTTCCATTTGATTTTATTTTTCACCACCCATCGAATGTTTCCATTTCGAATTTCTATCGAGTTCCTGTATCTATATATATATATATATACACATATGTTGCATCTATAGATGAATAATACGTAGATTTATTGCTAGGTATGACGTTGGTCTGTGCGGTAGATATTACTAGCTCGTTCGTAACTGTCAGCCATGGGGGAAAGAAATAATAAAAGTTAATTCGTTATAATATCTACGGTACGGTATTTGCGGGTACCGTATAGGTTGTATTTTAATAGTAGATACTATTTCGAAATTGAACGGAATAACGTTTCGATGTAAACCTGATGTCTACAACGAATGAATTTGAATGTAACGAATGCAAATGATATAACTCGATATCTCGACTGAAGTGCTGAGGCAAGTCAAATTCTCCTATATTCTTGTAATATTATATTCATACGTTCATAAGTATTTACACATTTAATATCAAAACTTAAAAATCAACGAACATGACACTCTCATGAAATACATTTTTTTTTCTTGTAAAAAATCGTAAATTTATTTTTTTTTTCTAATGAACGATCAAATAAAAAAAATCCTATCGTTATTTCGCGTAAGTATAAAACAAACGTATAAAATTAGGAAGTTTTCTCCTTTCCACCTTCCTTCTCGCTCATCCCACCCTTCTATCGTTGGAAATAAGTCAATACAAATGAGTAGTCGGTTTAAATGATAGGTACCTTTTAAGACGTTCGGTATTTCACGGATAGAAATTCTGATATCTCATAACTTTGCAATATTTCATTGGCGACGAGGGGGTTGGTTGGCTATGGAGAAGTAAAAGAGGACAAGACTGGTACGGTACAATGCAACCGGCAGAGCGATTTGGAACGACAACGCCAGTTCCAGACAAGTTTTGCAGCCGAATGAATGAGTTTACCTCTAAGTTCTCGGTGGTTTTGACGAAGTTTCCTTGCCGTTTCTCCTTATTCTCTTTCTCTCTCTCTCTCTCTCTCTCTCTGTCTTTCTCTTTCTCTTTATCTTTATCTCTCTTCATCCTTCACATATCCTCTCTTTCTCTCTCTCTCTCTCTCTCTATGTATTTTACCTTTCGCGAAATTCAACTGTAAGACACAAAAGGACCCGGGAAACTGTCGAAAACTTTAGAACCAAGTTCATACGGGAAAGGTAATCAGTCTTGGTGTACTAACAGAAGGAGTCGTTTAATACAGTCCGGTTTGATCTTCTAATTATCGTCAATGAATCTGTCGTAACAGTCAAGTTCTTAAGCGTGGAATTATCTTACGACATTGTATCATACAATTTCTATTGTCTGCTTATACCTATCGGTCTCTTCCATTGAAATACGTTCTTCAATATATATATATAGTATAGAATTGAGTCACGAATTTATTACAATTAATTTTTTATTTGATTGTCATTCTAAAAATATAACCAAACAAAAATACGTTTAATTGACATATTTTAATTTATTAACTAAACTCAAAAAGGATAGATTTAAGTTAGATGTAATTTACAAGATAAATCGAAACGACACAACCTTTTATATTCGTTGGTTCATATCGATGAAAGGGTTGAGTTAGATATGAAAAAAAAAAAAAAAAAACACGCTATCGCGATCATTGATATTTTTTCATATTTGCAATCTTGTTCGCAAATATTTAATTATTCTTCCGAATCAAATGATATCTCGGATATAAGATAAAACTGATTAGAGTATTGATTGTGACTGATCTCGAACTTTCAATGTTTAGTATCGAGCGGTTGAATTGTGACGGGACTTGTAGTAAACGATTTGAACAAACGTCAACGTCCTTTTGAACGCAGTTTGAGTTGGCCTGCATGACTTAGAAGTTTTGGTGGCTTCGACAAACTTTCCCTCTCCTGACCATTGGACACCAGAGGATACTACTAACCAAGGTAAACTACCAAACTGTCTCTGGAATTGCAAACGACGACTGCCGGACGCCAAACTGATTTCACTGGTAATTGCTGTCCGCGATGATAACTCACAATAGGTTATCCTATTCGGAAATTTCGAAAAGTTAGAACATTTAAACTCTGCTAGAATACGATTATACGAACATATATATATATATATATATATATAGAGAGAGAGAGAGAGAGACAAGTACTTATATACTTAAATTCGTTAATCAACGAAAGAACGTACACGCTTGATTTATCGGCTTATAAACGTCAAAATTCGATCGAAACTCGATCAGCTGGCCTTCCAACAAAGCTTTATTAAATTCCTGACAAATCGATCCCCACAAGAAGCTATAGGTAATATCGCTAACGAGCCACCATAATCGTCTATACTACCAATTGATTGATATCTCCATAATATTAGCCGTCAAACGAAACTTTCCAAGTTGTCGATGAACACAACCACCGAATTACAATGTCAATGTAATAATGAGGAACGGGTTACGAATAAAAGTATCCTCTCTCTCTCTCTCTCTTTCTTTCTCATTCTCTCTCTTTGTCTTCTTCTCTTTCCCTCTCATTTTCCTCTGCTCGTTCGGACGCAGATTTATGAACAAAGTTAGCTGTCAATGTCGAACGCCCTATGGCTATCAGTAGAGCAAGATTAATGATGAAGGGCTCAGTATACGAAGTAATTTTGCCCATCCAAAACGAAGTTACGCGACTAGACGATGGGTACTGGGCAATGTGGCCCTTGTTTTCCTTATGGCACATTTATTCAACATTAGTGATACACGATTTAACTTCGTCTTGGCTTTACTCGCGTTATATACGTCTCTTACTCTTGCTATTATCTTTTTCTCTCTCTCTCTTTCTCTTTCTCTTTCTCTTTCTCTTTCTCTTTCCCGTTTTCCCTATTCGCTGCCACGAAAGGAGAACAACCACGACTGCGAATGCGTCAGTCCTCTTACTCGTACCTCATACGATTCACATGATTCACCCTCCGTTGTTCCTGCATGTCCTGTTAACTCGATCTCCACCATCCTTGTTTTTGCATGATTTATAACAATGGACATCGTTCGGGAGGGAAGTTTTGCGCTTCCGTTGATCTACGACGTTTTCATTCTCTCTCTCTCTCTACTACTAACTTCATTGTACTTCTATCTTACCTAGTTCTCATTATTCGATATTCTGAAGCTAAGAGAAACGATTCCACTTGTCTAACACATTTAAACGTCATTATCTCGTCGGTAACGTCATTCTCGTATATAAATTGCTAAATGTAACGTTGTTGAAAGTGAGGGAGGGGAATTATATGTTTGATCGATTATTATCATCATCATCATCATCAATGTTAACGCTTTATAACATTTAATTAAATTTTTTTTTTTTTATTATAATATTATATGAAATATAATGAAAGAGAGAGAAAAGTAAGGAAGTAAATAAGCGAATTCTTCGTGTTAGTAAAAAATAACTTTTGAGTAGATAGAAAATTTCTAATTCAACAACCGGGTTATGCAAATTCTCAAGTTGCGATATGAAAACTTCCGCTGTGGGTGAGCTGATCGGAGTTAAACGACGCGATACAAATTGCAAAGAAAAAGCAAGCTGCATAACCATAATAAAAGAAGGAGCAAAGCCCTGGTAAGTTTTCACGCGAGTACGCCGTCGTTGTTCAACGCTACTACTCTCACTTTTTATACTTTCTTTTTTATTATATAAGTCTTATAACACGGTATAATCACGCGAGCTTAGGAAAGGTGATTGAGAGAGAACTCGAGCAAAGATCAACTCTTATTTCTTATTTTCTTTCTCTTCCTCTTTTTTAGTCTCGGTGGAATAACTATTAAAAAGAATATGAGAGAATAGAGAAAAAAAAATACTTGATATATTATATATAATAAATAATCTGATATATTCATTTTCGATGATGAATTATATTTAAAAATATATATACCAGATAAATTAATGATTTAATTATTCCTTTCTATATACATTATTTAATATATACAGGATCTTTTCAAGTATGTAAAAATAACTTCAGAAATGATTTCATTTTTGTATTTCATTAATATACTTTACTGTAATATGATATTACATAACAATTAAAGTCAATAATAATTCTAAAACTATTTCATTCGAATTATTGAAAAATCAATCTAGAAATATCGTGTTCATATAAATTTCAATTCAATTTATTATTCAGTATTACGTAATACAAATTCTGAAGTACGAATTCAATTTATGCTAACTAATTTTAAGCGGACAAAAATCGTCAGACAATGTAAAAATAATATCAAATGGATTCGTTTATTTGTTTCGTTGGTTTCCAATAGAAAATCTACTATTGGTCTTCTTTGTACCATCAATAAGCTCGTTCGTAAATTGCGAGCTTCTTTTTCCCATCTGGTTTATACAGAATTACTTTTTTTCTATGATATTAAAAATATATATTATATATGTATATAATAAAAGATGAAAAAGCTCGTAGAATGAAAACGGAGAAGAGAGAGAGAGATTTAAATGATATTTAATTAATTCTTGAAGAGGATTGAAGAGAAAGGTACAGGAAAAAGGTTTTCGTTCTTTATAATAATCGTATATCTGTTGGGTGGTTATTTGAACTTGAATTAGAGTTATCACTTCCAATTTCGCTAACTTTCTGTCTCGTTTACCGCAAACTACTGAAAGAAATAAAGAAATAAAAAGAAAGAAAAAAGAGGGTTGAACACGTACATCCGAGGCATCGTTGAAGAAGAAAAGATGAAGAAGAAGATCTTTTGGAAATCCAAGCCTCTTCGTTTCGTACTCTTCGGCTTCAAATCGTACGACTGAAAAGTTCAACCTTCGCAAACTACTTCTTCGATTTTCTTTTATTCCACAACCATTCGCTGTGGCCACCCTAGGAACTTTTCCATTACGTACTACTTCAAATCCTGTTCGATTCGTTGAACTTATCGAGTACGGTGCTATACTCATAATTTCCTTCAACATTGATTTTTATTTTCTTCATTTTCTCCACCCCCTACCTCATTTCGAAAACGAATTAACGAAAAATTCCACCACGAAAGAGAGAAAGAAAGAGAGAGAGAGAGAGAGAAAGTTAGAATTTTTTTCATTTTTTCCACGCACTCACGAAGACGCTTTACAAGTTTTTTTTACGAAGTACATTCATTTTATACGGAGCGTTTCTTTTTTAATCAATTATCGCGTGTTTTTTTTCTTCCAAATTCTACGAATCATACCCGATCTATCTATTTTTTAAATCTTTGCAGAATTCTTTACTGAGAGGTACAAACTTTCTGAGCCGACAAAAAATTATTAATGCACGAAGAAGACAAAAAAAATATATAGGAGAAAGTACCTTAGTGGCGGACACCTAATGTTTTCAGAAAATAAAATAAAGACTATTTCGAGAAAAATGTAACTTTATTTATTAATTATTTAAAGTCAACAAACTTTAGAATCAATATAAATTAACAAAAATACAACTTCTATATAATCATATTTAAAAACACAAAAATTAAACATAGGTGTAAAAATATACAATTTGTTGAAATGGCACCTAGTGCCGGACAGACTTTACTTCGAACCACTAGCACTAAACATTTTTAGTAGACGTCAGAACATTAAGGAATGTCTGCATATGCTTCATGAGCCCACCCATGGCAGCTGGAGTACTGTATTTAATTTAATATTTAATTCAGATACAACATCGTTAATATCAATATATAATATTATGAATATATTATAATATATATAATATATTTTTTAATATGAAATATCGACAAAAAGCTAAAGAAATGGTTTGAACAATTTGCAATAAAGTTACACGTTGAGTGATAATAAATCACAAAAATGGAACAAAAATAAAAGCAAAAAGTAAATAAGGATAATCTCGAATGTAGAAAAGTTTAGTTTAACAATATCAAATGGATCGTCAAGATTGAAGGTCCAGAAATCGAAAGGCTCGAGGGCCGGGAATATCATCATCGTTGAGGTGGAGGACGACGACGACGACGATGACGACGAGGTTTGATAGTAAAGCTCGTTCGGATGGTTGCGCATCGCACGGTAATTGGGAAATCACGCGCAAATGAAATTGCTGGACGCGTTTGATCTAATTAGGAGCGTGGCCCTGGGCAACGGAACGACAAACGGACGGACGGACGGACGTAACCCCCTGGAAGCAGCCATAATTGAAAGGTAGCATCGAATTTAGTTCAACGCGACTCTCCCAGCTTACTCATTCACTCCAAAGACTCAGAATTCCAAGCTTTATATGCTACTGCTGCTGCTGCTGCTGTTGCTGCTGCTTTGATTTCAACAGGGGGACTACTATCCTATTGCATTGTACGACACAGCTCGATTCTTTCCTTTTCTAACTTTTCTGACTATTTAATTAAGCCCTTTTTCCTCCTCCCCTATCCCTCCACAATCCCTCCCTTTATCTCGAATTATCCATTAACGGTGACGAATATTCGCTATCGTGTTACGAAAAGTCCCCAGAATTTTCCCTGAACTTCGGTTAAATGTGTCTTTCCAACGTTATACTGATTTTCAATAGACGGGTATAATTCGACACGTTCCCAATGTTTAACGAGGACAAATGTGTTCTATACGTTTTGTCTACGATTTCTAACGTTGAAATTCCCGTTCGAGTTTCTATGACCTATTCTTTGAACTATTGTTCTCTATCTTTTAGGTTGACCTCCGCCCTCACAGATCTACCCATTCGTTAGTAGGTATATATATATGTATATATACGAAGTATATGTTCAATTTAATTAGTTCATTCGTCAATTAAAGGGGATTATATCATTTTCACGTGGACAAATGTTATTATAAGATTTATAATAATATATGTGTGTGCCTTTATTCGGTTTAACAGTTAACGAATAGAATTTGATTTATTATTTTCTAATAAAAATTTTGAACGGAATCTTATTCATTTATTATTTTCATTTTATTATCACGTTAATGAAAATTCTTCCAAATGTATAATTATAAGATATGAATTATTTTTTATTATATTTCCATTTCATTTATATATATTAAAAAAGTATCTATAATTAAAATCGTACTGTTATGTTACCGTTCTGCAATAATAGGTATGTCGGATATAAAATTAATATCGTTGAACATTAATTTATTAATTTTTTAATAATAATTCTCTCTGTGTATATGTTATTCTCTCTCTCTCTCTCTTTCTCTTTTTGTTGAAAATTATTTTTCCTTATTTAACTATACCGTAGAAATTTTAATGAAAATATTCAATGATATTGTAGATGGAGGTATGTAAAGTATAGCGTTTAACGATATATATATATATATATATATATGT
>NW_014569564.1:217185-218733 GCF_001313835.1 Polistes canadensis | reverse complement strand
TATATATATATATATATATACACGAATTAATTTTATACAAACTAACTGTTTTCTCGTAATTATGTGTGCATATTTACTTTTAAGCGTAATTCTCTCATAGTATTACATTCCACGGTCTAAAGAGCGATGTATTTCATACGTAAAACCATTTAACGCGGTACATATTTCTGTTGGGCGATCCTACGAAGCAAGGGGTTTTTTTTAATTAAACGAAATAACAGACGACGACCAAGCGTTACGATAGAATTATCCGCTAACGATCATTTGTAGACCGGAGACGAAGGGTCATCCGGTCACCCCTCTCGGTTTCCAATGAGGTCGCTTTTAGAAAGAAGAAAGAGAACAAAAAAAAAAATAAGAATCAAATGGACTACTACTGACCACGTAACGCGATTCAATCTCATCTAGTTTTACCCTTAACGAGTTGTTTACTCGTAGTGACCATTCTCTTTTAACGATTCATCTGTACTACGTTTCATTATGCAATTCAATTTCAAAATCTCGCATTAAAATTCTATGATAAGAAAAACAAAGAGAGTTAGCAATGATACTGAAAAAAAAAAATGAAATTATAATATATATAATAATTTGTAATTAAATTTTCAAATCGATTATTTAATTGTTGTATTATTTATTTTTCCTCCTTTTTTTTTCCTAATATTTCGACAAAAAATGTTACAATATTGTACAATTTTTCGATAAATATTTTTTTTTCATTAATTATTGCTATCTTTAAAATCATTATCACAATCGCGAAGCACACATTATTTTATGTGGAGATATGCTATTTACGGTTTTAGTTTTATAAACCTTTTATATAATAAACTGTGATTATACAAACAAATGGTTAAGATAAAATGAAACGGTCATATGAATGTTTAAATATTTGTATTTACTTTGAAAATACATTGTGCGTATATTGACAGAGTATTTACTTGATAAAATATCAAACATTTAAGGATGAACTATTATTTCGAATCATTTGTTTGTTTGTTTGTTTGTTAGATTATTTATATTTATAATGAGCAACCATTTTGTGTATCGAAATTCAAGTGATTTTAACGATGCCGTTTTATACGTTCACAAAAATCTGTATCAGGGCAGAATATGAAACGTGTGTGTGTGACTATATGTGAAATGATTTATAATATTTAAAAAAGATAAAAAAAAGAATAAAAGGGAGAAAGAAAGTGAATGAAAGAGTATACTTTTTAGTTTACCTCGGTTTTTTTTGTGTACACTAAAGATTCATTTTAAATCCAACGATGAACTTTTGAGCTACCATACGTTTCTACAGAATGATTTGAAACTTTAATATTTCCTCTTTAGCAAAGTCAAAGAATTCGTGTTAGAGAAAAAAAGATATATATATATATAGAGAGAGAGAGAGAGAGAGAGTGAATTCGTAAAGCATAATTAATATCCATGGATTTAAAAATCGTCAAAGGTAAAAGATCTATTACGAAAAAAAGCAGAGGTAATTAAACGATATTAATAAACAAAATAAAATAAAAAACAGTACTAAGTAATATATATATATATATATAT
>NW_014569564.1:208722-212140 GCF_001313835.1 Polistes canadensis | reverse complement strand
TATATATTAATTATATAAAAATCTTATATATATTCGTTGTTATATTTGCGTTAATTAAAAATTATTGAACATTTTATTTTGTGTATCGTAAATATACGTGAGAATTGTACCAGCCAGTCGAACGTTGGATACGTTTGACAAATTGTGGGACGTGGTTTTAAATTTGAAATAAAATTTGTTGTTTCATCTTTAAACGAACGAATCTCTTCCGTACTACGAGAACGTGACTAATCAAATATTAGCAAGCGCAAGCAGCCATCACAAATATTGGGGGCCGCTTCACGATGACGATACGTCGCATCGTACGCAATTAGTACGTGCGCCACAAATTCTACAATTTATTGGCACCCTACGAGAGAGAGAGAGAGTGAGAGAGAGAGAGAGAGAGAGAGAGAGAGATCGCTTTATACTCGTAAATTATTATCTATTCTAGACAAAAGATATCTAATCAAATATTGATACGTATATAATTACCATCATTAATGACTTACTTATTTATTTGAAAAAACAAAATATTAGGGTTAACCAAAAGTTCGTACTTTTATTGTGTTGAAAATTTATCTTGAAACTACATGATGCATGGTTTTTGTAAAATTTACTTTGGAAATATTAATAAAAAAAAATGCACAAACTTTTGATTCACCTTTAATGAGAACGTATATACATATACATATATTCGTAAAATATATATTGTTATTTACTGCGATACAATATTAAAACAGTTTTATTAAGATTCTATTATTTGATCAAAATGAGTGCATTTAAGAAATAAAAAAAAACAGCAAGACATGTAATTATTATTTTTTTTTTTTTTCATCAAAAAGTTCAAAAAATGTTTGTCGATAAATATTGTCTGAAACGATAGATCTCGTTGAGATGATAATTAAAAAAAATAAAAAAGATTTTTTTCACTGACGCTCATTTACATTCAAAAAAAAAAAAAAAATACTTCCTTTCAATACGAAGTGATAAGAAGGAAATGCAATAGGTTGATGACTCTAACTCTGTCTCTATGTATGTATTTCTCTCTCTAACTCTTTAACTCTGATGAGGAATGTGCCGACAACAGGAGACAATGAGAGATCTCTAACAATAGTCCTGGAGAAAGAGATGGCAAGATGGCGGGTTGCTCGATGGAAAAAGATAATGAGAGAAAGAGAGAGAGATAGAAAGAGAAAAAGAAATTGAAATCGATCACCTTTTAAAGCAACATTTCTTCATAACAAAATTATATATTGATGTCCTTAACATTTTTTTATATATATATAATCAAATAAACGTAAATGAAAAGATATTTATAATAATAATATTAAAAAACAAAAAAAATAATAAAAATAAAAAAATAAAAATGTATGTCTATTTAAAGAAAAAAGACACTGAACTGTAAAGATTAAGGTAACATGTAATATTTTATAATGTATGAGTCTCATGTATTTCGTAATATAAAAATAACAATAAAATAAAATTTCCAGTTGCTGAAGAAGTCCCAATAAAGGGACAAAACGTCCAACTTAGTAAAATTAAATTCTACTTCTTTTTTTGATGTCCAAATTCCCTATGATACCTTCTTATTAAAAATAATATGTTTTCAAATAAATAAATTTTCATATATTACAAATTTTATATATTATATAATAATAATATTTTTAATGATATTTATATTTTTAAACGCCTGTTTATTGGACTTTCAACATTATCCCTTTGAGACTTTCCTCTGGTGGGTTTTTGAAAAAAAAATTTGTAAAAAGTTATATCGATACGACAGGACTTTTTTTTTTAAATACATACATGTCGATATACTCAAGTACATTACATCGATTGCGAAACAGTCACAGTCACAGTGATGTGACACTTTTCAACATGAAATGTGAACAGCGTAATTAGGCCGTGTAACAATACTCTAAACAACACGTTAATAGCATATTTCATTTTGAACGAAATTCAAAATCCAATATATTATAACTTGAAAAAAAAAAAAAAACAACAAAAGAATCGATCAATAAATAATAATATCGACAATGAGATGTCGAAGTGGTAGTAACAATAAGATAGAATGAAGATAGGGTGTATTGGTAGTAGAATAGGACAAGTGATGAGTCCTGTAGTGACAGTAGGGGTGTAAAGTTGCGACAAGAGAAAGAAAGAAAGAAAGAAAGAAGAGGAGGAAGAGGAAAGAGAAAGGTGCACACATTGATACCATTTAACATGTCGCTGAATAGCCATCTGGAAGAATGGTAGAAAGGTCCCTCGGGAGGCCCTTTGGGAATTGAAGTTCTCGAGAATGCTCCTTCTGCGTAGCAAACTGAGAACCTACCATTGCCCGGCACTTCATTGTACCTACCACATTGCCTACCACAGTAGGCACTTCAACATGCTTGTTCTCAATAGCTCGTCATTTGCTGACTTCTATCTATTGTATATACCAACTTTTATGTTTTTTATGAACTTAGTAACAATGATGATGATGATGATGATGATGATGATGTTGATTATGATTATGATAATAATAACAAAAACAAGAACAATAACAATTATAACAACAAGGGATCACCAGAAGATCGTATAATCTTGGTAATATTTGATAGGTAAACATCCGTTCTCGTAGGAAAATCGATATTGCGGATATCAAGTTGAATAGTGTTATTACATATCTACTATACTAGCAGGTAGACGTGTATTTTTTGAGAAACATGATCTTTCTCAGCGGTCTTATCGAATATGATAAATATGTAATATGTATTATATATATTTTTAAAGTAAAATCAATGAAACGTCGTAGAATATATATAGAGAAATAGAAATAATATAGTAATTTAATGGTTTGATAAAATGAAGAAAGAATTTTACAAGGATCCAACTTTTTTGATTGGATATTCGATATGTTCAACTGATTTAAATACTTAGTATATCGAAACCGGGAAATCCGGTAAACTTGTGTCATTTGAGCGTAAGTCGACTTGTTATCGTCACTTTCGAGAACACGTAGATCCACTTGCGTATTATGTGTCAAAATAGACCGTCACTATATTTCGGCTTACAGCTTCTGCTACTTTGGCGTGGAATTTCAGACGAAGGCATTACGACCGAGAAAATATCAGAGGAGTCGAGGCTCTCTTCTTCTAGTATGAACGAAAGAAAAGTAGATAGATAGATAGAGATAGAGATAGAAAGAGAGAGAGAGAGAGAGAGAGAAAGAGAGAGAATAAACGGAAGCTCGGATTTCGTAAAAGTGCTACTTCGATGGACGCTTGCTAGCGTAAAGAAAAAAGCTCTTCCGTGAAATTATCGACCCCTTGACGACAAGTAATGCAGAAAGAAATCTTCTTCTTCGACTATACTCTTTCTTGGCTGACCTGAAAGTCATTTTCATTCCCTTTTTGTTTTATAGATTTCTTTTTCTTTCTCTCTCTCTCTCTCT
>NW_014569564.1:205093-208337 GCF_001313835.1 Polistes canadensis | reverse complement strand
ATATATATGTACATAGTTATATTCTTTATTAAGCGATTCTATTTCATTTTAATCGAATAAATTCGCCATCGCGCCGTCAAGTTTCATACAATCTAATAGGATTCAAGTGTATTAGCAAAGGGGAGACTCATTTTATTATGTTCGTTTACATTTCGGAAAATATAAACGGATTTTATTTAACATCATAAAACTTTACGCACCCGTATTACGAGAATTTTTTTCCTCCGCTTTCCTCCTCTTTTTTAAATTTGCAATAAATCCTAAAATATTTTCTACGAAGGAGTATTTTTAGAATGGAACAAAATATAATGGATTCAAATAAATGTTATTCCATATATACGCGAGAACACGCGATTATCGTAATAAAATATTTAAAAAATAAACAAAAGAATAGATATGTATATATAATATATATATCAACGTTAAATTATATATTTTAGTTAAATCGTAAAAATGTATATGTACATATATGAAATATAAGAATATATGACGAAATACATCGAACATGATTTATTATTGAAATAATAATAATTATTAAAGTATCGTTAAAAAAAAGAGGATATAAAACATTATATGTAATATAAATGAGAAGATAAATGAGATAGAAAAATGTATAATACCTTATACACGAACACGTCTTGTCGAAAGCTAAGAAGAATGACGACTGAAAAGGGTAGGGATGAATAGAAAAGTTAGAAAAGAATTGTTTTTCGTGAGTTTATAATGTTTTGTTTTTATGTACATACGTACCTCATTCCTCGACCGTTGTTAATATTCTAATGTTATGTTGTTTCTATTCTCGTATGAATTTCGTCGTCGAACTTGAAAGCACATTGACCTTCGTGTATGTTCGGTATCCGTCGAGTATACTTCGTAACAGTTTTCGTTATTAATTCTTAGTCTTATTCGAACGTCGAGATAGGTAACAACGGTATTAAAAAAGTATTAAATTTATTTCGCGTATACGCGTGTGTGTGTGTTTTGCAAGTGATGTGCATATGTGCGCGAGTGTGTGTGGTATTGACGAGTGCATATGTGCATATGTGGATATATCAAGACCTTAAAACGAAGTCTTTGGATTTACAACAGTGCAGCAAAAGTAAGCATTGAAACAACATCGAACAATATTTTTCAAATAATTGGAATCAAATTTTAATCTCGTACTTTAATTATACTCGTTTCGTGTAAAATCATAATATATTACTTACAATTAGTCGAAGTATGTAATTCTGCGTTCTTTTATATGTGAATAAGTTAGGATAGTTATTTCAGGCTTTAATTATTAATTTAACAAATTAACGAATTTCACAAAATAACGTTATATACACCATAATACACGCGAGCCTTACTTAACGTTATAATATTATTACACGAATATTCTCGAATTTGAAAATGAACTTTTCCGCGCAGCTACTTTTTTAAATGACAAAAATTTTTAATTCTCTATCTATTTCTCTCTTTTTTTACTCTGAGTTTTTCTTTTCTTTTCCTTTCTTTCATTATCCTGTGCGAGATAAAAAGAGATAGAAATTTTTGTTAGGTTAGACAGGTGTTCCGGAGTTTTTCTCGTCTCGTTCCCGTGAAAATCGACTGAGCTAACGGTTAGGTGAATTTTCTTTATTCGTTTCTCCACGTCAAAGTAAGCGTTCGAAAGAACTGAACCGGAGAGAAAACTCGCGTGGTTGGTGGTCTCTGCTAGAGCACAGATGGAAAATTAATGCATTGCCCGGGTTTTTCTTTTTTTCTTTTCTTTTCATTTTTTTTTTCTTTTTCTTTTCGTATAACTTTAATTCGAACACGGTTGAAATTATTTGTCTATTTTTCTTCTTCTCTAGTTATATCACTCTCTCTCACTCTCTCTCTTTCTCTCTTTCATTTTCTATTTTTTTTTAAGCTTTTTTATCAATCTCCTTCCATTTCTTTTCTTTCTTTATTTTCCCTTTTTTCTCTTTTTTTTTTTATTTTTGTAATATCTAATACCTCTTGTATTTTATCCGTTTTCTACTAAATTCATGCAAAGAGATTCCTATCTCGTTTTAACGATCTTAATGAATAATAATACACTCTCTATTGTTGAGTAAATATCTTTTGCAAGAGATGAATTTGTGCTAATGATTTGTAAGCCCTATTTCTAATAATAATAATAGTAACGATAAAAATTTAATTTACGTACACATTAAAAGATTACAAGATTTTAATAACGACAAATTTTCTTCTTCTTTTTTTAGGATTATATCCTGTTATCAAATTTTAATTTTACAAACAAATTTTAATAGGCCAAAAAGTCAAATGACCAATTCATGAAGAAGACACATAAATGAACACATACAACCATTCTTTTCATTTACGTGTTATTTTTTTTATACGTAATTTCATTTTACCCGGTCTTAGATTTAATTTTCTATAAAATTTACTTCGAATTTATAACAATACAGATTTATATACCAAATAAAACTTATATAGGTCTTTCCTGAAATATCGTAATTTATGTTAATAATGTTAATAACCTATGCGTTTTTATAACTTATACTTACTTTTTTCTTTTTTTTCATACAAGCAGACTCTATTTACAAGATTTTTATCTGCGTAAAAGAAATTAACACGTTAATGGAGAGATGGATGTAATTGGTATAAAAAGAAATAAGCTCACTTATAAACGAGCACATAAATTATGAATTCATGAAAATTATATGTGATACCGGAATAGAGAGTGGGAAATATTGCCTAAATAGTATTTGGTGTTTTGTAGATTGTCTACGTATTATGTTCAATGCTTAGGAAAAGTTCGTAAAAATTTTTCTGTTTTCCACTATTCCGGTAACATATAGTATATATATAAAAAGAGAGAGAGAGAGAGAGAGAGAAATATACTCAGAACTTTCAATATTTGGTTTCTCTATAAAAGATTTTAACTTTGAAAATTTTCGCCATTCCCTGTTTTTTACGTTCGAAAAACGCCAAACTTAATTAAAGTTAAAGTAAACGCTTTGATGTGACCCGAAATTGGCGGGAGCATTTTTATTTTTATTTATTTATTTATTTATTTATTTATTCTCTTTTTTACTCCAAACACCATTCCAAACTTACATCGGTTAAACTAGAATTCTCGATACGCCTGCAAATTAACTCGATCCTCTCGAAATTACTGAAGAGTGTTTTTAAAAAAAATATTTGAAAGCAAAAAGAAAAACGATGGGTAAAAAGAAGGAAAAGAAATAAACCAAAAAAACAACAAAAAAAAAAA
>NW_014569564.1:193253-204998 GCF_001313835.1 Polistes canadensis | reverse complement strand
TGCCAAGGGGGGGGGGGGTTGGAAGAAAGTTAGTCAAAAAAGTCAACCCTCTGTTGCACGCAGCCCTCTCGATTATTGCATCCAAGGGTGCACTTTGAGGTACACTTCTCGAGGATGTAATCGCGATACTTGGAGCTAGGAAGCACGCCACCATCTCTTATCTACTCTCTCTCTCTCTCTCTCTCTTTCTATTTGTATGTATATGTATACCTTAGAAACTTTAGAATGCATTCCCGCTTTAACCGGAAATAACGTCGAGCTAGGACCATCGCCTTTTCGGAAGGAAGAACGGTTGAAGGGTCAAGAGGGTAAGGATGAGGTTGAGAGAAGAGCGAGAGAGAAAGAGAAGGAGAAGGAAAGAGAAGGGGGAGATGAAGGTTTCTAAGTAGTCGATAGAAATGCATAGGGACCGCTAGGGGTACCTGTATACAAATTCGAATAGTTTACAACTTCGAGTAGTAAACTATGGAAGGGCACGTCAGTGGCTACTTGGACCTACGAATTTCAACGTATTATTATCCAATAAGGTTCCGTTAATTGTTCTTATAATTAAAACGCTTAATCGAATATATATTATAATGGATTTACTAATAACAAAGAAAATATCTATAATCTTTGTAATCAATTAATGTTTTAAAGTATGATGTTTAATGTATTCAATGCTATGAGTACACGACTATATCCTTAGACAAGTACTTTCCTTTTCTTTGTGATCATTACGAATTAATTAGTTACGATAATTAATTTTTTTAATATAAAATAATATCGTTACGATGAGAAATTATTAATAAAGATTTTCTAATCGTGTTTGATCTAAATTAATTGTTGTTTTTTAATGTATACTTGATGAAATTCATATTCCTCGTTTCATTATATATAAATCTTGTGTTTTAAGCGAACGAAAAAAAAAATAAATAAAAAAAAAAAAGAACATTTTGCATGAAAAGATTTGGTCCTTCTTTGAAAAAAGAAAAGAAAAAATAGTTATTTAAAAGGCCTCGGTAAAACGTGTCATGTTTTATAATACAGTGGGCCAAGCAAGAAAACCATTGCACTTTCTAAGAGGCAAGTTTACTCTCGCATAAGTCGAGGCTTTAAAGATTGTACGCGTATCGTCCTCGTGAATCGAGGACGTTCTTCAGAGTTTATATAGGTCAATGCTCGCTGAATCGGCTCGTTGTAAGAGGCATGGAGTTCAAAGGTTGGATCAACATCGACTCAAGAAGACTCTCAAAGAAAGTCACGCGTCGAAAGGTTGATGGAAAATCTCGAACGAGATCGAGCTTTTCTTCAAGGAAGATCTCCTTTTCCTCGTTTCAAGAGATCATTCAGAGAAAAAGAAGAAAAAGTAAAAAAATAAGAAAAAAGAAGCAAAAGAAAAAAGAAGAAGAAGAAGAAGAGGAAGAGGAAGAAGAAGAAATAGTAGACGAACATATTATTCTAATCATCGACGAATCGGAATCGTTTGTATGATGAACGACAGAGGAGTTAGAGTTTCGCATGATTCCCGATATCGTTCGTTAATTTTGCGGTATTACGCCGCAAAATTGAATTATCCACCGTGGCCAAGGACGGTGAGCGAACGGGAAACCAAAATTAATAGTTTTGTCCGAGATGGAATAAGTTTTGTCCGGTATAGAATCTCGGTAAGCAAATGAGAGAGTGAGAGAGAGAGAGAGAGAGAATAACGTTGCTTTGCTGGTGTTGACGATGATGGTGTTGGCGTTGTTGGTGCTGATGCTAGCTCTGCTATTGGAGTAGGTAAGGTGAGCTAGCTGCCGTTGGGACTTGACTATGGATATTGGCCAGTTGGTTGGCAGGCCTGCCTGGTAATATATCAGAGCCGTCTAGTGGTAATATACTGCTCGGTCAGCCTGTTTAGTAGTAATAAAGCGGGTTTGCCTCCGTTCGGCCGAACAGAGATCGGATTCTTGCTGCTTGCTAACGTCCGACTATGAATTTCCCTTGGTTTGCCGTTGCAAATGAATAGGGTAATTACCGTTTTGGGGGATAACGATCATTTGCTAAGAAGAACAGTTGAAATTCGTCGGTTAAGTCATTTATGATTCTTCAAACTTCGACGATTCATTAAATGAATTTCTCTTTTGCTAAAATCTCTTCCAAAAAACTATCAACTGAACGTGAAACGTTTTTTATTTTGTATCTTTTTACATTGCAATTTTATCGATTTGATTTGTTTCGTTTTCTGTTTGGGTATAACGCCAACGACAATAATGACAATAATCATAATAGTAATGATAATAATAATAATAATAATAATAATAATGATGATATAGTATCTGCTCTCGATATTTTCGCTTCATTGAAATTATGGAACATTCGGGAAAATTTATTAAACTGCGAGGGAAGTTGTTAATGAGCATACATTACACACTCTTTAGATATGCGTATATCCAGTGGCTCCAACAGGTTCAAGGGTTAACCAAAGTTTCCGTTTCTCCCCGTAACTTGGTCATTAGCTCTTCCATTAAGTAGGATGAAACTTTTAGAGAGACGACGACGACGAAAGTACCGCCTTACTATATTTAATGTCTTCGTTATTTGAGATTCTATAGGGTGAAATAAAAATTTACGCGTTTAATTAATAATTCGTGGGGCGATAATTTAATCAAATATATTAATATTAAAAATAAAACGATATTCGACGAAATTCTTTCGACTATGTTAGGTAAAAAAAAAAAAACAAACAAACACCGACGAAAAAATAAAAAGCAAAAAAAGAGAAAGAGAAAGAGAGAGAGAGAGAAATCGTACAAGCTCATAAACGCGAGCTCTAGCATTTCGTAGACGATTCCAACGTTTATTTTTGTGCAGTAGTGCACACGCACGAGTTTTTCTGAGTACGAGTGCCATTAACGGCAGCATAGGATGCAGCTTGTACTGAACTACGTAAAAGCTGTGGGAGAACAGTTGTGGGAGTGTTTATCGTGCGATTAGCAATTCTATTGCCTTCCGTTGCTCTCTCCTTCTTCCGGTATCACAAGAGAACGAACGGAAGAACGCGAGTATCCTATACCAAGAGGGATTTAATGGAAGAGTATCGTCCCTTTTTTCTTTCTTTCTTTCTTTCTTTCTTTCTTTCTTCTTAAAGGGTCGAAGGAAGTTCGATTTCGAAAAGCCGTATAATCCATTTTGTTTTTTATTGTCTCTATCCATCTTCAAGTTCTTTTATAACGATCGCGATCCAGAAACACCGAGAGAGAGAGAGAGAAAGAGAGAGAGAGGAGAATGTTCTCTCTCTCTCTCTCAATTTTACTTTTTTCATTTTCTTCCAACTTCTCTCTCTCATGAGAAGATTCCGATGGTCGTGGTAACGGGAAATTAATCTAGAGGACGTTTTATTCGCCTGTGGAAACTCGACGACCCCCATACCACGTTACGCTCGATTTAGTTCTCTCTCTCCCTCTCTCTCTCTCTCTCTCTCTTTTACTCTCTTTTTCTTTTTTTCTTTCTTTCTCTATCTCTATCTTCCTTGGTTTTCTTTTCCGAAGCGAAGTTGTATCAATTACCTATCGTCTTTTCCTTTTATTCTTTTTCTTCTTTTATAACTTTCTTTTTTTTTCTTTTCTACTCTCGTCAATTTCTTTTGCTTCCTATTTTTCTAAGCTTCTCAAGTATACATAATGGGAAACGAGCGATCTCTACTACAATTTATCTCAAGATTTTGGAAACTATACCCGTCAAGTTCATTTTTCTCTTTTTCAAATTAGAATGAATATTAAATGAAAACATTTACAATTTTTAGAGAACATTTTAATTTAATATTTGACGAGTCAAGATACGTTAAATATATTTATTGAACAAAATATTGATTAAACAATTCGACGAGGTGTGTGATTTCTACGCGAGAGAAATAGAAAAAAAAAAATATTGATTAACGATTATGTTGTTCTATCGTTGGTGGAAAAAAAAAAAATCTTTGGAAACGTCACGTTTTTCGGAATCTTGCAAAAATGTCGTTCGACATGAGGGATCGTTCGGAATAAAAAGTTCAAAATATATATATATATATTTTCGGTGAATTGAATTGAATTGAAAGAAAATTGGCGAGGTATCGAGGCGCGAAGATCGTTGAAAAAGAAAAAATAAAATAAAATAAAAGAAAAGAAAAGAAAAGGAGTGTCCACGTATCGGCCGGATAATCCATCCTTGGGAAGAGACCGAATAGAAGCCCTTTTCATTCGTCCACGTGCCCTTGGGCAACCGTTTGTTTTCTCTCGATTGCGATCGAGTCGAGGTGGAAACGATATTTGTCGTTGGAGACGTTCACTCGTGAACGAAACTTTTCTTCTTTTACTTCTCGAGTAGGTTTATCCTTCGACCAACGACACGAGGCTAAAATACCGTCTCTCTTTCCTTCTTTTACTATCTTTTTTTCATTTTTTTTTTTTATATTTTTTTCTTTTTTTTTTTTTTATTCTTCTCGATTGTTCATTTATTTTTTACCATCCGACGAGTTCGAGTGGAATGACATCAAAGATTAAACTTGATGAACAAATTCACAAAATTTTCACGTTTTCACATTTTCTCGTAGACATTTTATTCCTATTGGTAGTAGATATATATATATATGTATATATTCACCGACCAAGCTCGAATGGGATCGTTTATTAGATCTAACGCAAAAGTAATGTACATTGTCAATCTGAAGATTGATGGTTCGTTACCATCAGACGTTCAGAATAATGACGATCTTGGTTAATCATAAATGAAAGATGAATCTAAATCTAAAATCAGTATCTCCTACTTATTACATTGTTCAAATCTTATAAATTTCATTATTTAACACATAAAACTTTATCTATCAATCATGTCGAAAATTATCGTAATCATATAAAAGTAAAAAATGAAAGAAATAAATGTGCCCATAATTATAAAAATACTCTAAGTCATAGATCTCTCTTGTTCCTAGATATTTAAATAATTACATTTGAACATTAAAAATGAATTATATATAATATTGAAATAACAAACATTATCTAACGGTTCATTTTAAACAATATCATGAAAATTACATTGCATTAATTTAATTTAAAATAATTAAATTATATATATAAATTAATAATGACTTAGACCACTTTCATAATTATGGGCACAAATAATTAACAAACAATAAAGAAAGAATAACACAAACTGTAAGAAAAACTAATATAACAAAATATATATTCGTCGATTTAACGAAAGAGGGGTAACACAAGCATAAACCATATAACAAGCGTTCATCCATAGAAGATATGGGGTAAATTTCACGACTTAGCAATCGACTCGTAAGCGAAATCGAGATTCCACAGCTCTAGCCACGATGCGTAATGCCGCATACGAGCTCGTCCCGGATTACGTGTGGGAAGAGAAGTAGAGCTATGCGAAGAGCTAGCTAGCTTGCTGAGGGGATATTCCTGAAAGAGGGAGAGAGATAGAGATAGAGATAGAGGGTGGGTGGTGCATTGGCGTCGACGTTGGTGGTGGCAGCATGTATTCTGTAGGGTGAATAGCCGTGCCGGTATGTTCCTGGCACGGTGCCAAGACCGGTACCTACCAGTACTACCACATTAATAGAGTTTTATTGTTATTTACTGTGACAACGGTCCGTTATTAACGAGAGACGCGTTCTGTTTCTATCTCTCTTTCTCTCTTTCTCTATATGTTTGCTTGCTTCTCTCTCTCTCTCTCTCTCTTTATTTCTCTTTCTGTTTCTCTTTTTATTTCTCTCTTTCTATCTTTCGGTTTTACCACACACACCCCCACCCCCACCCCCCAATCTCCCGCTCCTATATCTGAATCTCTTGCGTACACGAGCGTGCAGACAGTGACGAAATTGTTGCTCCTGCCTGCCTGACGACGTGGTTCCCTCAAATTTTTAAATCGTCAAGCACACTTCCCAAAACCCAATCAATTTGCGTACGTTTGAAAACAATGGGAATGCGTTTACCGCATTGACAGAACGTCCTTGTAATTGTTGGTCAGCCACAGAATAGGGTATATAGGGAACTTTTGTTAGACGATATTGTGATGATAGACTACACGGTCAAAATTGTGATTTTAGAATATTTAGGAATTATTCTCTCTATTTCGATGTCTAATAATGTTTTTCTTTTCTTTTCATTTTTTTTTTTTGTTAATTTTAGAAATTATATAAAGTTAAATTCAGAGTGTTGTACAATTTATTATTGAGACTTGTTCGGTAAATGAATTTAATATTACAATATATATCTAGTATAGTATAGAGAAGAACACATTCATAAAATTATAGTAATTTATTGTGCTATTTTTCGTATCAATAATAAATCGAATTTATTTCTATGATATCTTTTGTTATCTTTGTTATAATATATATATTATATCGAATAGATCGTATATACTTTAACAAAAAGAATAATTTTTTTTGAACGTTAACGACCAATGGAATTGGAGACTGCATTGGACCGGCATTGTGTCGGAAGCACTTTATAGTGCAAGCTTTTTTGTTTTTTTTTTTTTTTAACGGGGGCAGAGCAAGCATTTTTCTTTTTTTTCCCCCTATTCAAATTAAAGCCTCGATATATCTATGTAAGTGCAGCTTTTATTAAAAAAGGGTTGTCGGGCGTAAGGGAATTAGCGTAAATTATCGGGAATCCATTCGCAGGTTCCTCTCAATACGGATATCGTTCTGTCGAAAAGCGAAAAGGGATAATAGCGTCGCGCGATCGTGCAATTTGCGCTCGCCGAAAATCGAATCGTGGGAGGGATGAAAAAAAAAAAAAGAAGACAAAAAAAATTCTCCTGGATTATAACTCTTTGCGAATAGTGTCACTGTGTGTGTGATTCTGATTAAATTACGATCTTATTATTATATCCAATGTGTATGCTCTCAACCTCGTACATAATTTAATTACATCTCGTAGCGATGAAAAAGTAGGTAAATACATTTTTAAAAATATACATATATGTATGATCCTTTTCATTATCTTATTAAACATTTGTATATATAATTGTTAAATAAATCATCAATCCTTAAGAAAATTGACAAATCGAATGATTTCTTATTAAATCTAAGATCGTTATCATCTTGATGATGAAGTTGATTGGCAAAAAAAAAAAGAAAAGAAAATCAGATGAAAGAAATAATATAATATCAAGAGACATTATCGAACAAAGATAATAACAAATCGTAAGGAAGTAAGAAAGGAAAAGAATATATCTATATATCCTACGATACGATTTTCAATCGATTATCCTACCCGCCCTGAAGCCGTTCGTACAAACGAACTTTCGCAAGGATATCAATTACCTTTCATTACCAATTCAATTTTCCGCAATGAGGTCGAGTCGTCGATATTAAATCGACGTTCGCGGTGCTAAAATTTCACCGGGGGGTAGGATTATTATCTGTTAGAGTAATTGTGCGATGAATTAAGAACGGAAAGCATATTAAGATGAGACACGTAATATAACGCCGGTTATATTCGGATCACGTAACTGACTCTCTTGGTTAATAAATTCAATGAATTATAAATACTATTGGATTAATCGTAATTGATAAGCGTACATTCATTGGAATGTCTCTCATCGACGTGAGAATTAATATTCTTCTTTTTCTTTCTGTCTCTCTCTATCTCAATTTCTTTTCATTTCTTTTCTTTTATCTTTATCTCTATTACTCCTGTAATTTATTTTTCCTTTTTTACTTACGTTAATGACGACGGCTGATGTTGCAACGTTTAAAAAAGCAACCCTCCCAATTCCAAAATATACGAACGTCATTAGTCGTCGTCAGCTGTTCTCGTATGATAATGAAATAAAACGAATAATTATAACACAGTCACCCCAGGCATAATTTCACGAAACCAATCGTATTTCCTCCACCATTCAAGCCGTTTCAATGCGCAACTTACAATGAATTCCACGGCTCTGTTTTATTTCTTTTTTTTTTTTCTTTTTATTAATCTATTTTCAGTCTATGCGATTCTTTCAAATCCCTATTTCAAAAGGAATATCTCGTTGCGAGAGAGAAGAATTATTACCGTTTGATGAGATTTTTCGAGCAATAAATGGGAAAATATTTACTACTACTTTGAATCCGATCAATATAATATTCCATGTTTATCTGGAAAATTATTAGTAATCTCTGTCGAGTTTATATTTAACGATTTTTGTTATTTGTATGCATGATTAATTTGGATGCATTACTCGATATTAATTGTAAGCTGATAATGTTGATTACAAATGCTATTACCCCAACTATCGGTAAGAAATATTTTATGCTCTCTTTATGATATAGATAACAGTGTTATACAATATATATTCTAATAATATTAATTATTTCGATATAAAAAAAAAATATAATGCTTACTTTATTGAAACTTAATTGCATAAAAAAAAAAATTAATTATAAAGCAGCAGAACAACGGGAATTGCAATAAATTATAACTTTGAAATAATTCTAATATATTAGATTTTTGAAATTATATTGAAAATATATTTGTGTTACGTTTATTAATATTTATATTAGAGAACGAAAGAGATTAATTGAGCAAAATTATTTTCTTCTTTTGTTTTTTATGTTTTGTTTTGTTTTTTGCATTATTATTAGAAGACACGAATATGCACTATTATAATATATCTCACATTGTCAGTTAAAATTCAATTCGCGAATATTTAGGATATTTCGCGAGACAAATTATTGGAAAATCGAATTTCGTTACGCGTCAAGTTGGAGTACTTTTAACGTAAATGGAAGCTTGGGCGCATCCTGTAAAGGACGACGCTCCATTACTCTCCGAGCAGAGTCACCTTTTACCGTAGAAGAGACGTAAAACAGCATCGCCTTGTATTAAATTTCAAACGATGAGAGAAGTTTAAAAAGCCACGAATGCAACGAGAACACAAACTACGACCCTCCATCATTTTCAATCTGTGGTAACAACGATTTATAATTAAGCAAAATATTTATACAATGCTTTTATATAATTCAAACAAAGAATTATAATTAACACAAAACGAACGAGAAGGAAAAAGAAAAAGACTTATTGCATAAGTTTCAGTATAATCCTTGCCATATGAAAATAAAAAAAAAAAAAAAAAGAAGAAAGAACGATAATAATAAGTTAACAATATCCTTACTATGTTTTTATCTTTTTCTTCTTCTTTTTAAATTTTTAACGCAATATATTATTCTGACATAATTAAATTTTCATCATTGCCTATATCCCCTTCTCTGATAAATACATTCCTTATGTCAAGGATGTCGAGATAAAATGGGCAATAAAATTCAAGATTTCAACCAGAAAACAATTTCCTTTTTACAAATTTCTCTTTTATTTCTTAATTTTGTTCTCTCTCTCTCTCTCTCTCTCTCTCTCAAAACGAAGAAACTCCCTCATGATTTACATATTATCTTTTATTTAAAAAATACATCAAAGATTATATATAATACTATATAAGAAGTATGTTGTTAGTTGTTAATAGAAAAAAATAAAAAAACAGACAGGCACGATTGCTTATATAACCGTGAAATTGTCGTAAAGATCAAAATCGAAATGTCATCGGAGTGGTGCAGATCGAAATGGGATGGGATGGGATGGGATGAGATGGGATGGGATGGAATGAGTGCAGTGCAGATGAGGTGAGAGAAGAAGAGGGTGCCTGAGGAAGAGTAGAAGTACGAAGAAGGAGGGGGAATTGTTGTGTTGTGGGGGGGGGGATTCACAGTTACCTAGCACGCTCCATTTACCTCGATACGTACGAATACGTGTACCTATTATACAACGGGTTCGAACCTTTCTACCCTCTCTTTCTCTCTCTTTCATTCTCTTTTTTTTCTCTTTTTCTGTCACCCACATGACGTACAACACCCACACCGTTTTTCAATATTCTTCTTCGATAACATACTAGGTATATTCCACTTTTAAGGCAACAAGGCTTCGATATATAACGACCAACTTGTTTTCAGAGGGTGCATTTTTGGAGTACGTATTCTTTCGTCACAAAGATTTGTTATCTCCCTCTCCCCACCCTCTATCAAGAGTCTACTTGTCAGTTGACGATCGTCAAGATGTCTTTCTATATTTTTCTTTTTATTTCTTTATTTCTTTTCTTATTTTTCATCGAACGCGACGTATACGATAAAATGTTTTTCAGAAGATACGATAATTTTAAAGAAATTCAATCGATCGTCGATTTTCACACACATCGCGTATATATAATATATTTTTTTTCGATTTTAATTTGTGTTATAAATCTTGATAAATGATAGACAAAAGGTATCGTTAGAAATAGGGGAGATGGGAATGAAGCAAAACGTAATAAGTTAGGTTTCACTACTCGATAGATGAAACCTTCCGAGGGGTGAATTCACGTTTAGGTGATACGTTTCTTTTTCCTTATTTTTTCTTTTTTTTTTCCTTTTTATTCGATCCGTATAAATTCGAAATTCCCTTCGAGTCTGGAAAGAAATCAATCAAAATTCAAGTGGTCCTTTCATCGATTTCTTCTCTTACTTCCAATTTTGAACGTCCTATCCCGAAATGTATGGGGTATAATACAAAAAAAAAAAGAAGAAAAAAAGAGTCGATATTTCATCTCATTATAATTATCATATTTCTACGTTGTTGTTAAATTCAAAAATTGATGATCATTTTACCAATCGTTATAATCTCCTATTTATACGTGTACCTATCACGGTTCCTCACTCACAAATTTCACTGTACCTACTACTTCCCCTTATGGAGTGTAATCCAAATCCAACAACGTGCAATATTATCTGGTTTGGAGTAATTCGCATGAGTATAATGATTAACCGAATAAATAATAACGACGCCATAGATTATGGGTAAGAGGCACTGATTACACGCATAATTCTTGCCGTGGCTACATTTGCGTGGATCCGCAGTGATACACAGAGTGGCGTGTATGCATCTCTGGTTCCCAACAGAAACCGGTGTAAGGTAGGTAGAACGTGGACAGCCTAACAATGACCATCATAGGCTTGGACGTTACAGACCTTCCTACGACCAATCGTACATTTACCGTGTATCCATGTTGGCTATTGTCGACGTTCATTTTACATAGATAATTGTTCCATACGTACGTGTATATGTGTATCGGCATATATATTCTCTCTCTATATATATATATATATATAGAATATATATACCATATAGTCTCTGGTATTTACGATCTCGAATAGTTCCAACAAGCAGCAACTTCTCTTGCTTGTAACCGATACATTCTCCGTGGACATCGTTTTAATTATAGTCGCCAAATGGATCAAACTTTCGTCATTGACTTGGCTTGGCTCGTATGTGTCTCTGTCTCTCTCTAGGGTATTCGAAGTATGACGTCCAAAAATAATCTTTTTTCTTTTTATAAGTGAAAATATAAATCAGAACATTAATTGAGAATCGAAGATGATTAAATCATTTAGAGATGTTGAAAGGGAAAATGAGGATTTTGTAGACTTGTATACGTTCAAAGTGTAATTTCAATATGAATTAAATCAAAATGCTCTTCATCTTGAATTTCTTCCATCGTTCTGAAATACATATTAAACTATTCATTTAAAAATGAATGCACTCTTTTCGAATATTTATGAGTTATAATGTCATATTAAGGGGTTACATGGGTTTACACCGGGAAAAAATAGCATATTTTCAACAATTTTTTTTTCTATATAAAAAATGGAATTCTTTTTCAAACTTTTTATAGCATTTAAGATACATATTTAAAGAACATTTTCTAAAATTTTGG
>NW_014569564.1:181204-192993 GCF_001313835.1 Polistes canadensis | reverse complement strand
CAAGTCCTTGTCAATAGTATCACGAAGACGTGTAGTAAATTTCATCAAAATCGGTTAAATAGTTTTCGAGAAATCTTGACAACCGACTTTAGAAAAAGCGTTTTGAGAAAAACGCATTTAAAGATTTGAGTGCTGGTATAAGAGCCATTAAAGAGTAGAACTTCCCAAGGCTCTATCTTTAAAACTACTACTCCTATCGACTTCAAAATTGAATACAATATTCTAGATGAGTTGTAGAATTTAAAAAAAAAAAACAAAAAAAAAAAATAATTTTTTTGAAAGTCCCAAACCCATGTAACCCCTTAAGACATTAGATTTAAGAAAACATTTTCTACCCATTTTTTTTACATTACCATGATATATATTATGTTTCAGAATCTCGGCACCGTTTCAAGTGATAGCCGTTGTCTTGATTCTCGCTGGTACCATTTTCGCACTTATCGGCCATTGTTACTCGGATCATAGAACCTTGGTAGCCTGTGGTCTTTTTCTACTAGGTGGTAAGTTGTTATTTAACTAACTCGTCCAACAAGATAATAAATCGAATTTTAATCTGATTAAGAACTACGTGCAAAAGTAAAAACGTTTAACAATAAAAAGATTTGAATGTTAAAAGGTAAGAAGAGAATGGAAGATAAATTTAATATATATATATATATATATATATATAGACACGACTGTGTGTAAGAAAGAAAAATCTAATAAAAGGGTAAAGAAAAGGAGTTGAAAATAAAAAGGACAAAAAAGAAAAAGAATAAGAATAAGAAGAGAGATAGTCGGATTGGTTTGCTGGTCACGTAATACAGTCCAGCAGTCTCTCTTTCTCTCAGTTTCTCTTTCACAGTCACATCCCCAAGCACATGGGCTGGATAGAAGAGTAGTAGGGTATGTATCAGGCACATTTTCACGCAGGGTGAGAAGCCAACAATGTAATCCTCAATCCTCGAGTAGAATCTACGCTATGTGTTCCCTCTCGGTTGTACGCTTGTGCTTGTGCTTGTGCACGTGGAGATGGCTCGTGATCCACGTGGACCTAGCGCCACTAGACAGTTCCAAATATACGTGCTATTTTCCCTTACCTGGAGAGAATCCTTCTGTTCGCGTCAGCCTGAACAATGGCGAAATTCTAACGGCACGGACAATGGATATTCGCCGAGTCAGAAGTCCACTCATCCTTGGGTTGGCCACTTTATATCGCAAGATATAAACTAGGATTCAACTTGGTAGGTGGGTGGGGCTGACGGGAGTTTGGGGTGGGGGGAGGGGGAACAGTCGTGGTCGTGGTACCTCGGTCGTTCGTCGTTCACGAAAAAGAAGGAAAGTGGAAAGTGGGGGGGGGGAGTCGATCGAAGAATTCCGGCTGAAGGATTTTCCGTCTGGTGTCCTGAAAGAAATAGAGAGATAGATAGAGAAAGGAGGGAGAGGGAGGGGGAGGAAGGAAAAAAAAGAAAAAAAGAAAGAATATTTGCGAGAGAGAAAAGTCACCACCAGCAGCACACAGCCACTCTAACAATCCCTATCTCTCTTTCACTCTCTAACATAAGTCTTTTCAAAAAATACAATAGAGCAGAGAAAATAATTCTATAAAAGATGGCGAGAGATATTGCATAAAATAAATGATTTGAGTCGACCGATTGTTTAAGATTATATTATATTTAGAAAATCGATTTTCCAACAACAATTGGAGCGTAAGCTGTAATATTCTGATTAAGGCTACGTAATAAGGGTGTACTAAACATAGACGTGTGTGGTTAAGAGAATATACGCGAGAATATCTATCGGGAGAGATTTTTTTTTTCCTTTATCACGATATAGATACTGTTACGTTCGATAATGGTCGGGAAAAAAACTAAAATGAGAAATACGCAATATTTTTTAGTAAAAAATTGATAAATAATGTAATATGAGTAAAAATTATACAACGGTTAAGTGTTGTACGTGTGATTAATTAATGTGAATATTATTTATATAAGAAATTTGTTCTTAATTATGTATCTCTCTCTCTCTTTCTCTTTTTTTCCCTTCTTATTTTATTTTTATTTGTAACAAAACGTTTCACGGGGAAACTAGCCGCGTATCATCTGCAATGACAGACTGGACACACACCACGTGTCATAATGAAACGTTAACAAATGAAGCGAAACGCTATATATACCGTGCTTCCGAGCTAGCAATTTTAATTTTAATCAAAACAAATAACACTTTCGCGCAAGCATTACAACGCAAATTACTGGTCTAATTAAAATGTTGCATTCATTTGGTCGATTCATCCGGTAAAATACACAACAAGGGTTACGTACAATATATATATATATATATATATATATATATATATTTTTGAACTTTTGAAATTTATTTCGAATGTATTTTTGATTTGCTAGTTAACAAGTCATTCTCTTCCTTTACATAGATTTTTTTTCGCGAAAAAGCTTTCTCTTCGCGAGATTTCAACGTAAATGAGAGGCAAAGTTTTCTTTCCTCCTAAGATCACTTTCTCGAGAGTAATATAAGTTTCTCATATCGTTTTAATGAAGGCACCGTACAGTATTCAACGAACAATGAAAGCAAGCTTCCTGCTCTTTTGTTCTCTTCCTACTCTTCTTCCAAACTCTTTCCTTATAGACACCCCCCATCCTCTTCTTTCTCTTCCTCCTCTTTCATTTTCGCCATTCAATTTATATCAGCGAATATGAAGCTGTATTTTATAGCTTGGTAGGCATTGAATTCGAATAAACAATTCTAATCGAAGTAAACAACAATGATACTACGCGATGAAAATAAAAATGATTATAAAACGATAGGAAAAAAGAAAAAGAAAACACAAAAGAAATACGTTAAAAGTAATGATTAATAATTATGCTTACATCAGAGTCGATTCTCTTTTCCCCCCATTTCCTCGTCTGACACCCCATTCCCCCCCTCCCAACGAATTAAAATTCATTCATCGTTTCGCGAGTTTACATTGTCGACACGTTCCAACGTGATATTATAGTTAATGTCACGCAATTATGGTCTAGGATAGAAATGATGCGAATTATAAAGTCGATGGATCGTTAAAAGAGATAAAAAAAAAAAAAAGAAGAAGAAAAAAAATGGGTGACGAAATGATCGGTGAAATTAATACCGGGGATGTAACTCGATGGTGTGGGGGGAAAAGAGAATGATCGGAAAGAAAGATATAGATTACTATGGCAGATCGTAGAAATTACTAGACGAGTTAGAAGTGAAGGTGTAGGGTAAGGTCCATTTTAAAAGATAGACTTTTTAGATTCGAATAGATCGAAGGGTGAACCCTTCGAGCGGAAGAACGAAAACTGGTCGTTTCCCTTTTTTTTCCTTCTCTCTATCTTTATCCCTCTCTTTCTCTCTCTCTCTCTCTTTCTCAGTTCCGATCTCTATTACCTACAATTCTACGATCATTTTCACCGTCGTAATTAGCGAACGTCGAATAAAATCGAGCTTTCGATTCGTCTCTTTTTTAGAAGAAAAAAAAGAAAAGAAATTTTTATCAGATCGATAGAATACTGTCAGCCGAGAGTAGGGTAAATTCTTCGAGTTTTTCTTCACCCCTCCCTCCCCGTAAATAAAGATGACTTTACTATTCATCTTTTTTCGGCAGCATATATTTATATTTCTTTTTTGCTTAAGATTTCTTTTTTACTAAACACTCATGAATTTATATTACATAAATCCTTATTTATTATATCTAATATCTTTTTGTATTTGTTTTTTATTTTTTTTTTTTTTTTTCAAAGAAAACATTCTGTTCTTTATTGCAAATATATTTATTTTTCTGCGAAGTATTATTTATTTATAAATTTTTTATTGTTATTTAAAGTTAAGATATGTGTAATAATAATAACGATAAAAAAAGATAGAGAGAGAGAGAGGTGGTTGGAAAGGGGTGTTATAGGGGGAGAGCGAAAGTAATGTTTTTCTTCATTAAAAAAATATACAATAGGAGAGAAAAATAAAAAAAAATTATATTCATAGAAGAATATATACTACGAGCACTTTTTACCTTTCTGTTGGTGCTATTGTTGATTGTTATTTTTTTTTCTTTTTTTTTTATAAATATTACGAAACAAACGTTACAAACATTTGGAGTGAAATGAAAACAAATCGAGTGCCGGTCATCGATGACGACGACTACTACTACTACTACCACCTACAACGTTAAAAAAAATTCTATTTATTATACATGCGCAAAAAAAAAGGAAAAAGGAAAAAAGAAAAAAAAAAAAGAACGGATTGTTATGTCTGTTATTTTCCCTTCTTTTTTCCTCCTCCTCTTCCTCCTCCTCCTCCTCCTCGTAAATGTTACGATTTTGTTGAAAGCAACGTAAAGTAAATTCGTCTAGTGAATTCCGTTAGGCAAACGAAGAGAATAACTCGATTAGTTGAACGTAATCAACGAGCTCATTACTGTAGTAATAACTGCCTTAATATTATTTCGGTTCTACATTAAACTTATTATATACCACGGGGCCGTGCAAAGCTTCACGTAGCTTTTCGACGTTAAATAATAGTAATTATATTCATAATAATCTAACAGTTTGTTTACAAGAAAATTATTAATTTGATCGATAAGTTGAGTGTGGAACATACAAAGTGCATATATAGAAAAAAAAATATAAAAGTATTTTTATTCGAACACGTGTGTGTGTACGTATTATATAATATATTATTTATATTTTTCTTTTTATTTTCATTTATATTTTTATTTCTCGCGTTACTCGCTATTTTTAAATTTCGTCGATTCGGTATTTCTCCCCTCCTCCCCCCCCAAAAAAAACAACAAAAAAAGAAAAAAAAACTTGTTACGTTCGAACGACGGAAAGCTTTGAGAAGGAAGACATGGAATCTAGTAATTAATTCGCTCGGAGGGATTCAATTTAATAAATTCACCATGGAAGTTCAACGAGGATTATCGCGATTTCGAATTCCTAAAGAGATAGTCTGCTTTCCTTTAGTTATATTTTCCTTTTTACACGAAATACCTTCCTCTCTCCGATAAACTTCTCGTAATCGATAAGTAAATCAGCCGGAATTCCTTCTCACGATTGTAGTCGCATTAACGCCACCTTATCTGGATTAAAGTTTTTTCTTTTTTTTTCTTTTTTCTTTTTATTGGAAAACAATATTTGAATTAACGCGCGCGCTCGCGCGTCATTGCCTGCATTTGTTTGTTATTTTCTCTATTATATTATATTATATTAAAATGATACGTGCAATTGTAAACGTTCTTCGTTATCTATCTTTTTTTTTCTAGTTTTGTATATAAGAGTATTTGTTTTTTTTTTCATTAAAAAAATCGTTCGAACACAAAGTCAACTATAGACTCCGAGAAAATATTTAATTATATTATTCATTTTTCATTTGTTATATACGCGAGCAATATATATTACTATTTATATAAAACTTTGATTTGATATTTTATATTTTAAAATAGGTCGTCTTTTCGTAATAAAATGTTTCTCCAGGTTTCTCTGTGTTTAAAAACAAACGTCACCACTTATTTCCTGTTTCTATTTAAGAGAGATATGGATTAAAAAAAAAGTATGAAACATGCAACAACCCCACGCGTGACAACTGAAGCAAATATTTCACAAAATGTACATTTCGAGATCGAAATAAAACACAAATATGTGATCTTTTAAATTACGTTACTTATAACAAATTACTGCTTGTTAGAAATAATGTATTCGCGAACGTATAATAAAGGATTTACAACGTTATAACGATTGTAATGATGTAACTTGAACAACGTTGTAACTTAAAACCGTGGATATACTTTTACTTTGTCGTTAACGAAATCGTTATGATATATTTGATTACCGTGTTGTCTATGAACTGTCACATTATTATATGATTGTACTCTGTAAATATCTGTTTGTATGTGTATGTATGTGTGTGTTTATAAAATAGTAATTACGTCGTTTATAGAGCGTAATTACAAAGTTTACTCAGTCCGTTTACCACGATAGGATCATTACGCTGCTCAACACTCGGCCGTGCTTTAATAACTTAAAGTTAATAAAGTGTAAATTTCGTTAATGCAACCGCACGTTGATAGAAAATAGATAAAATATTCGGCAGGAACGGCAAAAGTTCGTCGTACGTGTCGCACGTGACATTAATGGGCACGAATTAATATTGCAGAATTACATTAAACCTCCACCCTCCCCCACCCCTCCCCAATATACATTCGTATACCTTCATATGTTTCATATGTATAATACGTTTCTCATTTTCACATATTAAACGTTGCTCATTAATTTAATATTATTTCTTCTATAAATGTAATTATTAATGTTTTTAGAGAGTTAACGTGATAAATATTATACCGGATGTACCTACTGGTGGTAGAATTGGAACAACGAGTTAAGCAAATTCAATTTTGTAGCTGTCCATCAGAAATATTTAATATAAATATATATGTATAATATATGTAGGTGTAACATCATGTGACTTTGTCGATTAGTATCGAACGATTAGAGATAGATGTAACGTGTTGACCCGCTTAAATTACCTAACATATTCGGATCACGGTTACTGAAGAATTTAATTGAAATTAATCACAGTTCAACGATGAGTATAATGATATTAACGTTGATTATACTGTACAGTTATATTTATACGGGTTGGACAATAATTATTACTACATTAAATATTCTTGAATTTATTCGATTCCGAGAGATATTAGTTTAATTAATTTGATAATTCATTGTTACGTAATTCTTCTAACAAATTATTTTCTAAAAGAGTACATTTGAAAAAGAAGAAAAGAATAAAAAAGATTATTAAGTAACTTTATATCCGTCGAAATAAAATAAAATATAAATTAATATTGACCTATTTTAAATGAATTTTTCTTTTTCAAATGTGTGTACACATACGAAGTATAAGTACGAATCGTCAAATAAAATAAAACGAAATATCTGCAGGTAAATGATATAACTGGGACAACTCGATAATATTAAATATTACCAACATATTTCATAATGTGTAACATAAACTGTAAAAGTTGCAATACGAAAGACGTATGCAAACAAAATAAGGTAGTTAGTCATTCGAAAATTTCAACCAACGATCGCACGAAACTCCATCATATTTTATTAGTTATTAAATACCTACATACATCCTGGATCAATGAAAACATTTATTAAATATTTTATTAAACGTACTAAAGAAACAAATTTTCGATAAATTAATAAACATAAAGGTTACGTATTATGTCATTAAAAACGCAACTACAATAAATTATTATAAAAGTACATTATTATTTTCGAAGTGAACGAAGAATTATGGAAAAGAAAATAATAATAATAAAATATTACAATATGAAACTAATGAGAATCATTCCGTCGATAAACTGTTCCAACTAGTTACGTTGAAACACCACCGATTCTCTTTATCTTACCGTGTGTAAACACAAAAAGCTTTTTTACCCAACTAAAGATCCTTCCATCCTTTTTACGAAGAAACGTCTGGGAAATAAATAAGGACAGTGATAGTATAGAAAGTAAGAAAGAAAATGAAAACTAGAATGTTGGAAAGGATTTCTTACATAAGACCTCGCTTTTATTTTCGAGGGTTGGGTCAGCAGGTACAGCCAATGTTGTTGTTTTTGTTGTACCTACTGCGAGCACTGCAAATTTTTCCACCTAAGATTTGTAATTACGTGTCCGAGTGGAGAACGAAAAAGAAAACGAGACGGAAAGAACCAAAGGATAAGAGGATGGAAAGAGTCGAAAATACAAAATGAAAGACACAGAAAGAGAGAAAGAGAGAGAGAGAGAGAGAATGGTAGATGGCTGGATAGACAGAAACAGAGAGAAAAATAGAAACACAGAAAGAGATGTGTATGGTCAGAAACACAGAGAGAAGGAAGTAAATAGAAAGATAGAAAGAGTGAAAGAGAGGTAGATAGACAGATAGTTAGTAAGAGAGAGAGAGAGAGAGAAAGAGAGAGTTAGAAGTAAATAGGCAGACAAAAAGAGTGAGAGAGAGGTAGATAGATAGATGGCTAGTAAGAAAGAGAGAGAAAAATAAATAGACAGATAAAAACAGTGAAAGAGAGGTGTATGGACAGAAACAGAGAAAGAGAGAGAGAGAGAGAGAGAGAGAGAAAGAGAGAGAGGGAAGTAAATAGACGGACAGAAAGAGTGGAAGAGAGGTAGATAGACAGATAGACAGATAGAAAGAGTGAAAGAGAAGTATATAGACAGATATCTAGTAAGAGAGAGAAAGATAGATAGATAGATAGAAAGAGAGAAAAGGCAAGGAAAGGGAATAGAAAGGGGGGGAGGGAGAGTCGAAGATACTGCGGAGCACAGCATCCGGCTAAGATGGTGTGAGCTAGAAAAAGAAAAAAAAATTGAAAGAAGGCATAGAATCGGTCTGATTTATATCGAACTTTAACCTGCTTCGATTTCGTCTCCTGGTTTTTCCGATCGGGGAGGAGGAGGAGAAGGAGGAGGGATGGGAAGGGACCGAAGAGTTTACCTCCTATCATTTGGAATTCCAATCGAATAATTCTTTCAGAATTATTAATGATCTTACTTTTCGGATGATTATAATTCGTCGGGTTTACGTTCGATCGAGAAAAAAATCGTTGTTAAACGATTAATCATGAGATTTTGTTTTGTTTCAATCTAGTATATCCTCTTTTCAATATCGATAACTATTCGTATGGAAGAGAGGGAGGGGGAGGGGGCCAAGAAGGATCAACCGAAATTCTTGCGATACGAATTATTTGCCTGTTTCGTTTCTTTTCTCGTGAGATTTATAAAAAAAAATTATTACGTATATATTTCCACTTGGCATTGAGGGTGGTGGGGCGGTTAAAGAGGTAGAAAAACAAAACGAAAAAAGGAGGAAAGAAATCTCGAAATTGTAGTTCGTTACTACGTCTCCTCACCCCTTTGGAATATTATTACGTGAGCAGCTCGGGTGGTCTACGGAAGAAAAAAATTAGCTGTACTACTATCTCGCGGGAGAAAGGTAAAAAAAAAAAAGAAAAAAGAATAAAAGCGAGAGAGAGAGAGAGTGAGAAAGAGAGAGAGAAATAGAAGTAAAGAAGGCAAAAAAAAAAGGAAAGGAAAAGGAAAAAAAAATGAGACGGAAACAACAGAGCGCGAGTATAATTATTATCAAAAGTACGCCGGCAAGTGGGACGAGCTCGAATTATGAAAGTAATTGTCAGAAGTGCAATAATTAGTCGTACGCGGCAGAGGTGAGGTAGGTGTACAGGGTAGTTGTCGTACGGGTTAACCGACGCGACTGCGTTAATTATTTCTCCCAGTCATAGTTCATCAAGGATGCTCTATAATTTCTACGGTGTTCTGCTATGCCAGTTTTCTTTCTTGCGTTGCCTAGATATGAAGTATATTTTTTTTCTCCTTTTTTTTTTCTCTCTCTGTTTCTTTCTCAATGATTGAAAGACTTATGACAATAATAATAAGTATAATAGTATTTTAAATAACGTTTTACATTATATTAAACGTGTAATCGTCTTTGTAATATAGGACAAGTTGATTCTTATAAACGTATGACATATTACAACGTAGACAAATTTTTGACAATAATTTAATAGAAATAAATATGAATCCTATGGTATACCATAATAGGATAGAGATCGTAAATATCATTATTATATCTGTTATAAAAATAAATATGACAATAATTATTATTTCTCTATTTCTAAAAGAATGTTAAATGTTATTCGAAATGTGATTATTAGAACGAATTAACGACGGGATTTAAATATTCGCACAGATTGTAATTCTCTTTATTAGTAATTCTTTTTCTTGTTTTCCTTTTTCATTTTTCTTTCTCGTCGAATTCGAACGTATTTAATGAATTTACCCATTTAAACTGTGAAACTAAACGAAGTTGAATTCCTTGAACAGAAAGAACAAACGAGAAAGAGAGATAGGAATTATCTTTAACGGGCCGAAGTAATAACATTTAGCTGTGACTAGGAATAAGAGTGTGAGGAAAGGGTAGAAGTCAAGATGGGTTAGAAGGGTGCTAAGAGGGTAAAGAGATGGTGGTGGTGGTGGTGGTGGTGGCTGACGATGCGAAGGACGGTCGGAACGAAAGTGGAAAACGTGTTATTATGAATTGTTGCCGCATACTTGTAATGGTTTCCTACGAAATATGTGCACTGCGATAGCTTTCAACGAAAAAGACAATGAAAATGACATTTTCACCTTGGTATATACATATTTTACTCTCTCTTCTCATATATTAATATTAAGTATTATTCGAGTTAGTTTAAACTCAGAAATTATTAACTTATCGTTGCGTGTGTATTCTTAAAAACGTTACGTCAAAAGAAAATATACCATGGATTAAAACCACCGTTACTATGTATATGTATGCATATCTATCTCTGTTGCACACGTTGGTATCTACAATTTTATGCATACATTTGTATATATATATATATATATGTATGTATGTAGGTATGTGTATATCTACGATTATTTTCTTAACTATGTTCTCCAGATTATTTACCTTGTTCCAACCAGCTAAAATAGAAATGCCTTCATGCAAAGAATAATATTCGCGTTTCCTCGCACTCTTAATATATCCGATACTAACAGTACTCTTTTATTTTCTTTATACTAGACCAGAATAACTGCAAGAATATGTTTACTTGCTTGTTTAACCATTCGCAATCAATGGAACGTGTCAAACATTTTTTGAAAATATAATTATTATTATTATTAAAAATAATAATTTCGGAAAACCTTATCATAAAATAAATTGTTTTTTCTTCTCTTCCTTTTCTCTTACAAATAATATACTATACTTTATAAGAGGCTAGTTTGTCTTACAATTTTATCACATTTTTGTTGTTCAATATCATTAGAACGTCATCGTATTTAATAGATATTATTAAATATATTTTTACTAGTCGTAGCAAATCCCGTATAAAATGAGATTTAAAAGAAAATAGGTTTACCATAAAATATATTTCTTTTCGAAACCAATCAAAGTATGTCTTATAATCCTTTTCATATCATTAAAAAAGAAAAGAAAATATTTAGATGGTTTCTTTCAGCTGGAATAATCTATATATACGTATATATTTGTGATGCCAATGTCGTTATCGCTTATTTCTCTCTCATCCCTTTTCCCTACATTCTCAGGCCAATCCGTTACTTATCGTAAGAAATTCCGGTTACTACTCGACTTACTTATCGTAGAGAACGGTTGTTGGGAAGCTCTCCTCTTGGAAAGAGCTCGTCTCTTGGGTGCCTGTGTTGTATCGTCTCTTATCGTTGTTCTGGGAAAAGAGGATAAAAAAAAAAGATAGAAAAATGGAAAAAAAAAAAAGGATAGAAAGAAAATAGGCAAAAGACAGAATTAACCTTTGAGTAGTGGAAGAATGTAACGAAGGCAAAGTGGTGTCTGTCGCATAATCGTGTTAAAAACGTTGGAAAAGAAATAAGAAAAAAAGAAAAATTATGAACGGGAGAGAAAGGGAGACTCCCAAGTCGAATATGTAAACGTTTTTTTTTTTTATGCTTGATCGCAAAAAGCGTGAACAACACTTTTTTTTTCTAAAGCGGAAAAAAGTCGTGAGAGATTTCGTTGGTGGGATTATAAGCTTTAATGGTCCGTGTGCATCGACGAGGAAGATGTTTCGTTCGCGTCGTTCCAGGTTAAATCGTGGATGTTGCTGCCTTCCATGCGAAGTTCCCTCGTGTGTTCCTATGAGAGAGAGAGAGAGAGAGAGAGAGAGAGAGAGAGAGAGAGAGAGAGAGAGAGAGAGA
>NW_014569564.1:178197-179854 GCF_001313835.1 Polistes canadensis | reverse complement strand
TTTACAAATTAATCGATATACCCGTCTAAATGATGCACATCGTTATATACGGCTAATAATAATAATAATAATAATAATAATAATAATAATAATTTTAAACATCGATCGATTTTATAATTATTATCGCAAAAACAATTTCCGCGTAACACGAATTTATCTGAGAAGCTAACGATAATTGTATTTATGACTGATAAAATAAAATCAAAACAAAAAAAACAAATGCAAAACATAATTATATACGAGGATGACAAAAGGAAGAAGAGGGAGAAGGAAAGTAGTTAAAAACTCGTTCGTTAGTTTCCAACGATGATCGGTGAACGTATCATGCATCATCAGAGGGGTGTAGGAGAGTAGGGGTGGGGGTGGGAAGGGAAGAAACATTCGGATTGGAGGAAAAAGAAGAGAAAAGCATCGTCGATTAACTTTCTGAAGTAATTATCTAGCCGTTAAGTGTTCACTTTGCTATGACCAAATTAAATTGCCTTTACGAATACTTATTGAAATGACGGATGGGGATGGTGGGCGGTGTTGGGTGGATAAGAAGGGGGGGGGGGTTTACTGCATCGGCCTACGCGAATAGGTATATAGCAAACCAACCTCGAAAATTCGACTGGTTGATTGGCTATTTAACTCTATATCTAATTTGGCCGATCAATCGATCGACTATGAAAGTAGTCGCCATTTTGCTACCCACCCCTGTCCACCTGATCGCCGTCATTACTACTCTACCATTCATAAAGGACTCATTTGGGTTGCACTCGTTAGCGTAAAAAATAGTGACAAACGTGGTTAACGAAGTTTCGCAGTTTACATAAATTGTCCATCAATCGACAACCGCACTCTACCACCCTCTCCCCCCCTCCTACCCCTATTCTACAACCGTCATCCAAAACACCTACCTACCTACCTATCTATCTACCTATCTACCCCTATTTTATCTCCTCTCAACGTATCCCCACTTCGCTCACTCCCACAATCCTCACCGCCATACCTTTCTTCGTTGGTCGGGTTTGTAACTGTAGGGGGTGAGTTACGATGAAATAAAGTTGTGGTCGAATCGATCGAAACCTTGTTGGGATTTATAACCAATGACGTATGTATGTATGCTGGCCCGATACTTAACCCGATGTTTCTTATATCTTTTCTTTCTTTCTTTCTTTTTCACTTTTTTTTTTTTTACCTTTCTCCCGCCTTGTTTATTTCTTTCATTGGATTCTCGTTTTTTCTTTCTTTTTTTTTTTTTAAAGAAACACTTTTCATTTTCATTTTTCAATATACGCAGAGAGATTACGTTCGTATTTCTCCATCCCCCCTCCACCCCTTAAAACGGGGTTGTTTTCTTCATCTTCTTCTTCTTCTATAATAATTGTATTCTTTCTTTTTATACGCAGACGAGAAAAAAGAAAAAGAAAGATGATGATAGAAAGAAAGAATAAAATGGGAAAACGTTTTTGAAAAAAAGAAAAAAAAAAGAAAAAAGAGCGGCGAATGTTCGGTCTCGATGTTTCTACCCGGTAGCCTTTTCTTTTTTTCCTCTTTTTTTTTTTTTTTTTTTTTTTTTTTTTTCACGCGCGAAGAGGTTTGAAGAATCCAAACAGCCGGCCCTAACGAGGCGCCCTTTCTTTTCACGAGGCGTTTTAAAGGCGTTAAACTCTTT
>NW_014569564.1:161969-177712 GCF_001313835.1 Polistes canadensis | reverse complement strand
CAAAAAAAAAAAAAAAACAAAAAGAAAAGAAATATTAACGTCGTCGAAAATTTAATCGTTTATTTGTAGATAAAAAAAAAAAAGAAGGAAAAAATCACTCGAAGTTATTTATAGTGTTGATATTATTTTTCAACAAATATATCGTGTACCAACCACCCTTACCGTTGAAGTTTCACGTCTTCAATTAATCTTTATGTACGGCCCCTAACAGCGTTTCAATTAAGGAAGGCCTTGCCTATTATGGTGGGTGGAAGGGTGGTACGGGGTGGGGGGTATTCGTGGAGTGTAAGAGCCAAGGTCACGTTAATAAGCGAGACTCGATCTCTTCACGAGACCGAAGCACAACCTTAATAAACGGCAAACCACCCCCTCGAGTCTTTTCTTCGAACCTTCGTTCGAGAGTACTACCCCCCTCACCCTCACCCTCACCCTCAACTTCCCCCTCCTTCCGTTTCCCCTAACATTGCGATGGCTGTCTCTGAAAGATCGTAAAAATCACCTCTCCACTTTCTATTACTTCGCAAACATGATTCCTTACGTATATTAACCTTTGGAAAGAATAGACGAAAAAGAAAGAAAAGTTTTGAAAGAAAAGTGGATGAAAAATTGAATGCCATACTCGCATAATTCAAAAGCTCGCGATTTAATTATATTATATATTGGAAATAACGTTAAGCGTGAGATTATTTATGGGATCGAATGAAGGATATTTGAGAGAGAGAGAGAGAGAGAGAGAGAGAGAGAGAGAGAGAAAAAATTGGTTATCGATAACGAACGTGTGTAATTGTATCGATAAAAAATTATACCAAACAACGACGACACAACGTTGAAGTGTATCGTGTTTTAATCTGTATAATATAAATTTGTATAATATTTTTGTTCGATAATAATAATAATAATAATAATTCGAGATGAATTGTTAACGTGTATCCGTATGTTGTTGCAAAATAAAAAAAAAACGAGTTATGTGATGTATATTTATAAAATAACAAATTACACGCGTGTTGTTAGCTTATGACGTAGTGTAATATTCGTTTAATCGTTTTAATCCTAACACACTGTGTATTTTCTTACTTCAATGAACAATTTCTTTCATCATTATACAGTATATATCTCGTTCGTATATACATATACACGTTAACGGTAGATATTTAAAGAATATATCTTTGCGGTGAACGACCGGAACAAGATCGTAACCTACATTACAACGTGCTTTGACACGGTTGAAAAGTGCCTCCGAAGATGATAATATTGTCGATGAAGAGGGATGTAAAAAGAGAGAAAGAGAAAGAGAAAGATGGAGAGAGAGAGAGAGAGAGAGAGAGAGAAAGAGAAAAAGTAAAAAAGAAAAATAAACTTTGTCAACACTTTGTCAATCGCCTAGATTAATTTCTTTGAACACCGTGTAACGTAAAAAACTAGTCTCGATATAAATAGGTCTTCGTTATTTATAATAAACTTTGCGCGTTATTATTTATAATAATATTTTATTTATTAAAAACAATAATAATAAATAATAATCATAATAACTATAAGTGTGGTGACTTAGAATAATTTCTCGAATACAAATGGATTAATAATTATATTTTTATTATTGATCGAGATATAACAAAAAATTAGCAATTGAAAATATAAAAAATTTGCTTTGAAAGCTTGCTTTAAAACTTTTCTTTCTACATTATTTCGTAGTTCCATGTATTTTGGTTCTTACGAGGGGTTGGTCAAGCACAAACCCACCAATGGAGACCGGTCCTTTCGGTCGAGTGCGCATTTCTTTTACCAATTTTATTTTACCCCTAAACTACAAGACCCCTCCCCTCCCCCCCCCCTCACGCCGACTCTTCTCTCTTCGATTTTGCCTTTTCTCGGAACTCTTTTCCATTTAGTTTTTTTTTCTTGTTTTCTTTCTCTTTATCTTTTCTGTGTTTCCTCTCTATCCTTTTATGTAGAATTGAATGTACTTTCTGCATCCGAAATGACATCAAATGCGTTCTCTCAATCGGAATTTAAAATTGTTGGGTTCCCTTTAGTACTGATCATTGTTAATCAATCCGCATACATTCATGGTATACATAATAAATAATTACAATAATTAAACGTTATATAACGTATTAGAACATTTTTAATAACAACAGTATCTCAAGAATTCTAATCTCAATTAGATAATTGGTAGTAGTATAAACGTAATCTGATCGTAAAATCGGATCGTGAAAGAAATTCGGTAAGCTTCAGAAAATCTTTACCATAACATAAAAAAAAAGAAGGTCCGAGATTCTTCGACAAACCCCTCGAGAACGATTTCAGAATTCAACTTCGAAATTGTTCTATCCTTGATATGCCAGCTGGTGGATAAGTATAAGGACTGACTAAGAAGAAAAGAGAAAGAAGAGATGATTGTAAAAATGATATTGGAAGGTGGTAGTAGAGTGTGAAGAAAATACGTTTTAAAAATCTACCGAAAATTTTATCGCGAATTCGTGTATACGCGCGTTTGAATGCGATAATGAAAGAAAAAAAAAGAGAAAAGAAAAAAGAAGACAGAAAAAGAGATGTTATCTCAATTTTCTGATTTTTCTTTTCTTTTTTTTTTTTTTCTCAATCTTTCGTCTCTATTACTCTTTCCATGTCTGGGTTTTATTCTTCTTCGAGAGGGGCAAGTTCTTCCTTTCTTCCTTCCTTCCTTCTTACCCCTTACTTTCTTCATTTCTTCCTTCCTTCCATCCTCCTTACTACGTAAGAATGTTCAATTATGCAAAACTGCTCGCAAAACTTTAGCTTTGGATGCTGAAGTGGTGGTGATGGTAGTGGTGGTTGGCTCCTTCGTTCCGGAACTCTTCTTATACTTTCTTCCTCTCTTGAAGATCCCCTTGATCTTCCCCCCCCCTCTCCCCCCTCTGCCCCCCGCAAGTTTAAATTAATATTCGAGGCCAAACATTGTAAATCAACAGTCAAGAATCCGACAGACTACTTCGCTTTTATAATCTCTTCCCGGGGTGACTTTTGCCGGCCGGAACATTTCCTATCGATCGCGAACTATATCTATGAGGTAGATGGGTGGGGGGCGGGAGGTTGGGGGAGGGGGGTTCGTCCATGAAGCAAAAGAAGTGAGAAATCGTTGTTACGAAACCGCTATTACCATCATCTTCTTCTATCTTTTTCCCCTGCGTCTCTTTCTTCCTCTTGTCCTACACTGCAAGAGGGTGAGTGGTGTGTGGGAGGGGTGGGGAAGGGAAACGGGGCGGGGCGGGGCACTTTTCAATTCCCGCGTGCGATCATAATTTCGTGTCGTTCGAGAATGAGATCGAAACGTCGAGCGTAATCAGAAAGTTTGACGAGGGTGAAATCCTAAAAACCGTCTACGATGAAGTATCGAAAATTGAAAGCTCGAACCGTTGCCCCAGTCCTCCGCCCCCTCCCCCCCCCATCATTCACCTTCGAATAGTAGTAGTAGTCACTTTTATGATTTGAAAACGAAGGTATTCATGGATCTGAATTGGCATGAAGTTCAAGTTCTTTCGAGTTTCTTCATTTTTCGGTTCATTAGCTCGGAAATAATTACACTGTCTTGAATAGAAATAAAAAAAAGGAAATAAAAAAAGTACTCTCCTTCTTTCTCTCTCTCTACCCCTCTCTCTTTTTCACTATACGTAACAATATTTTTTAAAATAGATTAGAAGATTAAGTTCGTATGTTTAAATTCAAATATATACGCAAAAGATACATTATTATATTAATAAATTATATAAGATTTGATTTCTATGCAATACACCTTGGACATATATGTTATTTATTTAACATTAATTTATTATTATCAATTTTTTTTTTTTAAGTCGAATAATTATTTTCAATGATCGTAAAAAAGCAAACGATCTTTATATTATCAGCGACAATATTGTTAAACATTTTTTCCCGGTTAATAAAAATATTATATTTGATACTTATATAGTTATATCGTAAACGTAAGCATTACGCGTAGGTAGATTTTTACGCTATGTATTTTAATGTAGTCACATAGTAACGTTTCGTACAACGAATAAAAAGGAATCCGGATCCATATGCGAGGATAAACGAAAACGGGAGTAAGTAGGAAGAGTGTGTGAGTCCTTACGTGCAATACGAAGCAGACAAGGAGTTTTCTTCTATAGGAAAAAGAAGGAAACGGGATATGCAGGATATCTATGGGGGATTACTATGCTCTCGTTTTCCGATTTGAAGGGGTTAGATTCTAAGTATGGCACTGATAAAGAACACGATAGCTTCCCATTTTCGGTCCACCTAGCACCTTTTCCCCCACCCCAACATCTTTCTTTAAGATTTCGATTTATATACTCTCTTGGTCTTTCTCATACATACACATATACACACATACACACACGAACATTTTCTTATGGCTCTTTTCCTTGGATAATCCAGCAAGTAAGTCGATATACGTGCCAGTGGAATTTTGAACGAAATCGAAATCTAGAATAAGAAAGAAAAAGACAGAGATAGGCAAAAGGGATGTATGTATAAATGTGATGCTGGGGGAGAGTTTGAAAAGGGAGAAATAAATATAGAAAAGGGTGAGAGTAAGCGAGAAAAGGAAAGGAATGGAATGCAAAGGAAAGGAAAGGAAAGGGTGTTTGCAGGTGAAAGAAAACGCGAGGAGGAAAAGAAGAAAATGTGGTAATATCGAGCTTGCTAGGGAGTCAAATTGATTTCACTAACACGCTCGAGAGTTTGTGTGTGTGAGAGAGAGAGAGAGAGAGAGAAAGAAAGAAAGAGAGAGAGAGAGTTACTCCTCGGATCGAACATTTTAATAAAAGCTACCCGTGGTTTTGTCGTCGGAGTCCTCGACGGAAGTGGTAGTGGTGTTGGTTGGTAGTGGTAATGGTGGTGATAGTGGTGGTGGCAGCAAGACGATGAAGTTTCGAGAGCTACGTTAGAAGTTACCCCCTAAGGAAGGGGTGGTTATGCTTGGTGGTTCCTTCGTCGTCGAAGGGAGGAAGGTCGCAGGGGTCGTGCATCTTCCGGCTAACGCCAACAGCCTGTCAGAGTTGTCATCGTCGAATTTCACGCGAATTTTCCCACGACGAAGACTCTTTCACTCTCTCTCTCTCTCTCTCTCTCTCTCTCTCTCTATCTCTCTCTTTCTTTTTTTTCTTTTTTTTTTTTATGTCCCAAGTTCGAAAAAAGTATCATCGTTGCCACGTTCTCAGATCTCAGATCTCAGAGTATTCGAATATATCGAAAATGTTAAATGTAATTTATGAAATATCTTCTTGTGACACCTGACACAATGTTTCACACGCATTATAAACCCCGTTCAAGCTCATTGTCAGCGATCATGTAAATTCATTAAAGCTTGTGTTAGCGTATAATTCGGTCCATTCGACCATGCAAGGTTATAACTAACAACGTTTTAATTCGATCGACGTTTACAATGGATTAACTCGTTCGGTATGTACGACGAAAATCACGCTCATAATAAGGGATTACGATTTAATTGATGGAAGCTGATAATAATATCCACATTGGTTTTATGGTATGTATATATGATGTATATATATATAGAAGAAAAATAACATTACATTATGTCAGAGTTAGAGGCTTTTTATCTGCAGACAATGCGAAAGGTTATTAACCCTTTGGGACAATGACGATGGTAGCCTCATGTTTTGTATCTTCGCCAAAAGAACAGATAACAAGAATAGAAAAGTAAAGAAAAGTAAAGAAAAGAAAAGAAAGGAAAGGAAATATGTAGATGTGCGTTTTCATCGAAAACTTTGATATACCTACTTTATAAAACTTTTCCACCGATTAGAATATTACAATTGTGAGAAATACGTAAATATATTTAAATATAATAAATCATGGTCACGCGCGTACGAGATATAATAAAAAAAAAAAAAAAAAAAATAGAAGGAAAAAGATTCCAACAAAATTCCAAATTTGAATGATTTAAATCGGGGTGCTTTGAAATAACCTACGAGAATAATTCACTCTCGTTCTATCCATATTTCACCCGAAAATTTGTGATTCAAAGGTCCGGTTATAACTCGTGCTATCGAATGATACGTCGATTACCGATCCCAGCATTTACAAAAGAAAGAAAAAAATTGCCAAGTAAATTTAACGTATTTGAGATATCAATCTAAAAATGTTACTTTACCTATTGTAACGACACTAAAAATCTCATTAATAATTATGCTAAAGATTTATTTATCGAGCCATCTTAAGCAGATATATTTTTTTGAATTCATACTTATTAATGAGTACTATGAGACTGTATTTTGAACCCTTTGTTTTTTTTTCTTTTTTGTTTTTTTTTTTTATAAAACCTCGTATATAAGCATACTGGATAATCCACAACGACAAGGAGGAAGGTACTGGCCCGAGCAAGTCAGTGTCAGACTACAAGTTACCGGAGATGAGGTTCTTATGCTAAACAGCCCTTTTTCCCACGACGACCAACCGCATCGATCACGAGCGAGCTTTTTCTTCGTTGGTGGCGACGGGCCTCTCGGTTTATTAAAAGGAGTCCAACCAACACCGTGAAACCTTCTTCTTCTTCTTCTTCTCATCCTATATATTCCCCCCTCCCCATCACCCACTCACTCCTCACCCAACTCTCGTAGATACTTTTGGCAGTTTATCAAGGCTGCTTTTGACGTAACGAGAAAGTGTGGAAAAAAAGGGGGGATTGCGAAAGGAGGAGGACACGAACTACTACTACTACTACTATTACTACTACTACGTTTACTTGAAATCTCTCAAAATTGTGTGAAAGAATAAATTTACATATGTATATGCTTAAAACTTATTATGAATTCAAATAATTAAATGATAAATATTATATTATTATATAATTAGTGTAAAAATCATTTGGCAGGTTTAATATTGAAGTGTTATCGATTATGATTAATATTATTTTCTATTATATTTTATTGAAATTATATTTATAATCTGTGTGAGACTTTTCGATATTTCTAATAGAATCGATAAAGAAATTTCTTATATGTTTCTTCGATATTTTTTCAATGGTCAGATTGTCTCATATAAAAGTAAAAGAACAGGAAAGGAAGAAAGAGAAAGAGGGTGAGGATAAGGGAGAGTGCTTTCTTTTTATAAAAAGAAATATCCTATAAGGGACGACGACGACTGTAAAAGAAGGGAGACGCATTTCATTTTCCGTCGTCGTTTCTACGTTACGCTGACGTCCGGCGACATCTTTTTTCGCACGTCGAATCCGTTTCCAAGGGGAAAAAAAAGCGAAATTATATGGCAAAGAGAGTAAAATATAAGAAGAAATATTCAGCGAGGTAATTACTATTGAAAAGCTTAAAAATATGACATCTATATATATATAAAAATATTTATATGAGAGTTTAATTTTGAAAAAAGAAAAAAACAGAGAGATGAAGAAATTTCCATCTACTCGTTGATTAGGTATTGAAAAGGAAAAAATCATTTTATATATAATATAATATTAAGAATAATAATATATATAAGAAAGTATAGTAACGAAAATAAAAAGGTATATATAGAAGTATAATAATAAGAAAAATATTGTATCATATTATTAATATATAAGTCTCAAAGGGAAATACAGACGGTTAATAAATCTTATGAACAATTAATTTGAACTAGTTGTACGTTTCGTCCCTTACTGGGGACTTCATCAGCAACTTGATCATTTACAGTTCACGTGTCCATACATATAATCTTTTTTACAGAGTCATACATTTCAATAAAACTTAACATATTACAATACAATTTGATCCTAAAACACCTTATCTTATCACACATAATCAAATACTGATTCTATCTAGACTAGTGTTTAATAATCTAGGTATCTTCAGTATTGAAAATATGATAAATATTTTTTATGCTAAAAGTGAATAAATTTTAATAAAACTTATATTAAATTAAAGTACACATTGGAACTAACCTAACATTGGAAAATAATGTGTTGTTTTAGCAAAGTGATAATTTCTTTTCTTCTTTTGTCTTTTCTTTTTTTCGTAGTTTATAAACTGTAATCGAACACACAATACAATAAACAAGCGGTAAATGAAAGTAAATAACGAACTCATATCGTAGAGGAGAGTAGTAGCGCGTTGTACGAAATTCACTACCGCTGGTGTATGTCATAACTCGTGAGCCAGAAGTGGTTAGACTCGAGTTCCCGAGGTAATCATAACTCCTGGTGCGACGCAAGCCCTCCGTAAGGATTCGTGCCACGTAAAAGTTATGATTAGCGTTAAGTAACGTTCACGAAAGACGTCGGAAACGTAGCTTTTCAACTTCGTTTCTCGACTTATCTATCCAGATGTATTTTTTTTTTGTAAAAGAAAACGAAAGGATGTTACGTGTTACGTTATACGAAAGAAAATGATCGTAATGAAATAAACTTATAGAAATTGATAGCGTGAAAGTAGCATTGTAATACTATTTCAAAATTTAACTCTGTTGTATACTTTTAAATTCACGTTTGATTATGTGGAATAATTACTTTCTTTTTTCGATTGGTCAAGTAAAAATTTGGCTTTGCTTAAATATCGTTGCTTCAATGTTATCATTCTCGAACATTTTATTATTTTTCATAGAATTTTTCTAACGAGTAAATATAAAATCATATTGCTACCTTGTCCTTTCGAATATTATTAATAATAATTATTAACAATCTTTATTATCTCTAGACAAACTACAACACGGTATTATCGAAAACAAAGAAAATTATAATAAATAAATTTATTATAATATATAAATATTAATAAATAAAATTAGAATAAATTCATCATCGGCAAGTAACGTGTTAATAATCTTTAATCGAACAGTTTGCACTTTTAAAAAAAAAACCATAAGTCAAGTCATTTGTCAATAGAAAAGGAAATTCTTTTTTTTTCCTTTTTTTTTTCTTTGGTCAAAAGCATGATCGTATCTTCGAATAGTGGAAATAAAGGTGTAAGGTAAAACCGCACAAATGGTTACACGATCCGTCGTCGTCGTCGTCGTCGTGTCGTCGTGTGGCGTCGAAATCGCTGAGTCAAACGTGGCCATGGTGATCATATATATTACAAAGAGGTGGCACGTGCTAGAGACGGTAAAGTTGGTCCGAGATATATGCGACTTATACCAGTTACCACTACTACCATCCACCAACTAACACCTCTACCATTGCAATCCCTTTCGCCATTGTTACGGAAGATAGCTTTGAATATCAAATGTAATAGATAATTGACGTACGTGTCTTCAACTCGTCGTAACTCGCCATCAATATTACAGTTTGTTCGATTCAACTTTGCAACTTTTCTGTATTATTTAAATAATAATGAACTTATTAAGTAACTTTAATCAATCCATTTTTAACGAAACCTTTTTTGTCATTCTTCTTTTATATCCAAGATTTATTTCTTCCATTTATTTAGTAAATTACGTAGTTAATAATAATTATATATTACAATAGTAAATTGTTGATATGTATGGGAAGATAATTATATAATGTATAAATGTTGTATAAATATCTGTTTTTTTTCCAATATTTTTTTTTGTAAATTTTTTCAATCAACATGTTTTCATTAAAATATAAATTATTATTATCAAAATAATATATATATATATAACATAAGAGAAACTGGATGTTCGTATTCGCAAGCGGTTAGAGAAGGTGGTGGTGTAGTAGGTAAAGGTGGCATAGCTCCGATTCGAAAGGGCGACGAGATTTACGTGTATTACTTGCTACCGAGGGGTGGTTTTGAATATCAAACGCAGTAGCTGTTGGATAGCTACGTATTTGAGTCTATACCGTGAAGCCATAGAAGATAAAGAGAATGGCATAAAAGGAGGGGATTCTAAACGTATAGGTAAAAAGGTATGAGAGTTTTAACGTTATATTCCACCTTTATTTTACAGAAAACAAAACGTGTTTTTATATTTAAATCGCAATAACTCAACAAAGCCATAACATTCATGGGACTATTTGGAACTAATAGGGAAACTTTTCTTTCTTGTAAAACCGTAAAATCTTATATAATATTTTACTCTGATTTATTTTTAACTGATTTCGAGAAATTATACACAAAAACAAATTGTTGTATTTTTTTTGTTTTGTTTTTTAAATTAATTTATAAAAATAATACACTATAATAATAACTTTTAAAAAAATTGTACGAATATAATATAACATTTTAAGAGAGAGAGATTGTCTGTAAAATATTAAATTAAATATAAACTTTGTTTTTTATACGCATTAGTTAAAAGACAAAATACTTGTATTTTAAAGAATAAAAACCAACGAACAATAAAGAACATCATCGATTCACACGTGACACGTTTCAGTTCGATACGTCACGAAAGTTAAAATGAAAAGTTGACAAGCCGCGGGCACACAGCTCCATCCCAAGACACTCTGTCACGTTCAATTTGAATACACTGATCTTACCTCGTATCCCTTGCCAACGAACGTCATGCCCTTAAGGCTTACAACGTCACTATTCTTTTGAACTTTATTCAAATGTCGTCTTAGTTACGTGTCCCTTTATACTTGACTTTTCTTCTTCTTCTTCTTTTTTTTATTTTTCTTCGCATCAAACCTGAACAAATTTTAATTTGATATTTTTTTGTTAATTTTATTTTATTCTATTTTTTCGTCAAATTTATTACAATACAATAGCAACAAAGTCAATTGTAAATAATTGAACTATAAATATTTCAATGAAACGTCAAATATTATTTCTCCCATTTATAATGCAATAATTTATGCGAAAATCGTTATTTATGTTCGACGTGAAGTAAAACGAAGTTTCCTTACTGGGTAACAATTTATCAATTTTCTTGACACGCTTTAACTTTCCTATACCGAGTGGTATATTGACTTATGATCATGCGGTCATTAGGTCTTCTACTTATGTAGACACATGAGAGATGCTTTTTCTTTTTCATCGTGTGCCTTTTCTGACAGGACAAATTCGTTTTCCTTACAAATATACGGTCCACCGAAAAGCCCTTTTCTCGAGATACAAAAGTAATAACGCTTTTTAGGTATACGCACGACCTAAAATATATGCGGGGATATACAATAATATTTCTCATACGACGATATTATTTTTGTGACAGTTATTTATATTTTTACGTATACGGGAGTAGAACTTTTTTATATTTTTCGTTTTCCCCTCCAATATAATCGGCTATTAGCTTAACGATTCTTTTTTTATTATTTTTTTATAGATATATATATAAATAAATCAACGAATAATGCGAAGACGACAATGATGAGATTAATGAATCAACGAAATTATACGATTCATTTATTTGTTTTTTATAATTCACTTGTGCTACCCCAATGGATAAGTATTTGAATAAATAAAATTTTACTCGTACCGCGTGTTTTTTTAATTTTAACATCACATTGAACACCAACGTTATTTGTAGCATTCTATTTTAACCAATATGTAAGCGTACTTTACACGTTGATAAATACATTTTACTCGTCCATTGTTTATATTATTCTCTCCGTTTGTCTAATTCTTAACAAAACGCGTGTATAATGTTCTACTTCAAAATCAAATCAACCGAGATCGCTTTGTAAAAAATTAATTTAAAAATCGGTACACCCAATTTATTCGTAAAATGAACAATACGAGCATCGGGTGGGAAGATGAAAGGAAAGGGGGGTTCAATGTATTTTAATATCGTAAATAAGATTGAGCTTTAATAGAAAAAAGAAAGAAAGAAAAAAAAGAAGAAGAAGAAGAAGAAATGATATTTGAAGAAAAATCGAGCTCCGCGTGGCGGCAAATGGTAAATTCCGTGGAAAAACAAAACGTGGCTTTGCCTTAACCTTCGGACTTTTCTAGTCGAAGTAAAGTGACTTTCTCGAAGGAAGGAAGGAAAGAGGAGAGGAGAGGAGAGGAGGGGAGGGGGAGTCCCATCAAAGGCCTCCACCTCCAGCCCCAGCTCCTGTCCCTCTCCCTCGTCGTGAAAAGGGACCAAAGCACACTTTGTTGGGTTGAACCCTTTAGGCGAAAATCGTTCCACTATTTACTCGTGCCCGTCCTTTCACCGTTTCGTCCTAGGACAGCTTCAAGTGCTTGTCGACTACTCGACCGCCCTTAGGGTAGACGCGTCAGCCCTCTAACCACCCGTGAGAACTCGTAGAGGAATGTACCCTCCCCTCCCCACGTCCCTGGTACACACCGTACCTTTCCAAAGACCTCAGACGTGGCTTTACCCCCTCTTCCCCACCATGCCCCCTCCCATTCTTCTTACAGATAGAATCCTGCGGTGGACTCGTGTCCTTTGCGGTTTAGAAAACTTCTTCTTCTCCTATATATATATATATATATATATATATATTATTTCTCTTTCTCTTTCCGTATCTCTAATTCTCTTGTCCTTCGTAGCCCTTCGTCACCAAATTCCACCGTGCCACCGCCAGCAATGTGTACTCCTCTGATAATATTTAACGTATTAGACAATTCTTCGATAGAAACAAACAAACAAAAAAGTAGTAATTTAACTATTAACCCTTTGGGTACTGATTTGTTTCAGAAAATATTTGCATGCGAAACGGATATAATTTTTGGTTGCTTCGAGTAGTATGTAAAAGCAGTATATTTTACGTAAGAATTTATTTRTTTCTAAAATATTGGTGACATATGTATAGTATTAAGATGTCTTTGGGTAATCGCTGCCAAACGACATGGTGAATGAAAAACAAATGAATGACGACTCTCAGACTTCAAATGTACCCAAGATTTTAATTTCTGGTTTGACGTCTTAAATACGTCATCTGTTCCTAAGAGAAAAAAGTGAATGACGTGTATCAAACGTCAAATGTACCCAAAGGGTTAATACAAATATTTTACGATATTTCTGATGTGAAAGATAATAATGAATAAATTTCCTCTAGTTGTCTCTGTTTTTTTTGGTTTTCATATTTTTTTTTTTTTTTTGTAAAACAAAGGATTTATTACATTCGTTTTATTAACATTAAATTGTAAATATAAGAAAGCAGATAGAAATAGTGAGAGAGAAAGAGAGAGAAAATAAAAGGGGTGATATATATATATATATCTATACGAATTCCCCCTTTGATAGTCACCTCGAAGAGAAAAGTAGCTCCCCGAATAAAGCGTAGGGAAAAATCGAGCGTTTAATGAGAATCCCGTCGTCCTTTTATAAACACGAGTCCTTTGATCGGTACGTCTCTTTCTTTCTCTCTCTCTCTCTCTCTCTCTCTCTCTCTCTCTCTCTCTCTTTCTCTCTTTCTCAGGTCGATTCGAGAGCGTTGAGGCATGGACAACGTTCAGCACGTTGTTTAAATGCGATCGGTGCTTTCTCAAGCATGCAACTTACGCTTTACGATGATTCACACGTACAACGATTTTCGTTCGAGTGTGTGTGTGTGTGTGTGTGTTTGTATATGTGTATGTGTGTGCTACTGCGAGGAGTTTCTCTAAAGAGAGAAAGAGAAAGAGAAAGAGAGAAGAGAGAAGTGTTATTTTCAATATCGAAAGTTAGAACGAGATAGACAATGTTTTATAAAGGACAAAGATACGAGTATACGTGTAAATGATAGTAAGGAGAAGGAGAAAGATAGATAAGATATATATATATGACAACGAGAGGGGTTGGTATAGGATAGAAGATAGAAGAAACGATGACACACGAAAGGACAGAGATGGAAGGTTAGAAGGTTTACGATAGGTGAGAGTTAGAAAAGAGAAAGATAGAGAGAGAGAGAGAGAGAGAGAGAAAAGGTTAAGGGAGAGAAAATCAGAGAGAAATTATGGACAACTAAGGGCACGACGCTCAGTGAAACGTCTCGACACCTTTCGAAAAAGGGACGAATTTCTACCCTCGATTAAAACACGTCTCTAAATTTAATTTTACACGGGTGTAACGTTAATATATGGGTTACTTTTAATTAACGCTTCAAACGTTTCGTTTTATTTATTCCATTTTTTTTTTTAATTACAGATATATATCTTTTATTTTATATATTGATATAAAAAAGGAGTTGGAAAAATGTTGGAGAAATGTTAATTAAAGTTAATTAAACATTTATTTTCTTTTTTTTTTTTAGGATAACGAACATTGTCGTCTTTCGTAATTAAACAATTATGCAATTTTCTTTTCGAATGTTATCATATTTCTTTATATACAAATTTTTCTATCTATAGATTTGACTGACGTAATTTATCGATATAACATCGAGTATCGTTTATTTATAGAAATTATGATTGGTCTTCATGAATCCATTATGGATTGTCGATAAATAATTAAATATAAATAAGACACATTTCGAATATAATAAATTTCATTAGATATGCAATATAAAATAATAATAATAATAATAATAATAATAATTTTCATATTGTGTGAGAAGAAATAAAGTAAAAAAAAGTATAGGAATTAATTGAATTTTAGATTGTCACGATCAATTATAATGGTTGCAAATCAACGTATACAAATTTTTTCGTGAAAAAAGAGAGAGAAAGAGATATATATATATATATATATCCTTATATTCGAAAGTTTTGCCTAACTTATACTTTACGCCCGAATCGAATGATTTCTCCTTTCGGATAGACGATTCTGAATTCTTTGCCAACCACGTCTGAGTGGCTCCAAAGTAATTTGTCTGCCAGGCATAACAGAAGTGCGCTCGCAGCATTTCCTCCCTCGTTTTCTTCAATCGAGTACAGAAATTTTCTTCGTCTCTTGTTTTCCCTTAGATTGAATCAGGTGCCAACGAAGCGATGCTGGTCTACAATTTTTTCATTTTATTTTATCTTATTTTTTTTTATTTTTATTTCGCTCGTGAACAAAAAAAAAAAAAAGAATTTCAGGATCGAAAAAGTTTCGGAAACTTCGCAACCCCCATCCCCTCTTCTTGTACGATCGCTAGTTTGAGAAAGTATAAAAATAATAAAGCTCATATTTTTGATAAATTTTTCAATTTTAAATATCAAATTCATTCGCTCGAAAGAAATATAACGTAAATTGAAAAGTATCGTATACTTTACTCACTTCGACCACTGTTTGTCTCTCTCTCTCTCTCTTTCATTTTTTGTTTTCTCCCTATCGCTTCCCTTTTGGTTTCCCTTCGGCTCCCTTAGAAAGTTATCTCCTATCGAAACAAGAACACCGCTTTCAGTATCATCGTCCACTCTCTACTATAAATTTTACTTAGGATCGATACCCCGTGATATAACCTAGGTAACTTCCCATCCAGTACTACTACTACTACTACTACTACTCTTCCATTTCAAACACCTTGACTTTTTCAAAAAAACAAGAAGGTATATATTAGGATCTAAGGATTATCCTCTATGTTAGATTAAAATAAAATATCATTCTCTAAAATATATTAACCTAAACTTGTGTATAAACAAAACAAAAAATACAAAAATAACGATTGGTAAATGTCGAAAAAAATAAATCAAGTTAAATATTGACGAGGGAAATAACAAAAAATGTTGGAACGAATCAGAAACAGCAGGAGCAGTAGTAGTAGTAGTAGGACGTGGGAGAATGTTGAAAATGGATTCGAAAATTGTGTGATCCCTGGCAACGTCGAAAAGGGACAATAGGACGATGACGCGTACGGATTTGATAAACCGCGTGTAAGGGTTGTAAACGTTGGACGAGCGTTAAGCGCACCCCATCCGTGAATCGAAACGAAATCAACGAGATTTGCGATCGAACGAGAACCAGGTTGTATATACATACATATATATATATATATATATATATAT
>NW_014569564.1:156172-161164 GCF_001313835.1 Polistes canadensis | reverse complement strand
TATATATATATATATATTTTTTTTTGTTTTTAACTGTAATTCTCTGGTAGGATCCTTTTTAGAATTATCCGAATTATGCTTTGCTAGTACGATAAATTATCTTCCCTGTCTCTGTCTGACTCACTCACTCTCTCTCTCTCTCTCTTTCACTAGCCTCCCAGGCTGCATATCTCGATATTCGAGGACGTGCGATCGCTCTAATTAACGCGAATTCCAGACGTCCTATCTCCATCTCGAAACAATGATGCGTGAATCGATGATACGTGCCGTCCATATTCCAGATACGTCACTTCCCCCCCCCCTCGTGTTCCCTCCTCTGTATGTTCCTCAAATAATTCATGTTTTTCCTTTTAACAATTATGATTCACATTCCCTGGACAAAGGAGAATTGATGGTGGTAGTGGTGATGGTAGTAGTCGTGATTCGATCTATTTTATATATTATGACTGGGAACTATCGTATTATATGATTTTTATGAGAATAAAAGTGTAACCATTACTGACGTTAACTTATTTTCTATGTAAAAGAAGATAGAGATAAAAGTACAAAAAAAATAGAGAGAGAGAGAGAGAGATTGTGTTTGCATATATGTGTATATGTGTTTATGTGTACGTATATGTGTATGTGCTAATGGGGTAACGAGAATTTAGGCGACGAGGATATAAAATATATCCTGCAGATATTTGTCGATGCAATACAAAGGACGACGTCGTTACCGATAATGTTCCTACTATTTTGGTTCACGATTTTCGAGAGAGAGAGAGAGAGAGAGAGAGAGAGAGAGAGAGAGAGACTCATTCTTTTCATTGGCGTTGTATTTTATTTTTTCTTTTTTTTTTTTTTTTTACCACAAGAACAATTTATACGAGGAGAAACACCAAAGAGACTCTCCTATGGGTTGTGTTCTTTAACGACGTCATTGAACGTATACAACCAACTCGTTGACTAGTAGTACGATAGATTAATTTCATTTTATGGGAATCATTAACGTATATTCTCATGTATTCTTTCTCACGTACAAAAATCGAATTCTCTATTATTTTCATCATTTGGAAATCGTTGTTCGTTATAATATTCAGTTTGGTGATGATGTTGCATTATTGTCACAGTTCGACCGATAGAAATGTAAATATTACATAAAGCAGTGAATAGGAAAATGTAAGAAACCAAAAAAAATATGTTTGTAGCTGATAAATTATTAAAGAGATGATTTCAGTGTATGCATACTGATAAGAATTTTGCAAACAAGATTTTTCACACAAAAAGAAAACGAAATCTTGAAGGAAACATCGTTACAACATTTTTCGGCTTATTCTTTTCCATGTAGAATCAACTCCCACGTACAATTGTATCACCCTATATATATATGGGAATATATTGTATTATATATCCCTTTTATTCTTCCCTCGTATCCTTTTAATTCTACTTTGAATTTTAATGTGATTTATTTTCAATAATATAACGTTCATGTTTTATTTTATTTTATTTTATAGGATAAACTTATTAATACAAAATTTATAAAAGAGGTCAGGTAAAAAATAGAGATAATTACAAATAATTTAGACAATGTTTGATATAGACTGATTAAATAAATCCATATACCGATGAAAATAATTTATATTATGAGACATTCTATTAGTACCAGTTAAAAAGAACCAATAAAAGGTGCGACGAGTTTCGATGTATAGCAAATTATGGTTTTGAAGATGTTTTGATGAAACATTGAGAGAGAGAAACAAATGTTATTATATTACACGAATAAAATAATTATCTTTAAAAATTTGACGAGTTCTAATTTATTCAAACATATTTCGCAGCAATGTAAAATTTTGTTTCATTCGATTTCTATTATCGTGTCGTTAAGGAAAGAAATTAAAAAAAAAAAAAAAAAGAAAAAGAAAAAACACAAGAGAAAAATTATGCCAGACCGATAAAACGATTAATCGCAAACGATTCGTAACAATTTATCGTTGACCTAACCGAGATCCCAATTTATCAGAGGTGTTTCGTGCGAATTACTTCAAGATAGGATCGGAGTATCGACGGATAGATTTGTAGGATGGTCCCGATAGCCAGCCGAGGTATATTGCTGCACTCAGCTGTATAACTCGCATCCGTGCTGCAGCTATAGCAACGATAGTAACACAGCAATGACATCGGTGCTTGAAACGTTCGCCGAGATATCAACTCAACTTTGGTGATCCTCCTCGTCTCTTTTTTGTTTTCACTGTGTTCAAATCTATCACTAAATTGTACTTTAATCTTTTATACTCTCTTATATAAAATATCATCATAATCCTATTGCAATAACAAATATATAATATTATGTAGATTTCAATCTTTCAAAATATGCTCAATGATGATTCGTGTGTTAATTTCATTGTTTAAAATAGAATAGAAAAAAGTACAATAAATTATCTACGAAAATTATAAGTAATTTTTGCTAAAGTGATACATTAACACGAACATGATACGTTGCAACGATAAATGTAAACACATATCACTCTATTAGCATAAAAAAATTATTAATTAGCCAAATATATTATTTCTAAATCATAATGATAGAACCTTTTTAAGTCTACAAATAATTTGCTAAAATATTTTTGTAGCGTTCATTGAAATACACATAATTGTATAATAAATTAATCTAAATAAAATAAAATAAATACTAATAAAAGGAGAAAATGAAAAGAATAGAATGAGGGGGGAAAAACACGAAAATTCTTATAAAGAGTATAAGGGAAAGATAGTGATGCTGCTGCTGCTGCTGCTGCTGCCGTCATATTACCGAGAGTAAGCGGAATTTAATATTAATAGGGGATGGGGGTCGTGTGTGTCGTGACAGGGCTCGAATTTCGAGAATACCGACTGCGATATCGAGTGACCGATCCAATTTCCACAACGACGACGACAACGAAGACGACGACGACGACAACGAAGACGACGACGACGATGGTGATGTTGGTGGTGATGGTGGTGGTGATGGTGACGATGCTTGCAAGGGAGATGACGCTTCTCCGCGTATATCTTCTCTCTCTCTCTCTCTCTCTCTCTCTCTCTCTCTCTCTTTCTGTCACTCTCTCATCCTCTCACTCTCTCTATGTATGTCTTTCTTCTTCCTTGCATTGAACCTCGTCTAGAGTTAAGCTGGTGCACTGTGGAATGCACTACTCACCCTTTCCACCAAGGATCGATGAGAAGAGGATTCTCTCGTACGGTAGAAACCGTGCTTGCTAGATCAAGAGGGGTAGGTGAGAATGCGTGAACGTAGGAGTCAGGAGTAGTGAAACATCCTGCACAGGGTGCTGCTGCATAGTGTGCATATCTATGGGGAAAAGGGTCCTATTTACACGTTCGCATTTAACACACCGAATGTTGTTAACTTTCGAAAAAAGGAAAAAGAAAAAGATAATGAGTTTCTATATGTAAAATACTAATAATTGCTAGAACGATATTACCGTTAGATCATTTTTATAGAAACGGTAAAAATAAAACACAAAAAATAAACATTTTATGTACTTTTTTTTAAACAAATTTTCCCTATATTACTTCGAATCTCGTTCATTTTTATTTTAAAAATGAAATATATAATATTTGAACGTTTCACTTGAAATACAATTATATTCTAAAAAAAATAAGTTTGATAAATATATCGGAATAGTTCGTTTTAAAAAAGAACATAAAACGATAAAAATCAAATATGGAAATAAAATATCCGGGTTATTTATAATATTAAAAAAAAGAAAGAGAAAAATATACGATTACCCACATTGGGTTGATAATATTTTAACGATTACCTTATATAATATTATATATAAAATAAAATATAAATAAAATATTTTCATCAAGATATCTTTTTATCCTTTTTTTCTACTCGAGTTATTATATCATTTTAACTTATTATGCGTTCCCTTACGAAAATATTGTAGAAGTGTACATGAATATTTCTCATCCACTCATTCTCTCTCTCCCTCTCTTTCCCTTTCTCTCTCTCTCTCTCTCTCTTTCTCTCTCTCTTTCTCGTCCAGAGGCAAAAGCATTCTATAAATTTGGCCCGAGTGCGTTTCGTTGTTCACCTCGTAATCTCGATGGTAACTGTGCCAGGAGTCTTTGGTTAGGTAGGAGGAGTATAATAATCGACTGCGTACAATTGGTATACATATATACACACACACACACACACTCTTCTCGTACTATCTTTCTCTAAGATATTCAAACACTCTGATATCGCTCGTATATCGTATTAATAGTACCGGAAATCATACTATATCCTCCCAATACCTTTAGGAATAATTACGAAGCGAAATATCCAACGTGCAAACACGATCAACCAATCGCAATCGACTTTATTAATCAAAAACAGGAATGCAAACGATCGATAGAGATAAAGTGATACTCACAATAAGTGGAAGAAACGATACTATAGAATGTTATTAAAAGGGAAATTTAATCAAGATGAAGCTCGATAACACAATGGAAATCGAATAGAATCGAAATATCTTGATTAACCCTGTGTATTTAGATTATTTTACGTATATACGATACACACAAATACGTATATAGATTGTATATACAATTATCTATGTAATATCAATGAGTATAATTACGTTTAATATCCTCTAATCGTTTAAGTTTTAAATCATATTAGAATTTAATTATTAAATTGTTGATTAATAAATCTTTTTTCTTATGTGAACAACCAATATAAACAACATCAATATTAACACAACAAAGATAAATCTGTAAATCCGATAGAAGCTTCGGTATCTTGATAACGAAGTGTATGCATTTGGTGAAATTTAAAGGAATTCGGAGGTGTTCCTAGAAGGCACGTAGGAACATTTCAGGTCGAGTATGCACGGACATGCACGTTGAAATGTGGTCAGTGTGTGTGCACGTGTATTCGAGCTTTCCTACATATATTCGTAAACGAAGACACGTATGGTAATGCGAGCCTGAATACAAACCTATATATATATATATATATATATA
>NW_014569564.1:88272-155932 GCF_001313835.1 Polistes canadensis | reverse complement strand
ACGTATTTAATAAGATTTATTAATTATATTTAATTATATAACTATTTACTCGTTATATATATAGATCACTAACGTGATATTTTAATTAAAATATCTTCTTTTCTACCACTTAAATACTATTCACATAAGATATATATATATATAATATATGTACTTAATCATGTAAATTAAAATATTATTTAAATAAGTAACTAATAAGTAAAGAAAATGATAAAATTCTCAACGAAGAGATATTATTATTTTAAATATAATCAATATTAAATATATATATAAAAAAAAGACAAAGACAGCGTGAAGGAGTGAAAGAGGGGTGTGCATTCGTGCATACGCATATAAGAGCTAACAATGTATCTATGCACACACTAGAGAAAACGTACGCGCGCGCGCAGTATAGAGGAAGAGGAAGAGGGAGGAGGAGGAGGAGGAGGAGAAGCGTACACCACGAGAGAAGCATGATATGTTGCCACTGGGTCAAGTTATTTAATCCTGCCGGCATAAACCATAGCAGGCAACGGGAAATTTATGCACCGTGGTACTATGGCAGAATGTGCGCTGGAATACAAGTTCGTACGAAATATTCGCGAATACTCTCACTCACCCCTCATCCCCATCCCCATCCCCCATTTCCCGCACTTATTGTACGCCCTGCGGTAGCAACGCGTTTGGGGATGAAAGCTCGTTACACCACCACCCTATACTTGCTCGATTATGCGAACGCGTTATCGACGCTGACCGCACGAAAATAACTTTGGAATCGAAGCCGATTACCTTTGTTGTTCGTTCTTGCTTTGTTTTTATAATGGTCGGTGGTTTTACGTCTGAATGTTTTCGGATTGAAAACTCGTCGTCAGGTAAAATCGTTTCATGAGTATGCGTATACGCGTATACTGCGTACATATGTGTATGTACGCGTGCATATTCGTATGTATTGGTAGAAAAGGTTGTTTGCACAATTTGAAAGGATTGTTATATTCAAACTTGTGTTACTCGCTGAAATTTGACCATACACCAACAGTAGATAGGAAATATTTTTAAGCTTATGTGTTACATCGTTCTTCGTCAGTATCATTTCTCATTCACCTCCAACCACTCCCCCCCACCCTACACCACCATGCAAAAATATATCTAACTCTTTGTTATCTCTGTAGTAAAACTCGTTATTATTCGATTCACCATTATTCCTTTCAATATGTTTCTTTTGGCAAATATAAATTGTGTTTAACGTTAGATAATATCGTTGTTTGATTTTTTTCATATTTATTATACAAACGATCTAGATACGTTCAAAAAGTAGATAGACAGGAAACACGTACAATGGGAGGGGGTGGGAGGAGTATACATTTGTGGTTAGCTTGTAGCAAAAGTTGTTCTTCCGCTTTGTAAAACTTTTATTTTCTACATATATATATCTTCCGTTATATTTTTTTGTAGTTCTACTTTGTATTTTTTTTATAAAGAGCATAAAAAAGTTTTTACCAGGGAAAACAAGCAGCATTTGACGTGATGGTTCGTGATCTAGGCATATTCTTTTTGCTATAAATATTATTACGAAAATCCATAATTATTATTGAGAGATAATATTTATATATTATATGAAAATTTGTTCTTTTTAATATTTAAAATAAATAGAATACAAAAAAATATCACGTGTGTTGAGATAATTAATCTATTTATGAGATATAAGCAAATAATTTCAAAATCAAATGCAATATCGCTTTAAATTCAAATATTCTATATAAAAAAAATATTTCGAACGTATACGAATGTAAAACATTAGTTGATATTACTAAACGAAAAAATATAAAGTATCGCAAATAGGATCGATCCTTCGGTCTCTTTGCAAATGTAAACTTGGCTCTGGCTACTGTACTATACCCGCCACTTCTGTTGAAACTTGAAATATAGGTTAAATTTACTGCTGGCTTGCCAATATAATGAGCAGCATACAACAATTTTTTTTTAGACAGAACTGTCATCTTTTTTTTTCTTGTTTTTCAAGAATATCACAAAGAACTTTTCTTTTTTTCTTCTTATCACATTGTATTAAAATAATACATGGTATAATAAAAATTAGATCCTATTCAATGATCTTCATATGTACTTATTTTCTATCAATATTCTACAAAACAAAAAGAAAGGAAGAAAAGTTACTCTATGAAAATGAGGTATTGTGTAAAATCTCAATTATTTTTAATTGATAAAAGTTATTTTATCAATCCAATAAATAAAACTCAAGTGCAATTTTTTCTTAAACCGCAATAAATATAATCTGACAATAAGATCGATATATTATACATTCAAATGTATATTACAGTAAATTACAATAATATCGGCAACGTTTTGATTAATTGAATATTACCTGTATTAATACCGTAAAAAAAAGGTGAGGGGAGGAGGTAAATGCATTTGATATCGGTCTCATGACGGTATCGACATTTTCAACAACAAAAAATTGCATACCAACTAGATGAAATAGTGATGGGACGGGGACGGCGGGGAAGGTTGGGGGATGATTATGGGTCTAAAAGAAACGTGCACGATACTTCCCGATCGAAACGACAGTGTTCATTCAATTTGCTCAAGTTTCGCGACGCGAACAATTTAATTATTACCGTTACACACTAAGAACGAAGTTATCGTTAAAGTTATACCCAGCTGTTGCCGTTGCCATAATTGCACGTAGTTACGTAGCTTCGCGCAATCGCCGCTGCTGCATAGTATGTTAAATTAACTTTGGACCAAATAATCTCTTCCAAAAATTAATAACTCCTCGGCGAGGTGTTCACACGGTTAACGTAAAAGCTTGATTATAAAAGTAAATCCTTATTTTAATCGTCTATTATAATGTTTGTTTTTTGTTCTTTTTCTTTTTTGTTTAACACCTAGATTGCCGGAATTCGTCAATTTTATTGCTATATATATATTTAGAAAAATTTACATAATATATTTTCGTTTTCTTTAAACGTATATGTTGCTTTTTGAAATATTATAAAATTATGAAATATTGTATACAAATATTAATTCTATTAATCTAGTGAAAATTTAGTGGCAATCTAGTGATAATGTATAAACGTGTGTAAATAAACAAATAATTTCGTCTACTTGTATTTTTTTCTTTTTTTTTTTCTTAAGTCTCTCAAGCTCATCTAATAGTAAGTTAAAGTGTCGTAAACGTTAGAAGAAATATATCCCTACGGATAAATAAAAACTATTAATTCTTAAAAAGACAACTCTCTCTCTCTTTTTCTCTACGTCACGATCATCGTTACGCGAAAAAGGGATGCGCAACGATAACATCGTTGTTTACGCGCGAAGAATAATACTCCCATCGGTGCTACTGCTATCATTTTGAAACGTGAAATTCCCAACGCGAATTCGTCCTTGACAGAAGGAAAGAGAGAGAGAGAGAGAGAGAGAGAGAGAGAGAGAGAGAGAGAGACACAACCCTTATGAATCGACTCTAATTACGGTCGAGTCGTTGAACGCTCTAATGTGCTGCTTGAGACAACAAAAGGGTTGAACCTAGTAACCCCTTTGCATATTTATCTATAATTAATACAGGGTAGAGGGTGTGGGTGGGGTATTTAAATGAGAATATCTAAATATCTCCTTTATTTATGTTACCGTGAAAATTCTTTCGAACAAATATATAACATTATGTCAAAGGGTGGGGGGGGACATTCTTGTAACAATGAATATTAATTCATTCTGTCAAGAACATGTAATTTTGTTTAATTTTATAATTAATATATAATATATATTATATATATATATATATATATATAAATTTAATTATATATTTTTGCAAAGTTATTATTCCATAAGATAGTCTATTAATTGTGAAGATATTAATTAATATATAATTCTTATTGAGAAAAAATATTTTCAATGATACAATTAGATTGTATTACATGAAATAAACTAGAATAAACAGAAATAACTTTGAAATGGGAGTCGAATCAAAGTTTACGAACTCGATCCTTTCGATAAATTTGTGTTATCGATATAACCGAAGGGAAGAGAACTTGCGTCTATGTTTCATTGTATATATATGTGTGTGTGTGTGTGTGTGTGAGAGAAAGTCAGAGAGGATGAAGTTACAGTCTCCAGAAGCGTTTCAAGATGAGAACCGAGGTTGTAGATCGAAGCTTCTCCAAGTCGGGCAAGTCTTGCAATCTTGGCTAATCAAAGTGCGACCGGTGTGCTTGTGGAAGAAGGGGAGTATAAGGTGAACGAACCTGTCCGTATGTCCCATCGGAAGTGGTCCGATGTCTCTCTTGAGTTATTTCTTCTTCGGGAGAGTAGTACTCTCTTCCTATAGTTTTCTCCTATAGTACACTCCTGTGTGCTTCCCTTACGATGACCGAGAGGAAAGAATTCACGTGATATCCTACTGGGAACCATTTTCTCCTCTCTCTCTTTCTCTCTCTCTCTTTCTTTCTTTTTATTTTTCTTTCTCCCTTTCTCTTCTTTTATCCATCTGTCTTTTTATCTTTTCCATTGTCATGCCTTTCTATCTTCAATCCTTATTAAATCTTTCGCTTTGGAAAAGGGACTTTAATTCCGGACGTATCTTTATCTCTCTCTTTCTCTCTCGTATTTTCTCTCTCTCTCATTCTTTCTCTCTCTCTTTCTCTTACGTATTTTCTCTCTATTATAATGTCGTTAATTTGAAGAAGTTACTTTTAGGAGTTGGCCGACTATCATCTATGAACGTATACACGGAAGGTGCTTCTTTCTCGGAAAACCGTTTAAAAATATTTTACCTTCGTTAGGACAAAGGGACGTAGGACCTTTTTACAGATGTAGAATTCTATTAAGGAACTTGCTTTTGCTTGCTTCTACTCTACTATACGTGCCGGCGTTGCCTGTAGGAAATACTCTTCTTCCGCGTAATTTTACGTCGCTTAAATAAATTGGAAACGTGAGTGAGAAGTAAGATAGTGAATAGATGAGCGGGGCCAGGGGGAAAGAGAAAAAAAAAGGAAAATAAAAAGAGAATGGGTAAGAAGTAAAATAAAGAAGGACGGATGAAAATGGTTTTCTCATATTTTTTATGATTTTTTTTTTCTTCTTTTTTTTTTGCAGCAACCGGTGGCTTCTCTTACATATTTAAAAAGTCACCGGTTTATCCGGTATTATTATTATTATCTTAGTCTTTCCTCTCTCTCTCTCTCTCTCATATTTTTTTTTTTTCACCTAACTTAACGAGTCTAAGTCTAACGTAACGAGTACTACGACGTGGTTTTCACGAATGAGTCGAACTGTCTCGGAGAAACTTGTTAGCACGTGATGATCATAAACTTAGTATGCACGTAATAAAATGTCAGTTCGGCTTTCGAGAAAGCACTCAGCTTTTACTCACTTCCTTCTTTGGATAGTGTGTATATACGTATAGTTATATCCCTCCCAACTGTACACATACGATATATATATATATATATAGAAAGAGAGAGAGAGATGCCGTACAAGGAAAGGGATGTCTGCTGGCGTGCACGTGTAAACGTTTGGAAATTCCAGAACTGTCCTTGTTTCCACGTTCGTCGACTAGATTGCAATTACTGCTAATTAATTGAGCAAAGGGTTGAGTCTGAGGAGTCTAGGGACAAAGCAAGACGACGAGGCTGCTGAATCAACGTTGAAATTGTAAAGGAGAATAAGAGTATCACTTCACTCTACTTCGATATATATATATATATATATATATATAATATAATACTTCCTATACGAATGTTCTTCTAGTCATGCAAATGATAATTATTCGTTAGTTAGTTAGTTAATTGCGTTAACTAATTCGTTCTATCTTTTTTTCTTGTCCACCCTTGAAATAAGAAAACGTTTTAAAAAGTCGAATAATAAATATTATCAAAAGCAAGTTATATTAGATTTAACCAAAAGTTTTGTACGTTTATTGCGTTGAAATTTTACTTTGAAATTGCATAATGGATTATTTTTGTAAAACAAATATACTTTGGAAAATGTTAATTGATAAACGTAGTAATTTGTCGATTCGCCTTAATATTTATTCATTGGAACAAATTGTTCGAACTTTTAGTCTCGAGATTCTTGTGTTAATCACAGGGTGTATATGTATTAAACGTATTAATCGAAGCCAATTAGTAATCCGAGCCTAAATCGTCGATCGTTCGAATAGCACACTAATCATAGCCCCCTAGATTATAATGACCACTCGTCAATTATCGTACAATTGCAAACTGACAAATTGAAAGCGCTCGAGCAATTACCAACCAACCCAACCCAACCAAGTCAAGTTTTAGAAAGTGTGATGCAACGCTCTCTCGAGCGTGAAGTTACCTATCGATGTTCGGTGTGTGATGCTGGTGCCTGCTATCATCGGCGTTGATTGGATTACTTGATCGAGCGCGTTATTAGCTGCTTTTAAAGAGTTCCCCAACGACGAAGATTTAATGACCTTATCTTCGCTTTCGTGCTCTCTTGGAAAACAACGAAAACAACATACAAAAAATTCCCAATGTTAAACAACGATCGTCGCTAGTCATTCTACTCCACATCATAAAATTTACGTTTAAGTTTCCAAAAAGTAAACGATTTTTCATCGATTGTTTATTTCATGAAGGATTATATCCCTACTTATCATAATCCTAATCGTTATGGAGTATCGTTCAATGGTATATTATAGATTGAATACCCCTGTTCCCTTTTTCTTTTCTTTTCTTTTTTGATACTTCTATGATAAATACTTTGGAGCCCTTTTTCCGCGTCCTAATTTAAAGAGACGTAAAAGAAAAAAAAAAAAGATCGAAGAGCCAGAAGAAGCTGATAAGTCAACAATGGAGTAAAACGGACTCGTGTACTTTCTAACTTTTACTTAAAACATTGAAGTATCAACGGCAGAGCGAGTTCAACTGCATCCCCCTAACCCCCATCATCATCACAGAGACAATGGCAAGGTGTGTTCCATCTTAAAACTATCAGTTGACTTGCAAAAAAGTTATTTGCCCTTGAGTAAAGGAATGGCTGCCTGCCTCTGCGTTCAAGGGTTTAGCAGGATGAAGAAGAAGAAAAGAGAAGAAGGGGTGAGGAGGAAGGGGTGGGGGAGGGGTGGATTCGAAGAGCCCGGCAAATATTTGCTGTGAGATTGAGGCGAGAACGGGGTTCGAGAATAGCGTTTTGCAAATAAACCCGAATTTATATATGTATATATATAACAAATATTATTTATACTACAGAGATATGCGTGTGCGTGTGATGCACGTGTGTTACTGGTTGTACGTTGTACATGTGCACGTTGAAAATAAACGCAAAAGGGTCAAAAGGGAAGAGAGGATAACAGATATGACGGATCTCTACGTTCAATATCGACACCAAGCCAACCAACCCCACCCTTTTGGCTTCTTTCGTGTTCTCGAAACCACTGACGTCCTTTCTTCAAGTATGGATACCCGAGTGCTACGAATATTGGCCTGGTGGATGCACTTGAAAACACCAAGAGAAGAAAGAAGAAGATTCGTCAAAGAGAGAAGATTTTCCCTATCGAAAACTTTTGGTGTTATTTGTTTTCCACCTATTTCTCTTCTCGGTTCTGAATATTTATTAAACATTCTCTTGTTTAAACTGTTTCGGTTATTTATTACACGTCAAAAAGGGGATCTCCATAAAAATTACAAATTAAATGAAAAGAAAATTGTGATATAATATTACACCGAAATCCCTTGGATTTATAATTCTGGTATCAACAATTTTTTCTCTTATAATAATAAACATTTAACTTTTAATTTATTAAAACTAATATCGTGTGTTGGACAGATAATTTACGTCTTATTAATCTAACGAAATATATAAAAAATTATTAGTGCATATGAGTTTATTATTAAAGGTATCGAATATATCAACAAAAATATTTATCATTCCTTTGTCATCCCTTTGTGGTATTCTTACGATTCACCCCTATCAAAGTTTTCTTATATTATAACACATCCAAAAGAAAAAAAATGTTTCCTTTTCTTCGTAATTGCGAAGAAAGATTCTTTCTTTCTTAAAAGACGATCTATTATCTTTCGATCGTCGTGTTCAACTGTGAAACATCCTGAATATAGAGTTGCTTTCGTTAAACCAAAAAAACAAAAAGGGGGAAAAGGATATCAAATGATGCTTAGAATCTTTCGCGCATTATTAACTCAATCCTCGGAGGAGGACGTTATTCTTACTTTAAAAAAAAAAGAAAACTATGGAAAAAAAAAACTCTTGAGATTATGAATCCATTTGAATAGGTTGAGCCTTTTGTTAAAGAGGCTACCACAGATATTATATATACAACTATCTTCCCTTACATTCAGTATACTCCTTAACGAGTCCCAACTTCTTTCTCCCCTTTTTCCTCTCTCTCACTCTCTCTCTCTCTCTCTCTCTCTCTCTCTTTCTCTCTCTCTCTACAATTAGCAGCTTTCCAAAGGGTAGTACCCACTTCTGACAACACAGCAGCAGAGCGTACAGCAGAGGGAGGGATTCTCGTTAAACTGGGTCGTGCTTGCCACCCAGAGTTAATTGATAAACAGCCTTAGGCTGAAAATATCTCACCCGGAGATGATACCCTGTAAAATAATTACTCGAGAAAAATAAATATATGTATTATAAATACATATATATATAGACGTAAGTTATAACACCCCTGCATGCAGGTACTCTTTTATTTCCTTTTTTGTTTTTCGTTATTAATTTCTCTCTCTCTCTGTCTCTCTCTTTTTCATCTTGTTGTACAAATATTCGAGGATCATATAACACTTTGTAATTTGTTATTCTCATTGAAAACGAAAATCTAAAAATAACAACAAATTCTCGGAATAGTTGATATCAAATATATATATATATAATACAAATAAAATTTGGGTTTAATTTTACAATAGCGATTTTTATTTTAAATTACGAACAGAATTTTCGTTTTACGTTTATGCAACAAATTTTTACACATTCCCACTCTGTGTATTACGAGTGTGTTGGAAATGGTTGAAGGTAAAAGAGAAAAAAGAAAAAATTGTTTGTCCGTATCTGAGAAAGGTTGGAGAGAAAGAATCTTTTTGAAACGACCACGAAGAAAGGACGAAACAGTCTGTCTGTATTCGTTGTACTTGTTTTACGATCCTAACCCGTACACATAAAGTAGAAAGTACTTTAAAAAGGATGGATTTGAGTTTTGCAGTTGCGTTTGTCGTACTTTACAATTTTGCATTAACATCCGACTACTAGCGAAGGGGGTGGGGAAGGGGAGGGAGGTTCCCACGTCAAATGAAAAAGAAAAAAATACTTCAAGTTTACAGATCCTTTGAGAAAAGTTTAGACAAATTTAATTTGTTTTTAAACAAAACAAAACAAAATATATATATATATATAATATAGTATATTCAGTCGGTTATCTTATTTTCTAAAGAGTTTTACATAATCTGTTTTTATCTCGGTTATGAAAATGTAAACGAAATAGCTATTATAAACTAATATATATAAGTATTATGTGTGTTGCAGGACTATTGTTAGGTGGTGGGCTGATAGTACTAGCATCAGCTCTATCTGACGCGTCGTTGGAATTACCTAGAAAGTATAGTCTGCCTTCAACGACAAATATGCAAACAGACGATAACGGTTTACCTCAGTATCACTACGGTTGGTGTCTCCAACTCTCAGGATTAGCACTCATCCTGGCCAAAGTAGCTGCTCTTTTAACTATGTCCGGATATATGGCACGATTTCCAACAGTCGAAGACATGGTAAATATTTGAAATTCAACTAAACTCGATATTATAAACTCTTTATCATTATTAAAAAATATATATACATACATTTTATCTTATATAGAAAGTTTTATAACGAATAAAAGGTTAAAGATATTCTTTACTTTGGAACATTAAAAAGTTGAAAAGTGAAAGAAAGTAGATACTCGTAATGCTACGCTGAAAGTTAAACATATAATCATGAAATATTATCTTTGTTGGATTTTTCTTCATAATATGCTCTATATTTTTCTTTCGTTTTTAGGTAAGAGTTATGGTACCAGGAGCGGAAAGAAAACTGAGAGAGCGAAGAGGTGTAAGCTCGGAGTACCTCATCAGAGCACATCAAAAGTCACCAGGTCCACCTCAGGCTCGTGGATTTAACCAACCAACGAAAAGTGTACTTGGTACTACGCATAATATATATATATTTAAGTATCTTATTAAGTTTTGAATGAAAATAAAGTCTAAATAGAAACGCAATTAATGTTTTAGCTCCCCAGAGAGTAGCAGAAGAAGGAACTTCTCTACTGTGTAAGTCAGCACCTGATATTTGTGCTTCCAACCCACAAGCAATCAGCTATGTGGATAAAGCAGATCTCTCCCACGTTCTTCCAGCTTATCCAGATCCAAAGAATACCGATCCTCGATACACTTTCGTCGATAAACCAGATGCCAATGTTATCGACTCACAATTAAGTGGCTTCGTCGATAAGGAAGGTCTCATTGATTCTAGAATTTTATCCGATTCTAGACAAAATATGATCGCATTTAGCGAAAATAAGGAACAAACTCTCAATCAAGAGCCACGTTATACGGAATACGCTGCAAGAGCTACCGAGACAAACGTAATTGATTCCAGATTAAGTGGTTTTGTTGAAAAAGAAGGTTTGCTTGATTCAAGGCTAGCAGGATATGCCGAGAGGAACGAATCTTTATTGGATACACCTCTTGGTTACGATTCACGTTACAATAGTTTAGCTGGACAAACTGTACCTATCACGTTGAAACATCACAATACATCTGTATCAGCGATCCAATCTCAATATATTTATCAAAATTTTGGTACGATACATTCTGGTATTTTAAGGGTATCCGAACCTGGTACAAGTTCGAGCTCTAATTCAAGTCAAAGAAGTATGACCTTGCAGAATCCAAAACGAAAATCGCAAATTGCTCAAAATACTTTTAGTACGATGGAATGTGAGAAAAGAAAACAACGGGGTCCTGGTTTAGTAGGAAAGGCTGGATTTTATGCTGGTAGTGCCGTATGACCACCACCACCTCCTCCGACGCCAAGGTAACTCCACGAGGAAGAAACGCCACTTTAGTTCGAATCAAGAGAATTCTTTCAATGGCGTTTTAAATAATATTGGTCGGAGGAAGAGTGTTTTTAAACGAGAAATCAAAAAAAAGAAAAAAGAACAAACTAAGAAAATAAACGAACAATGGATGCAACATTATCATCGGTCGATAGTGCAGATCCCTTACTTTTTTGAACGTTTCCGATTCAAGCTGCTTGATAATTCAGATCACTGCCCTATTATGCGTGATAAATTATACCAACAGTCGGATTTACAAGTTCCTGTGATAATATCCCTGCCCAATGATACAAGAAAAAACATCAATATCTTATTACTACTAATGTGATAAAAGTTATGTTGTGGTCATGAAACAAATGCTGCCATGCTAATCGATGCCATAACTTGATTTATACCAAAATGATGAACTCGATGGTCACTCGAAACCGCAACGTCGGATCCAAAAAAATCTGTACATAGAATATTTATCCTAAAAATTAGATATATAATCGATGTGAGGAGTAAGAAATGAAAAATACATAGGTCTTCGATAAATTTATATTAAACGAAATGGATCATCGAAGTATTTGACATTCATGAAATCAATATTAATCTAACTACTAATGAAAGGATTATCAAAAAGTTACGATACGATGAAAGGAATAAAGGAAAGAAGGACGAAATGAAAACGATAGTAGTTTGCTTAACATAGATGTAGCGTAAGTGTAAATGATACACCATGTGAGGTGGCGAAATACATGTTCTGCTCATTGCTGGCAAAATTTCACGTACTATTTATATTATATAAAAACATTTCCTCTATTTCCCATTGAAAGAAATAGTTCGTGATTTTTTGCGTATCAAGAAAAAGCATTTAAATCAACTGACTACTCTCAATCAAAAAATAAAAAACCAAAAAATAATTAAATAAATAAATGAATTCCCCAATGTTATAATCGTTGCAATCATTGCTTAAATATGTTCTACGTTACCATTATCATGATTTATCATTTATAAATACTTGAGAATTTGAACTAACGTCTATGGTGTATTGAAAAAAAAAAAAAAAAAGAAAAGTCATGTCATCACCGTCGTGATTAATGCAAATAAGTAATCAGTAAAATTTGATCATAATCGAATGATAATTTTCACTCGTGTTTCGATAACATAGTCAACGGAACAAAAAGTAATAAAAGTAATTATAATCGAGAAAGTAAACATAAGTAATCGATAACATTGTAATATATTTGATGGTCGATACGAATTCCGTTAATTTACGTGTGTGGTGTGAACACGTATAATCGTATTTATTAAGAAGAACATCATGATGAATAATAAGAGCTCGTCTATGTTCTACGTGAAAGAAATTGCCACTGACACGTTTTCATTATTATTGTTAGAATACGTATGTACTTATTTACGTATATCACGTTCTTTAACTAATCATTACGGTAACTTAAATTAAATGAAAATTATCGATACTATATGATACGACAAGATTTTCAACTTAAAGAAAACCTAAATTATATGCTTCGTGAAAATGCAAATAACGTTTACACAAGTACATCAATACCGGCAATTAAAAAGCTCGTTATTTACATAGTATTTAAATTTATCGCGTGTCCGGTCCGTGGCAATATCTTTTATCGTATTTACCAATTTCTAACATATCAGGGCAAAGGAAAAAAAATATTTACGTTACCTGTACGATAATAAGCTGACTGCCGTCATTTACTTTCGTCTACTTTGTAATTTATTTTCTAGTTGTTTCTCCCTTCCCTTCCTCACTCTTTCCCTCCCTATTTTCTTATTTGCTTAGAAGATATTTCTCTCGCGAAAAGAGAGAAACAAATGTACGATTTCGAAAACCGATAATCGACGTACATTTGTTAAACAGCAATTTTTCTTTTTTTAAACAGCCATATACATTTATTGTATAATATGTCACTTTGCACTGCATATAATTATATTGTATAATGATCGTAGATGAATGTAATAAAATGTTTCTTTTGTAAAAAAAAAAAAAAAAAAAAAAAGAAAAAAATAAAAAAAAAAAACCCACGAAGACATTTCATTTCGTCGTCCTGTATCATAAATAACTAATTAATAAATTATGAGAGCAACATTTATTTCCCTATTACATTCCTTTTCGTTAACGAATAAATAACAAGAAAATAGAGAAAGATATTGAATATAATCAAAACACTTGTAATTCGTATAAAGATATAAAAGTATACAAAACTCATGGATCTAAAATAACTTTTGCAATATGATTTTAGAAATGTATTAATTTAAAAATAAAAAATGCAGAAATTATTGTCATTATTTCATTTTTAATCGAATAATTGTTAACTCATGATAATCTCGAGGAAGTAGATAACGTAGGGAAATAGGGATGGAAGTAAATTTTAGAAAGCATTCGATAGATGGCTCGTATCCACCATGTTTTGCATTATATCCGGCTGGTGGACCGGCCCACTCCTAATGTTTAATTAACACCGCATAATTGCTTGGCCAATTAGAGCACATCGTTTAATATTAATCTGCAATTTGAATTCATTTCAATGCGGTTAAAATTTATTGAATACATAATTAATGCCGCATGTTACGAATGCAGGATACCCACGAGCGTGAACCAAAGCTCAAGCCGGCTTAGCGTGCAAACTCAACCCACCAACCAACCAAATGATTTATTTATATTAGACGGACACTACTAGGTAGAAAGATGGTTCGCGTTGGTTTACATTGAAAACTTCCAAGAAAGAGACTTAATGGTCTATAAAAGAGACACGTATTACTATACCATAGTAGTACTGGCACGTTTTCGATATTCTTCGTCTATTCTTATTCTCATTCTTCTTCTTCTTCTTTCTAACATCGATAATAGTTGGCAAGAAAACCGAAAATGTATGTCCGTGTATCTTTCGCAAAGTTTACTTCTCAACTATAACTTCAAGAATACGTATTATGCGTGTATAGTATATATATATATATATACTTTTATAACGTTGAAACAGACAAATATACGCGGAAAGTTTAAATTTGATTTCTAACCTCACTTCTACGAACCGTATTTCCGTATTTTCTTAAAATAGTAAAACCTATTATGACTCTATACTTATTATAATATTCATATCTTACAACGATGTTCTTCATCTAAGTTATCTTAACTATTACTACGAAAGATCTTGCAATGTTGCTTACAAATCTTCAACAATCTTTCAAATACATATACTATACATAATATATATTACATACATTGTATTAAAATATAATTAAAAAAAGAAAAAAGAAACAATATGATTTTAAAAATTTTAAATAATACACATAATAATTATCTTATTCGTTGTCGTTATAATATCGAAAATTGATCTAACGAAATTCTTGACGTTGAGATCGAAATGAAAAAAGAAAAAAAAAGAGAGAAAAGAAAGAAAGAAACAAACAAACAAACAAAGAAAAAAGAGAAATGAGATGAAACGTTATTTGTCTCTGTTATTTACTTGCGGCAATCATCCTATATTGTCGTACGTTTCTCTTTTTCCTTTGCTATCAACCCTCCTCTCGTTCGAATATCCAACGAACAACCCCTTTTCGGTAATCTCGCACCCTCGGCTCGTTTCTCCTTCCCCTTCCTCATCTTCTATCTCCCTCTGTTCATCCACCAACGAGTGGTATCGGTATTCTCCCTCTAATCCAATTAAAAACGGCGTAGGATCGCACGAAACAGAGCGGCGGCGCATCGACCACGAGAATTTTAATTGATGTTACAGGTACGAGAGGGTAGGTAGGCAGGTAGATGCCGCGGTACGCGTAGGAGGAGGAAGAGGATTGCAGATAGAAAGAGGAGACTAGGTAGAGGAAGTAAAAGGGTTGAAGAGAATCGAAAATAGGGATTGGGGGGGCTATGGGGGGTGGGCGGGGGTTGTGTTGTACTATAGCAGGGATGATAGTGTGCCACCAAGGCACGTTCTCGTTCACGAGCTCCGAACTTTTGCCAACCCTCTCGTTCGGATCCAAATACATGAATATCCTCATCCATCCCAAACCCCCTCCACACCCCACCCCTCGTGTCTGTTCAACGTGCTTACAAAAGTCACGTTAATCATCGACCGCCACTTCATCTTTACAAACACTTTTGACACGACGACGAAAACGAAGACGGGTTTGAAACTCGTAACGAAATCGAAATGGTTGATAAATGTTTTTATAATAATAAATCATAGTTATTATTACTTTATTCTTTTTTCTTATTTTGTTTTTTTTTTGTTTTTTTTTTCGTTTTCATAAATAATCAATATTTTGTAACACGCGTTTTTATTCGATTACATACAATATATTATTTTATTCCTGCTATTTGTCTTTTATTTAATTTCATTTGAAATTATTCACACGAGAAATGTCTGATTTTTATTTATAATATATTATCCAAATTTTATTCACCAACACGCGGATAAATTTACAAAATAATATTTCCGTCTAAATTTAAAATACTTGTTTTTTTTTCTTCGCGTTCGTTTAAGATTAACCTGATCAAATATATTTGTCGTCAATATTTTGCTGGACGTTAAAAAAGGAGCAAAAAAACAATCCTTTCTTTTTTTATCTAGCTAGATATTCTAAATAAATGTTTTCATGCTATCTTCCTTCGTCTTCTTTATTCCGTATTAACATTTTCAAGGAGAGTGAGAGAGAGAGAGTGTGAGAGAAATAGAGGGGGGAGGGAGGAGGGGCGTCGAGAGTCGAAGGATATCTTAATCCTTTTGGCCATCTATCATCGCAGAGAGAAAGAGAGAGAGAGAGAGAGAGAGAGAGAGAGAGAGAGAGAGAGTCTACCGGTTAGGCCGATTCTATCTTCTTCCGTTCGTTTCTCGTTCTTCTTTCTTTCTTCATTCCTTTATTCGTTTTCTTCCTTTTTCATTTTTCTTTTCTTTTTCTCACGCACCACCCTTCGCAGTAACTGTAGCCTTTTGTTACCTTGTTTAATAACTTATGATGAATGTACCCTCGCTCTACTTTGCTTCCACTTAGTTTTTCTTTTTCCATAACAACTCCGGTGTCTCAACAGGACCAACGTAGATCCACCCTTTTCCCTCGGGTCTTAAAACGTCCTTTTATACCTTTAGTGTCTTTATCATATTACAAATTAAAATAATACATTCCATGAAACTTCATTATATTGTTTATCCTACAACCTACAAACTGACAAACGGAACATTGAATATAAGAAAATAAAATACAAAACAAAATGTGTCGATGTTAATAATTAACGCGTGTTAAAAAAGACGTATATATTTGTTTGTATTTTTATTTAAAATAAATCAACTTTTCATTTAGGTCAGAGCGTGTTAATGGTACATTCCATCGAGGTTTCTAGTTATTTGAATCTAAAATTACTATATGAAATTCGCGTTTCCAATTATCATTAAAGTCGTGAGACAGATGATAGTCGTACGAGTTGGATGAGTAAACCGTGGGTTTTACCTTCAAACGTCGAGAGGTCACTATGCATGTTCACTCACCCCGTGAACGCAAATAGAACGAACGGAGGGGTGGAAGTGGTGCTGGTGATGGTGGTGGTGGTGGTGGTGGTGGTGGTGGTAGGTACTCTTATCTGGTCAAGAGAACGATGGAGGGAACGTATTAGTAGCCGGTATTAAATTATGGTCAGCCTGAGGCAACCTTTTGCCTGCCGCCAGTGATACCGATGTTGCAACGATAACAAACAACAACCTGGGCCTCTCTTCCACCAACCCTCCTCTCTCGCGGAATTAACCCTCGAGATTGCCGGTGCTTTCGAAGGATAATTTCATTTGGCAGCGAGTCCTGGCTCCCGATGTTGCTTCACTATGCTACGGGGTTCTGGCCTGCGTGCTATACTTTTCTATCTCTTTTTTTTTCTTTCTTTCTTTCTTTTCTTCTTTCTTTTTCTTCTTTTTCTTTTTTTTTTACTCTCTCCGAGACCATTTTTTCGTTTGTTCTACTTTTTTCTTTTTTTACCAATTCTTTCGTAGTCTACGTTACTTCCAACGGAACTATCACAATTACGTTGCTTTCTTTTTTTTTTTCAAATGACTTTTAAAGTTTGCTTTATATATTAGTTTTGTTAATTATCGTTAATTAATATATAATAATTGGCGTATCTTGAACCGAAGTTCATTCCAATTGGAAGATTTGTTTGTTTTTTTTTCTCTCTTTTGTACAAATAAATTGTAAACTTTTCATTTCGAATAAAAAAAATTGTAAAAATGTTAGATATCACGCGAGGCGGTAGTTATAATCGTTATAACCCTCCCCCCTCCACCTCACTTCCGCGGCTTTCTAGGCTAATTTCATTTCGGAGAATTTCTAAGAGGGGAAAAAGAATAGAAACGAGCACTGAAGTAAAATATGCTTGACCGCAGTTTGCTTCTATCTGCGAAACATTTTTCCCATTTTTCGGCCATTCGCTTCTTTTTAACGTAAAACCAGTGCTTTTTAGAGAATTGCGAGCCGCGGGCTAGGTTACCGCCCTTATCTATACGAATTTTTACCGTCTAGCATGGACCACGGTTTCGATGATTTGCTACCTTTGATTACCTTCCGATGTAATTCATCTAATATAAATATATCCATCTTTTTCTTTTTTTATGATTTTTTATTACATTTTGTGTAAAGAGAATGAAATACGTACGATCGTGATATGATTAGTTGGCAACGTTTTGAAGAATAATATGACATACACTACTTCTATATATATTCTTATGAAAAGATTTAATGTTTCTTTTTTCAAATTTTTGTTATAAATATTCATCCATCCACGAGATTCTACGAGGAGAAAATTTTTTTCTCGAAAAAAGAAGCGCAGAAAATTATTCCATCCAATTGAGAAAAGTTTGGAAAATGAAAAGGTGAAAAAAACAGACCTACGTCTGGAGGCATTTACGGTTACTTCCGAGGGTATGTGTGTGATAAACGCCTGAAATACCTAAAAGTTAGAAGAGGGTTTGCCACGGAGCCAAGGGGTCAGGATAAGGGCTACTTCTAGGGCAAACGAAAAAAAATAACCTTTTCGTTGTTAGTTGTCCTTTCGGACGACGGACGAATGAATGAATGAAGGTTCCGAAAACGTCTCCATTTGCCAGACAAAAAAGGTTCGACCTTTTCGTTTTTTTTTTCTTTTTCTCCGAGTCTATCTTCCATTCTTTATTCCAAGGGTGGTTAATTCGTAGTATTTCAAAAATCGTTTTCGATATGTTGATTTATTTCAAAAAATTTCTTATTAACATATTATTTCAAATATAATTTCGTCAGATATAATTGATAATTGTTATATCTTTTTATTTTAATTCTTTTTTCTCTAAAATAAAATGTCTTGAAATTATGTTTTAACCAGTTAACTGTGTCGATCATTTTGCAAAGTGCGCCCTAGTGTGTGTCGCGATAATCAAGCGATGACGGATATAGTCGTCAAACACAGAGTAAGTGGCATTGTTGAAATATTGGGTCAAAAAGACGACTTTATTTTAGAAAATGAATGAATTTATGAGTAATATTTAAACAAAGGATCAACGTAAAGCTATATTTACACATAATTAACGAAAAACTTAAAAAAAATCAAATATTTAACAAACAAACAAACAAACAAAATTTTTTTTTTTTTTTTCTTTGGTTAGACATCGCGGACATCATCGCAGATGGAGAATCTAATATCCTTTGTTTTTTTGGTTATGACACGTCAAAATAATAATCGGGATAATCAAAGATCTAGTGTCCAACTCAAATTATCTATAATTTTCATTTGTTTATTTCATTTCATCCTGACCCCTAAACATTCTAAACATATTAATATTTACGAATATAATTTAATTTTCGCCAGAATTACAATTTAAATATCAAATTGTATCAAAATTTTACGCATGACGGATATAGCCGTCAAAACACAAAATTCTGCCATTCCTCCATGACGGATATAGTCGTCAAACACACTTAACTGGTTAAAATATAATTTCGTCTGATATAATTGATAATTGTTATCTCTTTTTATTTTAATTCTTTTTTCTCTAAAATAAAATGTCTTAAAATTATGTTTTAAAATATATTTAGTGACAATTAAGTCATAGTGAAGATCGTCCTTGAAAATTGGTCTTCGAGTAGTATCGTATCGTAGCTTCCAACATCCGAATACGAAGGAAGGAAGCAAGAAGTTTTGGTGAGGTAAGCGCCGCCTGCAGTTGCTATGGCGACAGGACCGTCTAAATCCACGGAGCACCCTTGCGTAGCGCACTACGAGGGTAGTTCGAGGGACGTTGGGGGTGACAATGGAGGCGCTAAGCCTGGAGATTTGCACGAACCACGCCGGTTGGTCGGTTCATTGTTTCAACGCCGGCTCTGCCGGAAAACGTATAACCTAATCTCTCACTCTCTACCCCATTACTTTTTTTTCCTTTTCTTTCATTTCTCTTTTTCTCACTCACTCTCTCTCTCTCTCTCTCTTTCTGTTTTCGTTTGGTCTTCCTATCTCGTTCTAGTTTTTCCATTCCCTTTTTTTTCCTACACCCTTAGCGCTTGTCCGAGTAAGACAAAAAAAAATGACCAATCGAACAACTCGTATGAAATAGAAACGTTCACGAAAACTTATAACTAAATACGAGTATTAATTTTGTCATTCTCGATTATTAAATACGTAAAGGTGTTTATTTTATTTTATCGAATTATTATTTCTCGATCGATTATTTTCTTCTCTTTTTATTTTGCTTTAGATTATCTTGTTTTTTTGTTAAATGTTACAATATCACCATTCATAATTATCATAATCCATTGGGGCTCTTGTATTCCGTCGATTATCAATTTATTCTACAGAATGAAAATTAAATGCCATAGGAAATAAGTATCGAATTGCCAAGGCGAAGTTGTAATCTCGAATATATGCGAAATAAATTTCAACAATCTTCAACGGTCAACCGGGAAATGGTAACGTGAAATGCTTCGTTAACGTATAAGTAATTAATAGTAAGAGATATTATATATAAATATATAGATATGTTTTCTTCACAAAATCTAATCGAATTGTTGCTAACTTTAAATGCGAATATTCCTATCGAGATTAAAAAATGATATTTATTCAAAAAAAAAAGAAACATTTAAAAGATTTAAACATTGTCAAATAATATTCTATCGAATTCGAAGATTAAACGCGAGTTATTCGTAACAGATATATTACTTTTTTTTTGTCGTCGATAATCGGAAGAAGATCGAAATCGTCGGACCAAAAAGGATGATGGTAGAGCACCTTTCTTTTTTTTTCTTTTTTTTTTCTTTTTTTTTTCTTTTCGCGACAATAATTTAATTTCGCAGCGAGAACTCTGGGGTGTCGCTCGTAAATACAACGATTATCGGTCGTGCTTATTAAATCCGAACGGATACGATGTCTCCTGTACAAGTTTCTATCCTCCTGAACCAACTCATTCTTGAATCCTCTTTCTCTCTCTCTCTCAATCTTTCTAACACACACACACACACGTAGATATATAAATACATAGAGGACACTGTAGGATTGCATCGAAGCTTGGAACGTGCGCCGTTATTTTGTACCTTTTGCTCTACCTTTACGATCCACCGATGCTAATTTCACGGGATTTGTAGAGCCTATCGTTTCAGCAGCAACATAGCAGCAACATGGGGGACTGGTACATGGGCTACAAGAGTCTCTAAAGAGAAAGAGAGAAAGAGAGAGACTCGTTCTCTTCCAGCTTGTGGCGGCCTCACTGATGATGACGAGATGATCACTTAATTTGGCCAACAGCTGCCGCATCGTAGTCTCTTCTTCTTCTTCTTCCTTATTCTTCTTATTCTTCTTCTTTCTCTCTAACTTTATCTTATTCCCTTACACTTTTTTCTTCCTTTTTCTTCTTCTTCTTCTTCTTCTTCTTCTTCTTCTTCTTCTCCTTCATTGGGGTCTTCTTGTTTTTTGCGCACCCTGTCTCGCCGCAAACGGACGACTAAGACGACTAAGACGACGACAACGACGACGATGTTTCTTACCAACGAATGTAAAACCATTCTCTTCCTTTCTGTAGACAGAAAGAGAGAGAGAGAGAGAGAGTCTACATTATTTTCAACAACAAAGACTCGTTGATAAGATTCTTGATCGATGCAAAAGCAAAGCCGGCTCGTTAAAGAAAATTGTCGACAAAAGGAAGAAAATAAAGAGAAAGAGAGAAAGATGTATATATATATATATATATGTGTATATAAAAAGAGAATAAAGGATCGGGATTACAATTTTTTTGCCGAAGATTTTTCTACTTATCCAACGGAGGGCCTTCGTTTCGCGTCGGGTTCACTTCAAAGTTACCGATTATAAAAATTCTCCTCGGCCCAAATTTCCGTATACTCGTGGACCGAATAGTAGAATAAAGATTTCAAACTATACTAATTCTCGTATATAGTTAATCCCAGAAAAAGGGGGAGGGATAGGATATTATTTATGAACCTAACTGAGAGAGGACAAAATCGTGGTTAACGTTAACTTTCGCTTATAAATAAAGTGTTAGGTTGGCATAGCTATCTGAAGACCCCTTATTAAATGATTATGCTGAGGAGATGATTTACCGACCACTTCGTCATTGAGGATCAATGACCTTGGATAATCTCTTCCACGGTCTCATTAAGAACGAACGAGTGACGACCAGGTGTGCCGATCTATCAGTTAAAATTAGATCGGTAAGGTGAAGGAAGAAAGAATGAACGCTTGTAACCTCTTGCTGATGACGAGTTTGCAAACGTGTGATCTAACGAGAGAAGAAAATTAACACGATGAGAGCTTGATATTATTCACGTTCGAGAAAAGAAACGGGGATTGGGGCAATCTTAATCGGTTGTTGCGTTCCTTGTAATCGTTTCAACCTTCTTCTTTAAATAAAGTAAGAAAGAAAGATAAGAGGAAAAAAAAGAAAATAAACAAAACAAAAAAAATAAATAAATAAATAAAAAAAATGAAATCCACCATAAAGTTCATAAATTTATCGGGCGGGTACGCGTCTGTCGTCCGATTGGTTCTCTCGGCACCGACGAAGAAATACCCAGGGTCCTTCTACCTCATACAAGCCCGCGGTATAATTCAAAAATTCAAATTACGTATTCTATTAGGTGCGAGACCGAGTGGTAGAGAATGCGCTGGTTTGGAATGAAAAAAAAAGGAAGAGAAGAAAGGAAGAGAAGAAAGAAAGAAAGAAAGAACGAAGGAGAGAGTAAAAGGCGAAGGAAGGGTTGCGGATGGAAAGAGAAAAAATATAGAAGGACGCAGACAGAAAGAGAGAGAGAGAGAGAGAGAGAGAAGATTGTCGGAGAGAAGGCATAAAAGGAGAAGAAGGGTCCTGGTAGGTGCGCAACACAAGTCAAATGGTAGGGGGAGAAAAGAGAGAGAGAGAGAGAAAGGAGAGAAAGATAGAAGAAGAAGAGGGTGGAGGAAAGAAGAAGGAGGAAAGAAATGAGAAAGAGTGTAATAAATTGGTGGTGAGATTATTCTCGACGTGCATTAAGACGTCAAGCGGCGACGGACGACCTGAAAAGTATTGCCCGACACCTTCTGCACCACGGTCCCTTTCTCACTCTCTCTCTTTCTCTCTTTCTTTCTTTCTTTCTTTCTCACAGAGAAAGAGTACTGCTGCCCCTTTTCTCCCACTTCGTTGCCTGCGGCTTCCCCCACCACCGTTCTCTTCGAAAGGCCCGTCCTTCTTGGGACGAGACGACGATGACGACACAACGACAACGATTCGCATCCCTGGGGCCCTGCTGTCTTTCTGACACGATACCGAAGAAAATTATACTCGGCCTAATCAGCCGAAAGGTGCGAACGTGCCCATATGAATTTGTTAAAACTCTCGAAACTTTGTTAAATTTTTCGAATTATTTCTTTCATCCTGCACGAAGTATTATTGTATTTTCATATATGCAAATACTTAAAGATATTTTATACGCGTTCACGCGTTACACGCGTTATATATATGGAAGTAGTATTTTTATTTTTTTATACAATAGAGATTTTAACGACAATGAAGATAGATATTTTTTCTACAAGACTAATTGCACGGTTACTAGTCATTCTTCGATTGATGTATATATTATGCATTTGTAGATATATATATAAAGATATTATTGCTAATCATTGGATCGTAGCGGTGTTTTAATACGATAAAAAAAAGGTGAAACATAACATAGGAATGAGTCACGCGGAAAGATTTAATATAGCTTAGAGAACGATACTTTAAAAGTAAATTATATTATCGACGATTTGTTGGTGATAGAAAGAGTAGGATGGTAAGAATGAAAGAAGGTCGATGGAAAAACCGGATGGATTAGAATAAGATGGACCCCCGTGGTTTGCTCGTGAGTCCACCGTCGAGTCCCTTTTTCGTGGGTGTTAAGTAATATATTATATGTAGCCAACACCTGGCATCACGGCGGCGTGCGGACGGCCCTACAAAGGTCTCATCCCTTTCTTTTGAAGAAGAGAACGATCGTGACTCGTTAACACCCCCCTCCTACTAAGAAATACATCGTCCCAGCCACTGACTCCTCCGTTCATCCTTGACGTTAAAACCATTCGCGAAGATTGAACTATCCTTCTACGGTTTTATCTTTTTTTTCCCCTAGGTCCCTTATTTTTACTTCATCTTCATACTATTAATAGCAAAAGACGATCTCAACGAAGATTTAACTTCGTCTAATTAGTTTTCTACAAATTTACGAGAGATTCCTGAATATATTTGGATATTTTAATCGATTCGATAGAATTAATTATAATATATACATATATATCTGAAAATACAATAATATATTTTATCGTTTCTTATTTGAATATAATAAATTACAATTAATTATTATTAATTTCGTAAAATAATAACATTTTTGTTTTATCTTTGGGAATATAAATTTTCTATCAATATTTCAAAATTTATACTAAGTTCGTGGAATTTTGTAAATGGTAAATCATATAAAACGTTCGAAACTTATTCGGTCAGAATGATATCCATAATGCGTATGGAAAGCCTAATTAGTTACCGTTCATTGCATGTAAACAATAATAACATTAGTCAATTTATTTATCGAGGATCTTGCAATTATAAAGACACACGTCAACGTAATTCATTCTGTCTGTTCATTAGTCTAATTCCATTTACCTTCCGACTGAATTAGTATGAAGTGGTGAACGCGTGATCAGGCTAATACGAGTGACATTCATTTGATCGCGGCACGACACCGTGGCCGGGCGCCGTAGGAGATGACGATGAAATTTTCAAAGCTCCTCGGATGTGTTCTTTGACTTTCTCGAGTCACCCTCTCATTCTTTTTTTTGTTTTTCTTTCTATCACATCTCATCTTCCTTTTTCTTTCGTTTCTTCTTCATGGCTTGTCTCTTTGGTCGCTTTAGACTCGACAACTGCAAGCAAGCAAGCAAGCAACCACCAATGAAGATGTTACAAGAAGAGAAACGTAAGGTGTGAAATTAAATCCTACTCAGGATTTCATTGGAAGATTATTATCGTCTTCGAACACATCCAAGGGTGTTCATCAATTTTGAATCATCATTCTCATTCTTCATGCCGAACCTTAATCCAACGATTGAGACTCCGTTGACAATGGGGCACCACAACGAATACGAAATGATACTAATTTACAATGAGGGTTATTGGCTACCAGCTACCAGGATATCATGAATATACAAAAGGTTGCTCAATGAATTAGAAAACAACAGCAACAATAACAAAAATTGAATCCTGTTATATAAGAGAATGTGATTATATGTCACGTTAATTTTCAATCATTTTGATATCTTGTTTTATCGAATCGAATCCAATCCGATAAATAATTACAAAGTCATCTAAATATATATACGTCTAATATTAGAATAGAAACTCAGTTCAATTATAACTGTCCCTTTTTATTCTCTTTTGTGGCAATCGATATAGTTTGGAGTTTATGTCGATATACTAATTTACAAGGGCCCATCAGCTACCAAAACTTGCACCCGCCAAGAAAGGATGACCTATCAAGTTTCCAACATTGGTTTTCGGTGGGAGGATGAGGCCCGAGGCATTCTGACTTTACCTGTCCAGCTGGCTCTCTCGTACCCTTTCTCAAAGATTAGAAAGAGAAAGAACGATAGAAGGTGGAGAAGCAGAAGAAGAAGAAGAAGAAGAAGAAGAAGAAGAAGGTCCAATGAAGACGTTGTAAAACGAACGTATACGCAGTTCGTGTCTTGGTTCTCACACCTCGAAGACGAAGCGGCAAACGGTCAAAGGCCCGCGGGGGGTAAACCCCTCGCGCGCGCGGACCGTGAGGCTAATTGATACGTAAGATTGCGTTCCCTGGGTCGCCCTCACCATCACCATCACCATACCATCTTCCTTGGGTTGCCCGGATGATTGGTTGTCCGAGGTGGACCGGTCACTGTACTTCCTTCTGATTCGATTCCACATCGCGATACGCTTTTTATGTCTCTACAGAAATCGAGGTTGCCACGAGAAACAAGATTTTTATATTTATTTATTTTTTTTTTCGATTTGTAACTCTTCTCTACCCCTAAACCTAACGTCTAAGAAACTAGCCTAATTTATCTTCCATAGAAAAAACGATCCCAACGAAGAGCAATCCGTGGTAGTGAGTTATAAGTCATATTTGGAATTCTTAATTTCTATCCGTTGAAAATTTCGATAAGATTATTAACCTATCGTATTTTTGTGCTTTACGGTTTTTTTTTTTTACGCTAAGAGACCCGTTTATTTTCCTTCTTTTTGTGGAACATATAGTGGATTGTGCTTAATGGCGGTTTAAAAACGATACCTACTACCAACATGGGCCTATGTACCAAAGATTCTCGGCAGAAAAGGGGGGCGTGGTCACTCGCTGATGATTTAATGTCGAAATCTCTGCGTGTCTCCTTGGCTGCACGTAGAGAACTTGGGCTAACTAAAAATAAAAAATAAATCGCACAACAATAATAGCAACAACATTAAGAACAACTGCGCAACAACCGACTAAACGGCTAGCTTTGGCTCCTCTTATGCTTGCGCGTTTTCGGGGCGGCAACTTTACAACCGTTTAGCGTTTTACGGCCGTTTTATGCACGCCGCCACGATGCCTTTTGCCATTCAACAGACGCGAGAAGGGAGAAACAAATTTTTCTTCCTTTACTTACTTTCTTTTACTCTTTGTTTTATATTATTCTCTTTTTTTTGTTTTGTGTTGTGTTGTATTATTATTATTATTTTTTTTTCTTCTTCCTATCTTTTCTTATCTTAATGTCTCATGGCTGATGAATTAAATTTACCATTTTTTTTTCTTTTTTGACATTAATGTTAATATTATTCAGATAGAATAAGATGATTTTTCAAAGCAGTATTTCTCAACCTACGAACAATTTTTTATTTTTAATTTTTTTTTGCAAAGTGATAATTACGCCAAAGTTAATAATTTATATAAGAAAAGTTCTAGTATAATTTTCTTACGAGTTCAAGATAATACAATATAAAATACAGAGAGAGAGTCCAGTCTATCGAAAAAAGTTTATTAATAATTTTATATTATTTAATTAGTTGTATTATTACAAACGAGTATACTAAGTCGTAGAATAAAATGTTTGAAAAACGCTGCTATAAAATATGTATATAACATTATAGCAATAATTTTTCTGAACAACTTTGAAAAATTATTCTCCCGAAACTTACTTTATATATTATATATTTATATATTAAACATTTTTATTCTAATAAATAATTCAACGACATACTTGATAAAAATCCAATTCATCTTGTATATAAAGTTATTACACAGCGGAGAGAAAAGAAAGTAGTAAGGACAATACTTTCACGGTCACTCTATTTACGGCACAAATGAAGACTTCAAAGTACCCTTTGTTGTATCTAATTTCAAACGTGATATCTTGTACTGCTCGTGTATGCGATTAATCGAAAAAAAAAAAAAAAGGGAAAAGGGGAAAAAGAAAAAAAAGGAAAATACGAAGGAAGGAATGAAGAAGAGGAGATAGAGAAAGAAAAAAAGAAATATAAAGAGAGTAAGAGAGAGAGAGAGATTGTTATCTAAATTAGCATCGACCGTGTACAAGGAGCAACCGTATTACGGTGCCGTTTGACAAACGCAATATACAGAGTTAGAGATAGAAGGGAAAAGGGAGAAGGAAAAGAGCAAGGAGCTTTCAATAATCGTTTATAATCGTTGTTCCCCGCGGGGCAAGCAGCAAGGAAAAGGAAAGGCGAGTTCGAATGTTGTTTAATCAAGGCCAGTTCTTCGTTCTGTCCTCTCAATTAGAATCTCCCACGCCTCAATACACGATAACGAGCTACTAATTACAGAAAGGACTTCCGATCTCTCGTTCAGTTAAATCCTATTATTTTTCTATCTTTTCTATATATTATATTCTTTTCTTTTTTCGTTCTTTTCTTCTTCTTCTTCTTCTTCTTCTTCTAGTACTTATTCTTATTTTAATTTGTTAATACTTTAGATCGTAGTTAATTTTTTCGCGATAACATTCGCTTATCACTAAGTCATCATCGAATTTAAACGTTTTATCGATAATCAAGAAGAATTCAAGGTGAACTAGGACATAGGGTATACACGTAATATGTAATATTGGAGTTTGTAGATAAGAAAAAATATATATTGGAGGATGTCGATAGAAAAAAAATGGTCGATATCGCAAAATGTTTGCCAGTAAATTTGAGGTTTACCAAGAGTCATAAAATAGTTACGAGTATGTTACCTCTCCTCTTCCTCCTCCTCCTCCTCCACCTCCACCTCCTCCTCTTCCTCTACTGATTCACGCTTTTACTTGCCAACGATTTAATATTCCTAAGGCGAGTGAGCAGAGAGCGTAGGATTTTACGCAAATATTATAACTCGTGAGCGCAGAGTCTTGCTATACGCTCGAGTTCTTTTATTAATACTTTTAATGAAACTTTAACGATCCTTAATGACGCGATTTAATTTGTTATGCTAATTAAAATTAATAACAACAACAACTAGGAAGAAAAAAATGTAAAAAAAAAGAAAAAAAAAGAAAAAAAAAGGAAAGAAACGAGGAAAATAATGATCGAAGTAACGTAACGTAGACGGATGTCAAAGTGCAAAGATCGCGAGAGAATTCTAATATCCGTGTATTAATTACGCCCTGTTAAAATTATACGAAGCACGTTTATAAATGAATTATTAACGACATTTCAGGGGCGACAAATTGTACGCCGTACGCTCCTTTCTAAACGTTTCGTATAATACTAATGCGTGCATAATTCGTGTCTCGCAAATAGCATAATGGATAATTCGAGAGATTCGTTCCGTTTGAAACAGTAGAATTGAAGAATGAACAGTAGCGGGTAACATATCATTTCACGGGTTACGTTTCTACGATAGAAAATAACTACTTTGTAAGGTTTAACGAGAGTTAAGAGTTTAACTCTTGATCGATGTTACGGTAATCGGTCAATTAAACTATAATAGATTAAATCGATATGTTTGTTTAATGTTCTGTCGTAGGAATGAACGACAAGCCGATAATCTGTTAAAAGTAGCATGCATCTAATTATATAGAAAACGCGATTACAACGAATTATCTATATTAAAAGCTGAGAATGAATTTCTTATTGAGAAACCATTTAAAGGAACCTACTTTCTAACGTCTCAATATTTTTACCTTTATAGACTTCACCAATAGAAAAGAGAAGCGATAACGGTTAAAAGTTTATTATAGCATAGACGCTTGACCCGGTCTCTCACTCCCATTGTCCATTTCGTGATCGAAACGAGCGATCGATACGCTAGCTCGATCCTGACCTAAGCGATAACGAGGTATTAACGATCCAAGTCGAACCAGTTCGAAAGACCGTGAGGGAACGAGCGCCGGTGCCGTGCGGGGCCTCCTCCCCACTCCAAGAGGCCATCGTGGGTCCGATCTCGATTCTTTTGTTTCGAATCGCTCGAGCTTTTCGATTATCGCCCGCTAGGCATCGTAACGATCGCCTAACTCCGTTGCCCCGCCCACGAAAAACGTCGCTCCACCTCTTTTCTTCTTCTTCTTTCTTTATTTCTTTCTTTCTCCTTCTCTCTTTCTCTCTCTCTCTCACTTTTTCTTTCTTGCATTCCCCGCTTCTTATACCTTTTCATTTCTTTTCTCTCTTACTCCTTTACAACGGGGCCTTACGAGCGCGCGCTCTTTTTGCATTTAAATTAATTTACACCGATTAATTTTTAATTAAGCCCGTGTCCCGGATCTTTTCGAGACATCGCGATAGGCGCGAAACTCTCTCTCTCTCTTTCTCTCTCTCTCTTTTCATCTTAAAAAAAGAAATCATTCTTCTTTTCGTTTTTTTATTATATACACATATACATATATATATATATATACTCTATAATATTCAACGATTTTCTCGTAAGCTCTTTGTCGGCCGATTAACGGTATAATTGGTAGATGGATATAATCCAGGAACTAATTTCGTTACAAGAAATAAAACGCGTTGTGGATGATTTTTAGAAAAATAATGAACCGATTAGGTTTTCAGTAAAACTATAAGATTACAATTTGAATGGTTGTTACGTGGATGTATATATATATATATATATATATATATATATATATGTGTGTGTGTGTGTATGTGTGTGTACGTACGGATGCGATTGGAAAGAACGTTGCTTAATCGATTAATAAAGTATTAGTGAGCGATATTTACGAGGGATCGTAAGATAATATTTTCTCCTCGGACGGAAATTTCCAAGCTGAATTCGAGCGCTTACGATTGCTCACTACTGATCGCGCCCGCTCCAAAGAGATACGGCCCTGTATATCGAAATGCGATCTCCTCGTTTAATTACGAATCCTTCTGGGAACGATCATGGGTACGAAATACGCTCGGCGGTGGCTTACGTATAACGCCGATATCGATGTGCCATTCTGTGTTCTAGATAAGATTTCGAATATAATAATATTTATAATAAGAATAATAAACGCGATATAATAACAATAATATATATTGTTATACTTTGAAAAATATTTATTATTAATCAGACGCCACATTATATTATCACTCATACAGATACTTTTTTTTTTCTTTTAAAAAAGATTTCGAAAGTTTAATCGAAGAAAGAAATAAAAAATGAATGCAGACGCTATCGTAAGGATGAAAAAAACCTAGTACATTAATGAAAATAAAATGAAATCCTTTCGTAATACTGTTTAGTGAGGTATGGAATTTCATATATGGTCTCTATTCGACTAAATTATTAGCTATCCTTGTCGAAGATAGATAACGGAAGCTCGTACTTTTACCCGCGTCCCACCTTCCTTCTTTTTCGTCCTCTTTCTCTTTCTCTCTCTCTCTCTCTCTCTCTTACACATACTCTCTCTCCCTTCTCGTGGATACCTTTTGAAAAGAGAAAGAGACGAAGCGAAATGCTATACGGCGGCATGAATCCACGCCTACCCATAACGATATTTTAATTAAACCGAGGCGAGCTGGCTACGCCGAGGAGAAATTCAATCTCGAGATAATAAATGATCGTGGCCCCAACACCTTTCCTGACTGCTGACGAGCCAACACCTCGTCTTAAAGAGTTCACACCTTTTCCGTGTGCTCGTCAAGAATGGCGAACGGCGAAGGATACTCCTCTTTATTATTTATTTGATAGATACGATAGGACTCGCCCTTATCATTAATCTCGACTTGGGTACATTAAGTCTTCATTGTGAGGCTAAATGCTGACCGATCTGTCGAAATATCATTGGTATAACTACGATCATATATCTTTCGATATATTTCCACTTATGATTTTCAACCTATGGTCGGTCCTCCTTTAATTTTTTCTTTTCATTATCTCTGATCCCTTCAAAACCGACTCTCGTTACGATGATTAGGTATCCTCATCTATATAAGAAAATGGAATATTTCAATTAGATAGAATTTATCAAGAAGTCCTTCATTTCGATCCTCATATTATTATTATTATTATTATTATTATTATTATTATTGGAGTATTAATTAATGAACGTTAATAACACGGAAAATTCTGAGTCATCGAAACTAGATCGATCTGAAATAATTGAGAAATCGTATGATCTTCGAACATAAGTTCCTATTGTTCCTAGCGATACAGATACCAAAGCAGACAGCTGCGTCCGTTAACGTTCGTCGAGTTACGTATTGGCGCAACTCATGATTCCATTAAAAGGTTAGACGAGATTTCATTACTCCATTAATCACAGGAATGATTGCGGTGCGGCTGCCAACGGGGCCGCGTCCTTTTGTTCTTTACAAATTAATCAGAGCCGATGGGCCCGTGCAGCGTTCGCTTTTATGCATATAGAGAAGCGTAAGAGTGTATGTGTATGTGTATGTGTATAGGTATACACGTTGGTATATACATCATAGAGTAGCCGGTCTTCTTCATTCATCTACTTCTTATATACATCATCTTTTATTTTATTCATTTTATCCTCGGCAAGAATTTAAATACGTCTCATCGATAATGAACTCTCTTTGACACCGGAAGTTGTATAAATAACAAAGTTGAGACAAGTTAGTTCCTTATTCGTGATGTAATAAATTTTAAATCGATTTATTTATACTACGATCATTATATTTTCTATATAAATAACAAATATTATTAAACACATTGTGTGAATAAAAATAATTTCTATTCGTATTATATCAAAAGTAATTATTATTAACAATCGATAATTAATATACTCGCCTGTTATTTCGATAATAGATAGGATGAATTAATCGTCCGCGAAATATACCTGTCAAAGTGACGTCAGGAACAACGCGCATACTTCATTGTGGGTTGGTCAGTCAACGGCGATTAATTTATACTATACGTTCGGTTCGTCGAAGGGTGATATCGAGTATCGTCTACTTCCGGTTACCATGAATTCAACGATAAGACAAAGGCTGTTCGACACGCCCCCGTTAACGACCCCCGTAAACGACGCGAAACGAAGGCAAAACAAGACAAATGCCCCATCGATGACTCGACGATGGATCTCCCATCAAAGTACACCTAACTTCGTTTCTAATACCACCAAGTTCTAGACGAGTAATCACCAATGGCGATTTGAAGCTATTTAAACTTTGTATCCACAATGATGATGATGATGATGATGATAATAATAATTGACTGATATACAAACATAGAATAGAGATGTTTAATTAATTTAACGTTTAACAATAAAGATTCGACTATCTAATTTGAATTTCATAATTTGATATACTTTATAATAATTTGATGATTAAAATGCAAGTATAAATATAACATATACAACGTTACAATTATAATGTAAAAAATACACATACCGGATGAAATAAAATGTTTCAAACAAGATAATATCAAAATATTTTCATAGTAATCATAATAATCGTTTTCCCAGAAGGGAATAATATTGCCACGACCATTCGTTATCCATAAAACGTTTTCGTTAGACGAATCTAACGCAGGGCACGTATTTATACGCATTAGAGTACATCCATATATACATATATATATATATATATATAAATATATGTTCACATATGTATGTATGTTGAGATGCATGCGTCGATGTACACTGACTTGTTGATGAGTCTATTACGAAATTAATAACTATAAATCTTGGAGCGAGCAGTACGTGGCGACGGTAGCAGGTGGCTGCCCGTTTTTCACACACCGGTTAATTATACGCGACTGCAAATTAAGCGAGACCGAAGTAACGAGTCGTTCTGTCCTTTTTTCCGTTTCTTCTATCTCTCTCTCTCTCTCTCTCTCATTCTCTTTTTTTTCCCGCGTAGATCGTCGTCTATATTCGCGTTGCAACCATACTTACTTTCTCGAAATCATCGTTCGCCAGTTTACGACGATCTTGTTGCATCTCATCGCGTATATTATGATAAAGTAACCTTGAAAGAATTGTAGAAATAAAAGAAAGAAAAAAAAAAGAAAAAGGATAACATTATCCATTCCTTCGGATTAGTATAATACACAACGGTAAAAAAAAAAAATACAGAACGTAATAATACTCTGACCAATAACAACAAAGTCGGTTGACCGAATGAATTTGGCACGACGAAGAGAAATTTTCGTCCGCGGCGAAAAAGAAAAAAAAGAAAAAAAAGGGCTTCGCCGCGTTCCCTCGTCTCGTAATCAACAATTCTGTCGAGTATATAATATTGGCCACTGGCCAAGAAAAAGATCGAAAGAGTAAAAAGATACTCCGGTCAACAAGTCGGTTAAAATGTTAATAATCCCGAGCGTGCGGCTTAAGAATCCTTTCCTTTCAAGGATATTCCCATCCAGTTCTCCCATTCTCTCTCTCTCTCTCTCTCTATTTTTATCCATCTTTCTCTTTCTTAGTCTTTTCCAAATCGTTTGGAACATTGGTCGCTTAACAAGCTTAACAATGCTACAAATTCGAACGTCGCATTAAATTGGCATAATATTCTATGCGATCAGAGAGAAAAGGTAACCAACTATTTCAGCAGGAGAGAGATCCTTCTTAATTTTTTTTGTTTCTCTCTCTCTCTCTCTCTCTCTCTCTCTCTTATTATTCTTCTTCTTTTTCTTCTTTCCAGCAAAGATGGGGAAACGCGAATCATCTTCTTTGGCGAGAGACAAAATTTCCATCCCTGTCATTCCATCTCTTTCTCTCTCACTTACTTTTACACATACAACTCTTTCTTTTTCTCATTCTTCCCCCCTTTTATTCATTTTCTTTTGCGTGCCTCGAAGGTATTAACGAACGGGAACGCTCACCGGCAGCGAAACAGCGGCGTCGGCAACAACCAGTTTGAATTTCGAAGCGTCGAGGGATAATTCCATCGACGGGGTGTTCTAATTGGCCTCTCATTACCGATGCTCGGCTTGCTCCGGTTATACAGGAGAACGAAAGAGAACTACCAACGTAGATAGAAGTAGAAAGAGAAGAAGATAGATAGAGAGAGAGAGAGAGAGAGGGAGAGGGAGAGGGAGAGGAAGAGGGAGAGAGTGAGAGGGTCCCAACAGCGGCGTCGAAACTAACCGGTGGCCCTGGCGCTTGATTATTGCCAGTTATTATTATCTACCGCGGGACCGTTCGATTTAATGGCCAATTGTTTCGAAAGCCGCGGCGCCGTTAATAGAAATTTACTGATGCTCGCTCGACCGAAAGGCTTCTCGCTTATAATACCTGTTCAATGACAAACGACTAATCGCGAATACGCGGTCACAGCTAATCCAATATCGCGATATAATACATTTTTCCTAAACATTAAGCAGTATCTCCTTATGCGATAATTATCGAAATAAGATAACGAAGTTATCTCGTTATCATAGAACTTTGATGTTATCTATAATAGTAGTGTTTTAATTAGTTTAATAAAAGTTAATTTTCTTTACACGAGTGTGATCATTCAAACGTCACGCATGAAAGGATATTGGTATATTCGTAGGTCAAAAGAGATGTACTTATGTAATGGGTACCGACAAAAAGGGAAGAGGGGAGGGGAATTTATCTCGTTACAACGTTTGAAAAATTCTTGGAACGAATCGATGCTTCTCGTGCGATCGTTTGAAATTGTTAAAAACAAAGTAAAAAGAGGTATAGAAATAAAATAATCTCTAAAATGAAAGCTAATTTGTGTTACCATCTCGCGAACATCAATTCGCGTTCGTTAAAAGTTGAATTCTCAGATTCCGATATTTTCATAGAAGCTCAGAGAAAAGAAATTCGGTATTTCTTCCCCCAACGAAACCGGTAATAACGTGGTAGACTCATTTTTTACAATAACTCCTCTGATCCCTTCTTCTCCCCCTCATCCCCCCCTCTCTCTCTCTCTCTCTCTCACACACAAGATCGGTTTTCTCCTCTCTTTCTCTCTCTTTCCATCTCGTAATTGGCCGTCGTTCCGCGGAATACTTATAATAATACGCTTAATAGAAATAGGTAACGGGGTGCCCATGATCCACGGGGGATAATTGGCCGAATTCTATTAGAACCTGGGCCCTCCCGGCGACTACGGTCTGACTTGATTTACTGGCACGCAGTGCCATAGTCACGTGACTAATAAAAAAAAAAAAAAAGAGAATATATATATATTATAGAAAGTTTTATCTGTGAAATAATATATAGATATACTATATATATCGATTTTTATAAATTATTATAACCTAGAGATTTATATATATAGAATTTATTCGACGATATATTTTATCAGAGGGAGAGAGAGAGAGAGAGAGAGAGAGGGAGGGAACGAAAAAAAAGAAAAAGAAATATAAATATAAATTTATGTATCTTCATTAAAACGATAACACAGATATTAGAATATAAGAGAAATTATTTACTTTCACGACAATAAATATTCTTAAGGAAGATATTTTATCTACATATATACTTTAGAAGACACGAGATAGAGTTTCGTGACAGAAAGCAGACGTGCAAATTAAACTCTTCGCGGCATCAAAGGACACGGGAAAAATAATGATCACACGGTACATTAAAATAGCATTAACTATGCATTAAACGCAACGACAGAATGTGCTTATTTTTTTTTTTTTATTAAGGCGAGCAGATTAATCGTTACTTAAATACAATGAAATAGCTTTAATTTCGACGCTATGAAATTATAATATGTTATAATAATAAACAACGTTGAGATATTATGCTCTTAAAAGAACAAAAGGAACAATTTATTTTGAAAATTAATATACGAACTAATCCAATTCGTATTTACAGTTATGTAAACACAATATGCATAATAAATGATTACACATTTGTTCCACTTATATTATATTAAGTATATAATACATGTTAAACAAAGTGTGTGTGTGTGTGTGTGAGTATGTCGTTTGAAATTATACAGAAAGGAAATAGGGGAGGAGAAATATGAGAAAAAAAGAAAAAAGAATCGAACACGAAGGACGACATTCATCGATCCGCGATCACCGGTCCTTGTAAGCCACGTTCGACAGCTGTCGCTCATTTTCTGGATCATTTTAATTGAAAATAGTCATCCTGTTGGATGTTGCGAGCATCAATTTGCTCGATTATACTGGGCCAAGTTCATAGAGAAAAAGATATAGAAAGAAAGAGAGAGAGAGAAAGAGATGTGGATAGAGAGGAGTATGTTATGGGGGTATGGGTAGAGAATGGGGATCCTTGGCAGGTCGGTCCTCAGGCCTTCGACAGAAAACCTACTATAGATTACCAGGCCTGTTATTACAGCCAAGAGCGGAGGTTTTTTCGGGACCAAAAATTGGTTTTTAATGCAGGGTTCGTCGCTTTCTTCAAGCTCGAGGGGCCCCCCGTTGGTAATAACTATATTATCGAGCCCTATGACCACGCGCTTCGGTCCTAGGCTTCTCTTCTTATTCATCTTTTTATTCTTCTTATCTTTTCTTTGAGAAAAGGTAACAACAACAACAACAACAACAACAATAACAATAACAAAATCAGTAACAACGGATCACGCTATACCGGAGGCTAAACAGAGATGAAGTAAATTGTTCTATAAGGCGACACACAATGTAAAAGTATGTTTGAAACGAGAGAGAACTCAAACGGGAACCCCATGCACGCGAGATGTTAGCAAGATTGGCTGGCTGGCCCTTCAATAGAAATTTCCTCGAAGGTTCTTCATCGACACGTCAAGTTTCTTTTCTTTTCGTGGAATATGTTATATGACTAGGTATCACTGTTGGTATAACAAAATAATATGAAGAGTTGACGTGTGTCTGATACAAAAATTCGATCGAATGATCGTTAGAGAGAATAGTTGAAATATACAATAAGATAATATAACATATTTTAAGTATGTATAAGTAAGAACTTATAATAAAATTGTATGTCATTCGTTGCAATAGGTGGACTCAAATTGTAATATACGATTATAATTTAATGAATGAGTTAAGAATAGTCACGTGATCTCGTTAACAATGAAACTAAAAAAATATTTATCAATAATTTTATTAATGATCTTATATCACAAAAGAGGATACTCTAAAAAAGATATCAATTCAAATATAATATAATAAATAAATAATTGTTTTACTCTATAAAATATATAGAAATAAAATTAGATTTCTCTCGATAAGTTATATCGCGCACATTATATAATATAACATTAGTTAGAATTATTCGCTAAGAGAGTTTAGGAGTCGGCCCTTTGTGTATGTGGAGCGAGCCGCGTCAGTTGTTCCAAGGCGATTTATTATGAGAATTATGAGCGAGCAAACGGCGGTATGCCGCTCCCCCCCATCCTCCCTCCCTCCCTACCACCCTCCCGCCCTCCTCTTTCCCCACTCTACTGGTGCATCCCCGGTACATCGCGGTGCTGCAGGCCGGTGCAGTATGAGGAGGTGCTAGTAAGAGGCGGTACTGCCTCGTAAACCTTAGATTTACTTCTGGCTGGCCGCCATCAAAGTACCATGTACCACTACGTAGATATATCCTCTACACCTTGGTAACATAGCGCGAGAAGAGAACCATCTCGAGATACTTATCGATGATATTGCCGTGAAGAAGAGGGCTGAGAAAGAAAGAAAGAAAGAAAGATAGAAAAGTAAGAATATAAGAAGAGACTGTTAGAAACTCTTTAGAAAAAGATGGACACTATTATTCTTTCTCTATCTCTCCGCCGATTCTCTTCATTTACTCGATGGAAGAAGAATCGAGAGACCGAGAGATCCTATTATGGAAGTATAACGTTCACAACAAATTCAGTTATTATTTGTTACCAATGGTATCGCGAAGCGTTAGAGATAAACTTGTAACGTGGCATGGTATAGGCTGGAAATAAAAAGAAATTGTTCGAGATGGTCGTAACTTTTGAAAGCAAAGGTTCTTCAACATACAGATCGAGAACGAACTTTTCAAATGTATCCACGATTTGTACCTCTCTAAGTTGAAATATGACTCGGGGCAATAGATTACGTTAAACCGGGTCAACATTTATTTTTTATTTTCTTTCGTTTAACTCGATTTCCTTTTAGGAAAAACATACCAATGTGAATCCTCCTTTCACAGTTATTTAACCAATTGATCATTGATTAACTATTATATTAGGTCGAAAGACAAAAGAAAGAAAGGTGTATAGTTAAAAAAGAAAGGCAAGCTCGTTTGAAACTCTCAGGAGCCCAAACCTTTCCGATCTTTTATCGCTTTAGGCTGTAGGAGAAGAAGGTTGGAAATCGATTTTTACGAGAAAGTGAAACGAACGAGGATCGAAGTTTGATCCTTTCAGAACCTGTGTGGCCTCCTAAGATGCATCTCTTTTATTTTTTTTTCATTTTTGACGAACACGCGTGTTTACTGCATCAAAATACAAAAGAGAGAAAAACAAAGAGATGAAACTAAAAAAGAGAGAAAGAAAGAGAAAGAGAGAGAGAAAGGTCGCGATCGAAGAGGTACTACTCGCCGATACGGATATATCAGCCATCTTGGCGTACACGGGCGTGGATAAAATTTGGTAATAAAATTTGTTCCCGCCAGTTAAGCAGACGGGGCTCTCTGCCAAAAGCGCCTATTAATTCTTTATCTCTCATCTCCACCACTCGTGCACTTCTCATTCTCTCTTTTGGAAACCCACCACCACCACCACCTACGGAGAGTCTTTCGCAATCCTTTTATTGTCGAAAGAGAGAAAGATGATTTTCAATATATCCTATACCGGCCATAAAATCATTTCACTTCTCTTACTCCTTCTTACAAGATCTCTTCAAACATTTTCCTATTATACATACATATATACATGTTCATGTTAATTCAGTTAATTCGTGTAATACACATTCTGTACTCAAACTTTAAAAATAGTATTTTTCTTTCATTGATATTTTTCTTAATATATTTTTAAATATTTACAATTTCTTTTTCATTCTCATTTAAAAAATGTCATTTGTAAAAAAAAATTAAAACCCAAAATCGCAAGAAATCTAACGTATTTATTTCGTAGTTCGATTTAACCGTACCCCTTACACCTGCTCTCTTTTTCTCTCTTTCCCACTCTAACTCTTTTATTTTTTTTTATTGCAGTGACTTTTAGTTTACTGAAACCATCAGCATGTTAATCATCTTATCGTTCAATGCTAATAAGCTCGATAAGAAGCATCAAGGGATGTCCGTTCCTCTTGCTTATTCGTAATCGATGTAATAAATCTTATTCCTTCTTGTTTCCTTTTTCACGGTTGGATCTATAAGTTTTTCTTTCTTTTTTTTTTTTTGGACATTCTTCACACGACGTCGGTATTATTATTAATGCAAATAATAATACTTATAACATTCACTATTTCGTGAACGTTTTTGTCCGCACGACTTAAATCGTTCTAGAAATTAGATATAACATTATGTGATTATATTTTATCAGATAATTCTTCTTCCTCTATCTATCTTTATTATCTTTTTTTTTTATCTTCGAAGGCTTGTCATCTCGAGAAAATGTGATCAAATTTATTTTATTATTCTCATTGAAAGCATTCCAATTTTATCGATGATAATTTTACCCGATCGTTATAATGCCATTATAGAACGTATCTATCTTATTAGAGAGAATTACATTTATATTATATATATATATTTTTTTAAATTATTTTTAAATCATTACTTACCGACTGCCAATTATTTAATTATAACCTGGCAGCGTTTATAAAACGGTAGCTTAAAAATAAACTTTATGCTAATTTATTTTTTCGATAGAAAAATTTTCTTTCTCTTTTAATATTATATTATTTATAATTAGTATTTTTCTAGCAAGTGAATAAAAAATTGTTTTGTTATCTGTTAAACGTTATCTGTTGACGTATATATTTGTCGATTTATTAGCAAGCATTATTTTAATAATTCTACGAAGTTTAAGGCATATTCAATGAGTGAACTATGACAAATTGCTCGGTAAATAATTGTTTTTTTTTTTTATTTTTTACGACTTTTCACAACTTGCAATTTACTATATTATATGCAAGGTTTTCTTTTTAGAAGCTACCAAAAATGGTCTTGTTAAAAAACATTGAAAATAAAAATGTGTTATTTATATGTATATACATTTACTCAGGAAGATATTATTTTAACCTTCGACAATAAAATATGTCATTTCTCTTTTGCAAAAAAAAAGTAATAAAATTTAATGCTTAACAGAATAAAAGTTTGAAAACGTTATTGATAAAATATAAGATAGCAAAATTAACGTATAGTAATGGATAGATAAAAGTTAATAACCACGTTAGCGTTAATAATAAACTATATTTTATGTCGTTCTAAATTCTGTCTGTAATTTTTTTTCCTTTTTTTTTTTTCTATAAATTCTCTAATTACGAATGCCGATACCAAAAGAAGAGAAACAGATAATCCCGATTATCATTAATTTATATCGTAAGTATATAATTAATTATATACGCGCGTATGATTTTTTAAATCATTTATTTATTTCCCTCATCGATTCCTCTTCATTATATATCTTATTCCTTTTTCCATTATAAATATTTAGAAAAGCGTTTATAATTATTTTTCACTCGGCTAAGCATGCTAGACGAGAATAATATACTAACTCTATAGAAAATAACAACTCAATGACGGTATACTAATAGAATATTATCGACCACCAGTTACTAATGGAATATTAACGAGATTGATTAATTAGTTAACAGAAATGGATACCCACGCAGTTGGTGTTTTTATCACGAACACGTTGTATAATACTACTAAGAAGGAAGAAAAAGAAAAAAAAGGAAAAAAAAACAAGGTATAAGAGAGAAAGAAAAAAAAAAGAAAAGGGAAAGAAGTCAAGAGGAGATATTTGATATCTGGTCCAGCGTGGGTGAGACTGGATGGTCCTATAGATGGGAAGTACGATGGTAGAGAAAATGAGAGAGAGAGAGAGAGAGAGAGAGAGAGAGACAGAGAAAAAGAAATAAAGAAAGAAAGAAAGGAAGAAAGGAAGAAGAACGAGGTCCTGTCCGACCAAGTGAGATCGACGAAGAAGATAGTCGATACCTCTGGGAAATATCGGTATCGATAGTCGATCGGGCCTAAATGGTTTATGCGAACGATCGACCTTCGACCTCTTGTAATAACTGGTAAGGAATCTGCCGCCTGATCTATTGGATCGCGAACTCGATCGTCTTACACCTTGCTCGTGAAGAGACTCCAAACGTTATCTTCTTTGTTCTTCGAGGATTCGAACGATTATGTTTATTACGTATAGTCCTCCGTTTTTATGATAAATCTTTTCTTTACATTCGAACAATATTTCTCGGCATAAGTTGTTCTAAACATTGAAGACACTCTCTAAATTAATGATAATATACCTTTTGTAGATCTTCTTAATCCTTTAACTCTTTGGGATTAAACAGAAATTAAAATTGTCCCACCTTTTTTGATGTATCGTAATAGAACATTTTTAATCATATTACGAAATTATTGCAATAGCTGCATGAGTATTGATTTATAATATTTCGTCTTATTTACGTAAAGCAGTTTGGTAATATCTACAACGAATGTTACAAATGTATTCAATTGTGTTGGGGCAATATTCAACATGCCAATATAGATTCATCGATTGTTCCAAACGGAAAGTTTATTACGATGATCTTTTTTTCATGCTTTTATTTCCATGTAACATGGATCTATTTTATTATTTGAAATCCTGTATCGTAAAGAGTTAATACTTTAAGATCCGGATCTATGAGTTGCAATGATCAAGTTTTTACTGTATAGAATAAAATTGAAAGATAATAAAAATGTTCGATATAGAAAGAGAGAATGATTAGAAAAGAAATGGGGAAAAAAGGGGATAAGAGAAAGTAAAGATCAAGTTGAAGTCACCTGGTCACCTGGCTTCTTGGCACACGATCGCCGAGGAAATCACGCGAGAGATAAAGACCAAGACAGATTATGTATATCTGTGTGTGTATGAGAGAGATAGAAGCTCGAAAAGCCCCCCGACAGTCGTTAACGTTTCCTTCTTCGGCACCCGAGGAATACGAACGTAAATTATTCTCAGGGATCGCGATTAGAGGTGGCCGGCCAACCACCTGCCGGATTCACGCACGAAAACTGCCAGGTATTAATAATCCGAGGATTTACGAGATTCTCGATCGTCGGTGATCTTCCTTCGTTAAGAAAAGAGACGCCTTCATTGTCGATCTTGACATCCTATTCCCTTTTTTACTCCCCTTTCCTTTTTTTTTTATTTTTTTGTTTTTGTTTTGTTTTCTCTCTCACGATTATTCTCGATCTATCAACGCGTATATACGTTAAACGAGAACACGTTTGTAAATAGCAGTAATGTTAGCTGGATTACTCGATTAATTTGACGTGCTTTTAGATTGTATCGTTCGTGGTTGAATCGATCGTAAGATGATATTAAAGAAAATTATAATTGTCATGTTATTAATATGTATTTTAACTTTGATTTCTTAGTTGAATTATAACAAAAATTGTTTTCATTAAACTCGTTAATTTATTAATATTGTATGAGATAACGTTTGATCGATCAGATACGATAATCTAAAAGAAAATTATAATTGTCATATAATTTATGTATTTTAACTTTGAATTATAGATTATTCATTATACTTGTTAATTTATAATGATTGTATGGAGATAACGCGTTTGATCGATCATATCGTGATCTATGCAAAAATAATAATTACCTTATGATTTCTCTATCTGATTGTTTTAAGTGAAAATTCGTGAAAATAGTTAAATAATAATTAATAGAAAAAATCAATACCATTAATATAATTTATATCTTTGTAAGCTAATAAATATTATAAATATGATTGTGCGTATTAACACTTTAATGGTTGCACGTTTACGCAATCAAACGTCGCCAGAGGCCAATTATATTTCTGAAGAATTAATTTTAACAAAATTTTATATAAATTCACGAATAATAATAACAACAAATTCAATATTTTTCCTTGGCGTAATAATAATAATAATAATAACAATAATAATAATACTTTGATAATATCACACACGTGTCGCGTGAGCCGGCCATTAAAGTGTTAATAAATTATTTCTATAGAAATTTTTCACAAAATGAACGAGAAGAAAACGAGGGTGGCTAATTTAGATGGGGATGAAGAAAAAAGATAGATCAAAATAAAACTTACCTGAGGGATATTACGTAATAATAATATTAATATAATCGGTAGAAAAATCTTTTCGATGATAGTATATATATATATATACATACTTGAAGATTATCTTCACACGACGAGAGGAAGTATATCGGTCGGGTCCATCGAACACAAAACACAGACCGTTCCCTTCCTACGTGAATAATAATATTACCGCGAGGAGGGCTCGACGGATGCGCACAATGGCCTTTTGTCGAGGATAGGCGTCCAGTCGCGCGCGTAAACGCTGCGCATGCACGCACAAATACACACAGACACACACACACACATTCGTGAAACACCATAAATCGTGCAACGACGACGACGACGACGACTACGACGACCCCTTGTCTTCCGCCATCTTTTTCTTACTCCTACTCCTTCGATTCTTCCTTCCTTCTTTCTTTCTTTCTTTTTTTCTTTTTTATGTCTCTAGTCTCTATCTATCCTTTAAACAATTATTATATTCTTCATTCGATAACATGGAAAATAATTTCTTTATCGAATATTCGTATATATCGTTAATCGTGTTATCTGTCATTAACGAATAATAATATTTTTAAATAAATAAGGACAAATGTGTGGTTTTTTTACGAATTGTTTCACTTACATTTCACTTTTTTCTTTGTTTCTTTCTTTCTTTTTTTTTTTTTTTAATATAAATTATTTATCATATATTTCGAACACGAACGTTTATACTTCGTTAATATTTTTTTTTAATATGGTTTGTTAAAAAAATATCCCTGACTTATCCCGATCATTGTGTTCCGATTTGTAAATTATTATTAATTTATTCGAACGATCAAGCGTGACGATTTTTGCAATACATTATTCTATTGCGAATCGAATCTGCGACGATTTCTCTTGTTTATCCATTCTTTTTCTTGTCTTTTTTCTTTTTTTCCATGTCACTACAGAATGAAATATCATTTACCGATTGCAATATGTCATTGTCTATAATGCCTAATGGAATATAAATTTAATTTCTCGAATAACTGTAATACTTTGTTGTGTGTTCGATTAAAACGACAAGCGTAATGTAATATCTTTTCGATGTTTTGCTTTTATCATTTTCTCATTTCTCCTTGTTCATTCTATCATTTAGGCAAAAATGAAATGAATCAATTCGCGAGGGATCCCTGTGGCTTCAATAAAGTTGTAAATGTTATTGCGAGAACGGATCGCGTCGTTTCATGTCAATAATATCCCTACGATATACACGATAAAGTCAACTTTCTGCTGGTTTGTTTCATTATGAAAATAATACTCCCCTCCTCCCTCCCGTGATTTATTAATTATTACTTCGATTCAATGCTTATCGTACTACCAACGCAACGTAACGCGTTCCGAGACTAGTATATATATATAATATATACAATATATACATACATATATTACATGTACAAATACATACACGCACGCTCAATCAGAAATCGCATGATGTTTCGCGTGTTTAATAATAAGCACGTACAAAAAACAGAAATCTCGTTAACGATCATTCTTAATTCGTATATCAATATGAACCGAACAAAAAAAAAAATCTATAGTTTTTTTTTCTCTTCAATAATATTACTTATAATATGAATCGATCGTAATAAATAATAATAATAACACGATGCAATAAATCAATCGAAAAAAATGGGTATTAGAAACTAGAATCTCGCGTGTCGCGTGCATAATGTATTATTCGAGGTTGATATTGTTAGTTATGAATAAATGTCGTCTTGAAATGCGTGGAAACAAAGAGAAAAAAAAAAGAAATAAAATAAAAAGTATAAAATCATATGAATTCGATCTCGTTTTAAAGTTCACGATTTGGCAGTGCGAGAGCGGGTGCAATCGCCTCGTCATAAATTACGACGAACTAGCATGAGCTCAGCGATAAACGCGTAATTAACTAGGTGCGCACGCGCGCGCTTTAAATTATTACGAATGGGACAGGGTTTACCCACGTAGTAGATAGGAAAGAGGTATGTATGCATGCGTAGCATGTATGTGTCCTACGCGCAAACTCACCGGATTTGCGATTCTCGCGAATTTTACATAGGTTCGATATGATAACGCACAAGAGGCGAATGAAGATTAATGAAAAAGAAGACAAATAAAAACGCACACACGCACACGTATATATATATATACATATACACACGCATACACACCTACAATAATGGAAAAAGCACGTCGAATGATATTCGTTTATCTTTTTCAAAGAAATTAAAATGTGTTCATTATTGATATTATCATTACTATTACTACTATTATTATTATTATTATTATCATAAATATTATTAATATTATTATTATCATCTATTATCATGATTATTGTGAAAAGTAAAATACCAAAAAACAGAAATTTCCAAAATTTGTGTCGGACATTAAGAGAGTGTTACGATCATATTTAAAATATATATTTGTCCACATTTAAAGTAAATAAATTTTGGTGTAATTTCTCGTTATTATTTGTAGGACAACGATGAAGGCTTCTTCTTCTTCTTCTATCCCCTTTCATCGAGATAATAGCGAGAAAAGGTATAAGAAGCAAAAAATTTCATCCGGATATAATATTGGAGCCTGTGTGGTGGATGAATAAAGAAGTGGATGATAGGTCGTTAGGATAGAACATGAGCAATATAGTCTTGAGAATAAATTAATATATTTTTAATGGATATATGGTACGTACTATCTTGCATCCTGGATTTTATGGCATCGCTTTATTCTTCTCATTTCTTCTTTCTCTCCCCCTCTCTCTCCCTCACTTCTCCCACTACATTCCACCGGCCAAAGTTTACGCTCGATGTGAATGGGTGAATGAGGGTCAAAGGAAAACGCATCCCTTTTTTTCTCTCTCTCTCTCTCTCTCTCTCTCTATCCCTTTGTCGTTATCTCGGCTTATCGCGCCTGCCTAGATCTTTTTATAAGTTCTTCTATTATATACATATACCAGGCGAAATTTCTATTGCTTTAAAATTTAAATAATATCCGCGATTCGACGAACACTTGCTTTTTTTTTTTATTCTTTTTTTTTATCGGCTACGTGAATTAAATAAAACGAGAATCTTCCATTATTTCGGATCTAATTATATACATTAAATACACATGCTTGTTTTTTTTTTCTCTCTCTCTCTCTTTCTATCACTCTCTTGTATTGACATACACTCACCCATACACACATACATACACGCACCCTGCCGAACACATATCCATACATACACATACACATAATTCGAAATTTTTCCTCTTTTTCTTTTTTTTCTTCTTTTTCTTTTTCATCCATTCTTAACTATCTTTTTCTCTCTCACTATCGCACATGAAATAAAAAAAAAATAACCACGCATGCACAATTCGCACTTTTACCTTCGTTTACTATCGATCACTTATATCGTTTTAATTATTGACCGTAAGTTCATTTCGAACTATCCATTCGTAATATTTTATTGCACATTCTCCTCTTCATTTATATCTTTGACCTCGCTCGCGTTCGCTCTCTAGCGAAAGATAAATTTTCTTTCTTCAAATCCGCCGTCGTCTCTCTTACTCGCTCTGCAGATATGTCGGAACTGATATAGACGTTGTTTCTTTTCTTTTACTTTCTTGGTATTTTGTCAAAGAGTAAATCGTTGCCGATCTATCTTTACAGTTGATATCTTGAAAACACGTTACTTTGATTTGTAACTTATTTAAAAAGTTTTTTCTTGTATTCTTGTTTTTTTTCTTTTTTTTTTTTTGTATATTCTCTGTCTCAATATCCCAGTCTTTGGAAGTTTTTTTCAAAAGATATACTTCATCCACGAAAAAGTTATCAAAGTTATCGAGAAGACTTGTCAAAAATTGTTGAAACAACGCGTTATTATTATTCGAAACACGCACGATTCGGATATTCATTCCCGTAGAAAGAATATACGAAAGCCACGAAATAAACGGGCGTTTTGTTAACGTCTTCCCTTTACTTCTTTTTCTTTTTCTTGTTGTTTTTGACTTGATAAAAAATGAACTTACAAAAAATCAGACTAAATTATCGAAGAAGCGTCACTACGTCGTGGATGGTGAAGTGGGTACCGAAATAGGTGACGTAGGAGTACTAGACTCCCTTCCATTCGACAACGTGGGTGTGGAAGCTCGGTGCTCGTTCTGATTAATTCCAGGTGTACTTGATCTGTTGTTGTTACCAAGTAGACTGTCGATAGAAAACGGATTCAGCCTTTTTCTCTCCTCGCGACCCTTAACAGACAAGTCTATGCTGCTACTTTGAACATCCTCCTCACTACTTTGTTGCCTAATCAATCGAGTAACGTTGTTATTGTTGTTTATGTTGCTATTGTTATTGTTACTACTACTATTATTCGCTGCAAGTCTACCAGCTGCCGCTGATATGCTAACCAATTCCCGTCTTCGTTCTAAAAGACTCAAACTCCAATGATGAATACCTTCTTGATGTTTCAAATGATCCAAGCTCAATGTCGAGTTAGGATTTTGCGTATTGGTACTCGCGTTATTCGTAGTTTGCCTCTGATCCGTTTGATCGCTACTACCGTTGATCAATCTTGGATAAGATTCGCCATCGATGGAACCGTCGGCTGCCGAATCGACCCTTTCGCTTCCACTCTCGCTACAGGAATCCAAACCCCCGACAACATCGATCTCTTCATTAGCATCGTTACCCGAACCGGAGACGCTGCTACTCTCATTGTTGCTACCTAAATGACCGAAGGAATTTCCAAGATGGCCGCTTAGAGAATTGCTACCTGCCGCCGCGGCTGTTCTTGATTCCCACTCGGCTCTCAAAGTCGACAAATCCACCGTTATACCCTGTAACAATTAAATACAAACAAAAATTGTCGAAATAAAACATATTGAAAATGATTTAGATTAAAATTATTAAATCCCTTCGTCGAATTCGAATTTAATTCGTTTTTCATGCCTACCTTGGCGGCAAGTTTTCGTTGTTGACGTTCAAGTGCCTTCAGCAATTTCTTTTGCCGCCTCTCGCGTTCTTTTCTCCTCAATTCTTCGGGTGGTATAGGTTCCCCGCTGCAACTCTGAGGATGAGCGTTGTGCGCCGGCCTACCTGGTCCCTTCTTCGTGTGTTCCTTTTTCCTCCACTTAGCTCTTCGGTTTTGAAACCAAACCTGAAATCAACCAAAACAAAACGATCTTTTTATATACAATTAACCCCATAGACAAACAAAAATTCTTCTTTAATTTCTTCCTACGTGTTCGCGCAAATTTTGTTATATTATATTTCAAAATGTAAATCAGTGTGTGTTATATATCCCTCTAACATATGAATCTCTTTATTTTCTTTAGTGTTTCAACAAAAGATTTATAAAATTACGAGAGAAGAAGAGGTAGTACACCAATGCTTGTCTCTCTTACTGTTGAACGAAGGACCAACGACCCCCGAGGGTGTTCTGATACATCAAGAACGCTAACCCTTTGCTCGTGTTCGCGTGAATATTCGCGTAGCGTGAAGCACGATTTAGGGATGGCGTGCGGAGTCAACGTGTGCAAGAAAGGGAAGAGGACAGGGGAATGGGAAAAGAGAGGAGAGAGGGAATGAGAAGAAAATAGAGAGAGAGAGAGAGAGAGAGAGAGAGAGAGAGAGAGAGAAAGAGAAGAGAATAATGGATAAGAGAGAAAGAGAAAACGAATACAAGGCTCGCGCGTAGGAGGCGGTCGGAGGAGAGAGGGATGAAGACATTAGTTGCGAGGGTTGGCCAATACGTGGCGCTGCTCTCACACGCAACCAAAGATCAATAGCCCCCTTCGACCGCTGAAACACCTTCATCACGTCGTACGCCTTTATGACTTCTCCCGACCATCATCTCTAATCGTGCGTTCTCTACTACAATTTGCTCGACAACGCTGGAATTTCAGGAACACCGGTTAAAATGTCCTCATAAATTTCCTCTCTACCTGTCTTTCTTCCCCTTTTTCCTATTTCCTATTTTATTTCTCTTTATTTCAAAAAGAAGAGAGGGAAATTCGTTTTTCCGTTTTAAAATGACAATAAGTAATTAGTGATTAGTTATAATAATGCCAAATATAAGACGTATTATATAAATAAACAAAAAATATTAGGGTCAACCAAAAGTTCGCGAGTTTATTGTGTTATAAACTACATAATGGATTGTTTTTTGTAAAATTTATCTTTGGAAATGTTAATTTAAAAAACGTACGAACTTATAGTTCCGCCCTAATAATACCACAAAATATAATAATAAAAATATAATAAAAAATGTATATACAAATGTTTGTTTAACGATCGAACGAAATCTAATCAACATCTTGAATATAATTAATAATATTTTCTATCTCTCTCTTCCTTTTTTCTCTCTCTCTCTCCTATGCGTGTATATTAATATTTACAAACAAAAAAAGTAAGTACAGTAAGTAAGATTAATTGATTAGATCAAGGAAGATTGGTTTAAAATCGATTTGTAATTAAAACAATTAATCAATACGGGGTACTACGTTCTTCTATCGATCGATCGGCCAAGCGAGAGTACGGATTATGTAAATTCATTTCACATTTTCGCGTGGGTATGCGAATACAGACGACCGATAATTATCGGCACTTCCGTGCACACGAAGGAACGATGGAACGAAGGAACGAATAAACGAACGAACGAACGAAGGAACGAACGAACGAAGAAGAGCATTAGGAGAAATCGGTATGGGTGCAGCTGTGGCTTGTTAAGAGTGATGCGTGGGAAAGCGTTAGCGTAAGGTTATTACCGTTACATGTCAGAAACTATCGCTTAACGATAACGTCTAACAAACTGTTCTACGACCAATCACACGTCAGGAAAATACCAGTGGCATCCTCTTTCGTGTTTCCCCCTAATACACGGCGCGCTTTTATAGCTATCTTTAAACGATAACTTCGTGTCTTTCGTTCTAATCGTGAAATTATTGAAAAAAGGAAAAAAAAGAAAACCCGAAAGAAAACAAAGGTCTTCGTTGTAGATAAATCACAAAAAACTATATATATATATATGGTATATGTTATGTACACATAATAGTATAAAAATAAATGACCATTAATACGAATGTTAAATATTACAAATGTTACATGAGAAATCTAAAGAAAAAAAGAAAAAAGAAATGAAAAGAAATGATAATAAATCGTTTGAAATTTGTTGTATGCTTCTCTTCACGAATCCTTCGAAGTGCTCCCGGGTTTTACTCGATTCTACGATGTCATCCGCTTATCTCTCTCTCTCTCTCTCTCTCTCTCTCTCTCTCTCTCTCTCTCTCTCTCTCTCTCTCTCTCTCTTTCTCTGTCTCTATACGTGACAATATTTTTTAAACGCTCGTCTAAAAGCACCCGTATTTCGTGGGGTTATCTATCGCGGGGATCGTGTCTATCTAATCTAAAAGAACCGTTTCCCATCGCGGTGATGTGTCCCTTTCTCGAAGAGAGAGAGAAAGAGAATGAGAGAGAGAAACACCGGCTGTGTGACACCATGTCACCAGTTTAGGTTATCATTCACGATCTCATTCGTTCTATTTCTCTCACTGATTATTACTCTCACAGATTTATATTTGATATACTATATTCAAGAGTATAATATAAATTTATTCGATATAATATATATATTTTTTTTTTTAACGAAACGTTAAACAATTTTTCCACCTTTTATTTTTGTAATCATCTTTAAATTATCGTATTGTGAATTCAATGTTATTATATTTTAAATAAATATATAATCATATGTATATTATATTTCTCTGTGTTAAAAATTTAATTATAACGAATTGTATTATCGTATTAAATATATACTTCCGTCGATTCAAAAAACATATATTATATTTCCTTTGTAGATATTTCCTAGCTGAAGTTGAACGAAAGCTGCCGCCCGAAGCGTGTCTAAGCGCGTAAATTTAAATATCCTTGGTTAAGAAGGGCCTGGTAGTAAGGGGAGGGGTAGAGTCCTTTGGCAGATCAGCCGTGAAATTAAGGGTCCACCCTAAGGTTGGTTCTCTTCTCTGATGGAGAGGATCGATTGGAGGACCTCTTTGATAGAGTGAACGGAACACGTTTGATATTTAATAACTTTTTATATGATTTTTTTTTATTAATGACATCGAATTTATAAGAAAAAAATTCTTTTCGAACTATACACAACTTTATAATGAATAAAAATTAACATTATTTTACGATTTATATATAATTTATGATATGCGTGTACGTGTATTTTATTTGAGATTTAATTCGTATAAGAAAAATTATATCAATTAGCGATAAAAAAAATATATATTTATATAAGTGCAAAAAGTATATATTATATAACATATTTACCGACTTTAATAATTCTCGTAATTTTCTTTCTCTCTCTCTCTCTTTCTCTCTCTCTTTTATAAGTAAAAAAAATGAAATATATATTAATTGGTAATAATAAAAATATTATTCATAATAAATGGATACAGGAATAGAACGTAATAATAGGAAGATAAAATTGACGTTGAATAATGGAAAGTTAGTAGTTCTCTTTTCGTCGATAGGCTACCTTAAACATCCATAGGGCCCGGTCATTATTTAAATAGAGACGATCGATTTGAAGAAGGGACGAGGGTGCTTTATACGAGATAGATCTCTTTCGGTTTAGCACCCTCGAAACATATTTGACCGGGATTCGGGTGTGCTTTTCTTTCTTCGGAGTTAACCGCATTCAGAATGTAGCAGATGGACTAACTACCCCCATGAGAGAAAAAGAAGAAGAAGTAGAGGAAGAGGAAGAGAAAGAGAACGAGAAAGAGAAAAAGAAAGATAGTCAGGCCAAGGGGCAAAGGTTGCTTACGCGGAGCCACCCCCGATGTCTGTCGAAAATCAACCCCTCGAAACACGATTCTGAAGTGACTTTAAATTTCGTCCGTATCGAAAAGACCGATCTCGAAGTGTAGTGTCTATAAACGAAAAATACGCCAACGTAAAGAGCGTCGTCGAATCGACGCTGTTCTATTTCTTTCTTTCTCTCTCTCCCTTTCGCATTATGAAAATGGCCGAATAAAGTTACGTTTTCTTTACGTTATAACTTCCCCTCATACATACGTATCTAAAACGTTAACGATTTTTTTATATGACAAGCATTTCTCTTCTTTCCCGTTTATTTTTCTTTTCTTTTCTTTTCTTTTCTTCACGGTCCGTTCAAATATTTGTATACTCGTGATACGTAAAAAAAACAAAAAAAAAAACAAACATGTGCTAATCCTTGTTAGACCAATTATCTTGGTGCAACGTGAAGAAACGAAAGTTATAAAAAAATAATGTATCCATCTAACACGAATAATAAGGAATTTTTCGGCAGACCCCCCCTCCCCTCGTGTATTATTATTATTATTATTTATCTATAAGTTTTAAATACCGTCTACAAAGTATCACAGCTAGTTGGGAAGAGAGGAGGAAGGAGAGAAAGGGCAGGTTACTTTACAAACTATATATCAAGCTTTAACGTTGATACGAGCTTAAATACTTTGTATTCAAAGACCCGACACCTGCGGAAGAATATATTTTATCGTCGGCTACTACTCGCGCGGCGGTTAAGAGGATCATCTCTTTTTTAAGGAAAAAAAAAAAAAGAAAAGAAAAAAAAAGAAAAATAAATAAGTTGTCTCTTGGTATTCTGATCAGGCTAATAATCTTTAAAAGGGAGCAAAAAAAGTAAAAAAAAGAAAAAAAAATGAAAGAAGGAAGGAGTAATAAAGGTACTCACAGCTACGCGGCTTTCTTTAAGTTCAAGTCTGACTGCCAGGGCTTCTCGCATAAATACATCGGGATAATGACTCGACAGGAACGCATGTTCTAATTCCTCCAGTTGCCAGCTACTAAAGTTCGTCCTGCTCCTTCGTCTTTTGCTACCACCTTCGTCGGATTCACCGCCTGAAACGATAAAGAAACCAAAAAAAAAACGCCATTGTCGTTAGCGTGTAAAAATAGGCGGCCTGCGTAATTAAACTAAACGATCGAACTTAACACGCTCGTTCGTTCATCAATTAGGGTTAACAAAAAAAAATTTCGTATGTTTATTTAACTGAATAATTATTGTTATTGAGTAAAAAAAAACAAACAAACAAACAAACAAACAAACATACATACATACACACACAATTTATGTAATAATTATTTTAATAAAAAAACATTAGAATATATATAAATTATCATTAGATATCAATATCGTCAATATTGTGTTCGCGTTTATTAAAAGATTAATTTAACATCGAACAGACATTTTTAGAAATAACTGTGTTCGTACGATAGTTGGATATAAAAATTCGTTTGTATACAATGTATAAATACATAATATTACGTTGAATAGATTTTTAACGCTAATAGAGAGATACCACTAGGAATAGGTAATCGAATCAATTTTTATCCGAAAGGAATTTATGAGAACGCTGACCCCGTCGCCGAAAAGGCCACTTTCTTATAAATGCTTACGGTGCTTTGAAAAAGGTTCTCCACCGAAGAAAGACGTTTCGTGAGTCGCATGTCCGACTCCAACAACCTCGTGCTATGTCTGCCTTCCATAAACGAAGGAAGACCTTTGAATCGGGAATCCAAGGCCTTATCTGGAGGAAAATAGTCGACGAACACATGGAGCACAACCATCATACACCGATATACCCTCTCCTTTAACCACCCCACTGCAAACCCTATCCCCCCTTTAACCACCACCACCACCACCACCACCACCATTCTCCCAATCTTCTCTCTTTTTCTCTATTTGTGCAGATAAAGCGAAATACGAATCTGAAATCTCGACATATTGAATAAACATGGAATTTCAGTGATTTTACGAGAATGTTCCAGCATCCGGTAGGTCCGGTATCTTCCTCGGGGATCTGCCAATCCCTGTGATCGTTTCGTTTCGTTTCGTCTATCCTTATTCTTCCTTTTACTACAGCAAATCTCTTTTACCCGTACTCATATATATACAATATCTACATATGTATGCTAATATACCAGGGAACACACGGAATTGAATAAAAGATCGGGAATTATGATTGACTTGGCAATACTTGACCGGGAGAGAATTCTTATCTTAATCGATATATGTATATAATATATATATATATATATATATATATGTATTTATGTATACGTATATTATTTCGTATACGTGTAATATGTGCATTTGTGTATTTAGGCATATATATATATATATATACATAAGAATGAACGATGAAACGGGAAAGGAAAAAGACGATGAAAGGAGAATCCCTTTCTCTTTCTCGAAATTCCATGCTCGATCACGAAAATAGACCGTTATGAAACAAAACTCGTAGTATTATCGTTCGACTTTATTGCGTGTTCGTGAATATGCCATCAGAATAATAAAGTTTTTATATCCTCCGGTTAGTGCAAACTTAATTGTTGTTACTTTATTTTCTTACGAATTAATTCTTTTACGAAATAGATCCAATTTGTGTTAGATTATATTATATTTAATTGTTTTGATCTCGAAAATACGGATCAATAAGATAATTGCATTTAAATAACGACTGAAATAATATATCAACACGTTGAATAAAAAATAAATCACTAAGAAATTCACCAACACAGTAATCATTAAATACATATACTTAATAAGTTCGACCAAAAAAAATAAGGTGATATTAAAATAATTTATAAAATTGACAAATAATTTACATAAATGCAATGAAATTCGATGTAAGTATATCGTGATGCACTGTTCGAACTTTTAATTTTCAAATTACCCTCGGGTTTAACTCGTACGGGGGAAAATCTTTCGCATTACGTATTCCATAGATGTTCATCGAGGTTAATTTTTTAATACTTTTTATTTTCAACGTTGCGACAATGATTTACGAAAGTTTATGACTGCTCAGTAATTATGTTAATCGGAATAAAAGAAGAATAAGAACACGATCTGATCAAGAAAAGCTTGAAACTAGTAATATATAACACGATAGTCGGAATAAATTCATAGATCTTTCAAAGTTTAATAAAAGCGCGACACTCGTTTATCTATTCTTTATTACTAGCATTCCACGTCACCCTCTATTATTATCATGGAGAGGTAATTACCAAGAATGCCGATAAACATTGTAGGTTGCATAGGCCGGCGTTAAATAATTTATGAGATAACGAGTTAAACAATCTTCTTGTAATGGTCGTCTTCCCGTTCGGCCATTTTCCGTGAAAGTTACCAACCGAACGTTCTCAACTCATGGCAAATTATTTCTTCTCCTTTTTTTTCCCCTTTTATTCGTGAAAACAGAAGAGGAGGAAGTCGCTGGTAAAACACCCAACGAATGATGAATCGAACACAGTCTATAATGAATCGACTAATTTCATAGCCATTTTCGAGTACAACCCGCAAGGCTATCGAGTTTTTAAGAACAACTTACTTTTACATTTTCTTCATCTTTCTTTTCCTACATATTAGTAATAGTTATGGGATAAATAATTGAATCGGTTTAAGCGTACAAATTACATCATCCTCTTCAATGTTTCATTAATTTACCCTAATAGAAACATGCATTAATTAATTTATTCTATATAGTATATCCCTTCCCCATTCCTCTAAAATGAAACTTATTGCGTTGCATAGACACAAATTCCGTGTCGAATTTTAAATACGATAAAATATTTAATATATGTACGTTTTTATATAATAAACTAGACTAGATATTATCTAAAAATGATTATTTAATTGTTGTAATCATGTTACCCCCTCATCCCAAAAAAAAAAAAAGAAGAAAGAAATAATCCAATTAGGTGTATTTATATAAGATATGACTTGTACAAATAGATACGAAACGAAATTCATAATGTATTACGAAACACACATCGAAGTCCGTTCTAAGACGGTAAAATGTTAATTGCGAAAGATAATAAGAAACATTGGTGATTTTGGTTGCGGGTGATACGAGAATTCGAATATTTCTACGAACAGAAGTGGATTCAATTTCGTTGCCGTCGAATTAAAAGGAACGAGGCAAAACCTTTCTGCAAAACCTTGCCAGTTTCACTTCACTTTCGTATCCTTTACAATCCGCAGTTTTACGATGTCATTCGTTTTCCGAGTATCTGCTCCTACTCTCATGAAATTCCTCAACTCCTTTTTCATAGCTGACCGTCATTTTCGCGAACACGGCGTATTCCAGCATGTTGGATAAAGAAGAAAGAGAATAAATTCGGTCGTTAAACCAACGAACGAGCAAGTTCTTTGAAGAAATTGCCAAAGTTCTCTCGCATTTCGGGCCAAGTCTCGTTTCGTGACTACGAGCCACCATGATTTATCGACTCTTCGACTGATCTCTTCCCCCTTCATCCTTCTAATCCTTTACTTTCAAAAGATAGTTTAATTATTGCTAGAATCAACTTCTCTCTCTCTCTCTCAAGCAAAATCCTCTTTTTCTCCTTGACATGAACTGCGTCAGAATTAATCTAACGAGATCTAATATAATCATCTTTGGAATCTCTCAATTTAAAAGCCGATGTTTGTTGACCTTTAACATTATTCCTCGTTTGTTTCAAGAACGATCAATGCAAATTTATTCCCTTCGATGTAACACATTGAGTAATACGAACTATGATTTATTAGTACATGAAAATAAAAATAATAGTAAAAGATACGACAAATTATTTAAGATTTAATATATAATCAAAAATATAAAAATATTTTTCTAATTTTTCCTCGTGAAATATCTGTTTGTGTGTTTGTGTAAACTTTATTTTAATTTATTTATCGAACATAATATTGTATATTTACCAATGATTTAATACGTTTCAGAGAAGAGAGAGAGGTCAACGTTTAGTTTGAAAAAAAAGAAGAAAAAAAAAACAATTTCTCGTGTGTGTACATAATATTCGAATTTAATGAATAGCTTTGGAAACGCGCGGACCTATACATACATCGGCCAATTAAGATCTAACGTCTGCGTAAAATCATGTAGGTAAAGTGAACGCGTATATACCCATAAACATCGCCGAAAGGAAGGAAAGAAAAAAAAAAAATCATCGTGTCGCTCATTAATCAACGTAATTAGATACGATTTATTCCCAAGGCGTTTTGCTGGAACCGTGGTAACCGAGGATGGATATCGATCGGTTCCTCTTCGTTATTGATAATCCGTAATTCATAATAAATACTCGATTGGAGATCGTGCACGGTGGCAGCTTGAAGGATTATCCTACTTAATAATAAAAAAATACTCATCGTAAATACCGCGCATATAAGCACGCGTTTAGAATTACTTTTTATGTTTATTTCAAAATATGTCCCTTCTTCCTACGAACGATAACGTTCATTATTATTTTGAAATTTTATTACGACGTATTTTCTTGTTTTTTTTTATTTTTTTAATAATATAAATATATGTATGTATGTATTATATAAATACGATTAACCTTACGGAACCCCTAAATCTTTTTTCGTGTCATTAAAAAAAAAAGAAATAATACAAGACAAGATTTATACATATAAACGTATGCTGAATGTAATTTATATTTATTATTAGAAAAAACATATTAACCTTCGAACACGATCAGGATCATTAATTTTATGCGCGAATAACACATGAAATGTGATTTTTATAAAAGAAAAAAAAAGAATTATAAATAATATACGCAAATGTGTTTATTAAAAATTGCATATTATTATTTATTGAGATAATTCATAAAACAACACGTTGACACGTATTAAAATAACTTCAAGCAATTAAATTGACACGAAAACAAATCAAGAATGATAATAAAAATCTAAATATATGTATATATCTTATGACACAGGTGAATATTGTGATAAGAAAAATGTAAGAAAGAGATTATGTCAGGAATACGATCGTTAAAAAGAATTCTTATTAAAACGAAATCTTTCTCTCACATATACTGAAATAAAAATATATTCTTTTTATTTCGCGAGTATCCACCGACGAGAAGATGTCGGTGTAATAAAACGACGAACAGTACAGAACAGAACAGAACAGAACGACGATGTTCGCGAAGGGTCGCGTGTGTCGTTAAGGGAACCCAACGCAGTGGTAACGTATCATCATACGATTATGCCACGCGAAAAAGCCCGCACGTCGTCGCGTATTAACAACTCACCTTATTTTGTCCAGGCATGCAATGTGTGAGTAGGGTAGGTAGGTAGGTATCCACCTACAAGGTGCAATCATAAATTCATTTCCTTTTCCCAAATGTTTCCCCAAAAAGACAAAAACATACCATCATCTTGGCAATAATAATAATAATATTAGGAAGAATCAAAAGTTCGTGCATTTTAAAATGAATATTTCCAAAGTAAATTTTACAAAAACAATCCATTATGCGATTTATAACACAATAAACTCACGAACTTTTGGTTAACCTTAATATAAAAACAATAAAAAGTATAAATGGATTTAATTTAATCGAACCGATAAAATCACGGTATACCTACCATCAATCGTTTTTCCGTTAAAACTTGATTATAAAAAGAAGAAAAACCGTTGAAACATTATATACCGAGTATCATTAAAAGTATACAATTAAATCGTAAATTCCTAATTATCTTATAACTTCATGAATAAATAATGAAAGATATGAGTAAGATATTGTGGAAATAAGACAGACAAGTTAAGAAATAAGAATGAAGTTTAATAGTAACATGACTCGATTCGCATCTCACAAGAAGACATATCGTCTTTGAAGACAGCGAAACTTTGGTGATGATGGTGGTTATATCTAGTGGTGGCAGGTTGTTTCAGGCAAACTGCGGAATGGCGTGCTCGCTTAAGACATTTAATGAGCCTCCTTGTCTTTACGCACTTACATATACATATATATAATATATGTATGTTATATTGATACACGGTGAGAAATCTACAAAGGTATATACAGGTAGGGTATATACGTATATTCAAACTTGGATGAGAATGATAGGTACACATGCGTGTACATCATCATACACACACACACACACGAATACACGCACATTCGAAATAACGTGCAATTAAATTGAAATTATACCCGAGCAACAGCAACAGCAACAGCAGCAGCAGCATATCGACGGAACGCTTTCGCCTTTTACGTGCTATCTTGACGTCTTTTTGACAGGAACAACCGGTCCCATGGTTTCTGTGCACGTTTATTCCGCACGCGCAAAAAGGGAAAAGGATGTATCGAAAAATGGCAAGGTGCCCTTTTATCGTACCTACGAACTCTTCTTCGTACGTAATACAAGAAACTCGGATATATCTTTTTTTTTTTTTCAATTTTATCCTGGTTTTTATGACATCGCGCTTATAATCCAACGTAAGACATAAGATGATACCTGTGAAAGAAGGGTCCGAGGAGAGGGATGGGGTAAGGGATAGTGGTGTTCTCTCAAGGATAAGAAATGAAAAGTAATGCAACGGATAGACGTCATAATGATACGTCAAGCATTCGCGAGAGTGAAACGTAATTCTGAATTATAATTATACTCTAGACGAGATCTAATTTTCTTTGCTGGAGTAAATTGAATACAATTTTGTTGTTCCTCTTACGTTCCAGAATTGATTTTTCAATTTTGAACGTTCGTAGCTCGCGGACAATGAATTATAGAGTGAGTGAGAGTCCAATGAAAAAAAAAAAAGAAAAAAAAAAAGAAGAATCCAAATTTCAATGTAATATGATTTCTGGGAGAAATTATATTATACGTTCGCATTATGCGTTCGTTCTCTATCTCTTTCTCTCTCTCTCCCTCTCTCTTTCTCTTTCTCTTGCACGCACTATGTTACGGCCTTCTCTAATTACGCACCAGCCAAAAACCGAATTGAGTTGTGAATGCAACTTTTAATAAAAGAACCCTTGATGGACTGTCCGTTCCTGTGCCGCGCTGTATAACATGCAATTAAATTGTAATTACAACGCGGCCCGGGCCCAACGCGTCAAGAACGCCGAATATTTCCATACCGCAGTTTCCAACCCCTCTCGTTTTATTCTTCGTAGCTGTTACTCTTTCTTTCTATCTATATTTTAACTATATCATAACTCTCTTTCCCCTTCTATCATTTCTTCCAATCATTTTCTTTCACCATATACGGGACGTTATAGTTTCTGACACCCGTACGTAATATGGCGCGAGCATCGAATATGAAATTTAATAAAAAATTTATTCTATTCTATTCACGATAATGGTTTTGCTTCATTAAAATTAACATAATATTTCTATATCTTCTTCCGTATATTTTCCTTTTTATTTAATTAACTCGAGAAACACAGATGGGAACCGTGGTGATAGCAGAATTGTCTTTAATTTACCTACCTTCTCTAATTTACCTACCTTCTCTAATTTACCTGACAATTTTGCTCAGACGTTATAATGGCATTTACGAGATATGTAATTCAGAAAGTGAATTCGAGTTTCGTAATCACGGACTCTCAGTGAACTAAGACTGGACGAGCGACTTCCAGAAAGCAACAAACCCCCTCATTTAGAGGGTAGTCTCTTGTTAAGTGAGAGTCAACGACGTCATTAGCGTTAGGAACGACATCCTGACACCCTTGAGACCGGCACTTTCTACCTGAAACATAGCACGAACTTTCCAGGTGTTCTCTGTTCACGAGTAAACGTAAACAATCTTTCACAACGATACATATGTATATTCATATACACGTATACACACGCATATAGAATATTTTGTAGAATTTAAATCGAAAAACTGGAAATATCGTCTCGTTTATATTTTATAAGAAAAAATAATAATACTAAAAATAATTGTTGTTGTCGTGATATCTTTACATATTAGGAACGCAAATGTTAAAAATTATTTATCATCTCGGATAGAGAATCATATTTAATATCTTAAATTTGAAATGTGAATCGAAAAACTATAAAAGTCGTAATGTTTATTTTATTAATAAAATTATATTAAATAAATATATATTGTTCACATATCGTGATATAACTTTTCATATTAAGTTCATAAGGTCAAAACATATTTGGTATATTGTGAATAATAAATTTTCAATAAACGAAGATTACTAATCTAACTTTATGCGACAAACATTTGGTTCGTCGAAATTGTTACACGTAGGTAGGTGTAGATATATTACTTGGATGCTACAGAACAAGAGCTCACGGTTATCGGACTCGAGAAATTAATATTGCTAAAGCGCAATGAATCAATGTTGAAGGGGAATACAATAGAAGGGATAATATAACAATATACGAGAGAGAGAGAATTAGCACAGAATGCATCCCACGCTACGATACCACGCAAAGGTTAATGCATACGATCTTTCATGATGATTTTCTTTGTTCGAATTATTTTCATACTTTTCCAATTTCGAAAATAATTCCTAGCCAAGAGAAAATCCGAAAGGTCTATCTAACTTATTAAACTTTTTGTATTTATCAAATACAAAACATTATTAACCTCAACATATTCATATGATTTAATAAGCATACGAAACAAATTAAAATGAAACACATATAATATATCAAATATATATTCAAAATCTTGTCTAAAACAATCTTTAAACAATTTATTAATTCCTCTAAAACCCCTATATAAAAAATGTCCATAAAAATTATCATTATACGTATATATATAAATCATCGAATAAAATCTTAAAAAAAAAATATACAACCTATCTCTATCATCTAACTAAGATCATTAATACGATCTTAATTATAGAAACGTTAACCGGAACGGTAAAACAGTTCTTCGTCTATTAAAATCATCCTGCAGAGTAATACGATCCACCCTCTATATTTTTTCTCTTTCTCTTTCCCCCTCACATACATACTTACAAACAAACATACATAAATACATACACACAATCGGTAGCAATATACCGGGTTTTCCAACGATGAGCGAGAAGGTAGTAGGACCCAAGAAAAAAGGGGGTTAATAAAGTAATTTAACCGACGCGAGAGAGTGATAAAAGACACGGAATAGAACGGGAGAAAGGGTGGTTAGGGTGGTAAGGTTCTCGCTAGCTCTCTCGCTCTCTCGCCAATGTGAGAAGGAGGTGATGTTGGAGAAGGAGAAGAAATGGAGGGAGGAATGAACAAGATTATTAAGCTGTAAGGCGTTAACTGGCATAAGGCGTCGGTAGGTGGATACGTTGCTTGCGTGCCAGACTGACTGCATTTGCATCTAGACGCCATCAATCCTCCTGACGCCCGGTTACACTCCCCTCCTCCGCCACCCTCCCCCTTTAGCAATCCTGCAGGGCCCTTCTCTCAGAGTCCTTCTTTCTCTCTCTTTCTCTCTCTCTCTCTCTCTTTGTTTTTATTTTCTTCTTTCTTTCTCTTACTCTTTCTTTCTTTCTTGCTTTCTTTTTCTTTTTCTATCTATCTTTCCTTACGTTGCCCCAGGTTACACGTTCTCGTCTCTTCGCGGCCCTGACGAGAACCGAATTAAATATCTTTTATTTTTTGTTTTTATTTTGTTCTTTTTATCTTCATTTTAATCTCTTACTATTCCTTTAAAAACTCACTCTCATTCTCTGTTATAATAATCGAACTATTTTCTCATTCCATTTTCTCGTTCTCTCGGAGAAAACGCGAAACTTACAGAATGAACGTAAGAAATCTTATTTTTCTTTTTTCTTTTTATACGAGAGAGAAACCTCTTGTGTTTTAACTGTGTGTGTATAATTCTTTCATGATTCTTTAACTGTTGTATGTCGAGAGAGAGAGATTGTATCGATGTTTTCTTTATTTCTTTTTTTTTTTTTATCGCAAATTAATCGAACCGCCGCGCGCACACACAAGTCAGATGGTAATTTTCAATTGCTCACAAACCGTGCGTATAATTGAATACCTTTTAAGGAAGATTTCTCGTCAATAATTGAAATCATTGATTATATTCAAGAGACGCGTCGTTTACGCGCGTTTATACATTATTCTTTATTTCTTTTTTTATTTTTCAATTCGCGAGATTCTCTTGTCCGATTAAATTATGGCGAATATTACTTTTTTTTTTTCTTTTCTTTTCCTTTGTCCTTGTTTTTCTGCCCTTTTTAACATCGGGCACAAGGAAACAATCGAATAAAAAGCGTATCGAGTGAAAAACAACAAAAATAAAAGAAGAAAAAAATTATTACTTACGTATATTATATATATATGTAAAACAAAGAAAGGAGAAAAAGTAGAAAGAATATGTCAATGAGGCGTAATTAAAATATAAAGATCGTTCATGTAGATAGTAAAAGCAAAACCATATTCGTGACAGGTGCAACAGTAAGGCATGATCGAACAACGAACGTCACTCACGATACTTTTAATTCCTCTTAATGAATACCTTCGATTGCTTGTTATATCTTAAGAATCGCGATGCGGGCAAACATTTCGCTTTTTTTTTTTCTTTTTTATATATACATATTCCGATACAAACATATTACGTCTCAAACGAAACGATTATCAATCATTATATTCGTATGCGAGTAAAACGAACGTAAAACATGACAACTTCTATACGATCGTTATTAAATGTTAGTTACGGTCGAATATTATTTTTCTTATTTTATTACCCAGTTTCAAGTTAGATCATTCAACAACGTCATTATATTATCACGATTAATTCTTGTTCGATGTTAGATACAAAACATTGTAAGTTTGACGTAATGGTTTCATGAATAAGGCTTATCGAATGAAAAACGATAATCTCTTAGGATAAAACTAAACGGAAAGGGAAAATAGAAGCAAAAGAAAAATAACAAAAAAATAAATATAAATAAGCAATATCAATAAATAACGTTGGATATTATTAAGTTTATGATAAAACCCGACTGTTGCTTTCAAATACTCATCATAGAGAGAATTTCTGATCTGATCTTCCTTTTTCGTTTTCTTTTTTCTCTTCATTTCACATTTTATCGTAGAAGTTATTACGAGTAAAGGGGAAAGGGGCTGAAGGAGATGGGAGAGGGGACGGGGAGAGGTAAATAAAAGAAGAAGGATGAATTTAACGATTATCATCATAATTACTTAATAATCCTTTAGGTGGACGTATTCGCGATAGGTCGAAAGAATTCTTTAAACGATCCTATAGTGGTACCTAGATATAAGACGTTGTTATGTATCGCGTCTCGATCGTATCGAAACACAAAAAAAGGCAAAACAAAAAAAGAAGCTGTCGAATGTTTTTCTCCGATGCAGAAAAAGAGTTGAAAAAAATATAAGAAAGTCAAAAAAAGGATGAGGATAAGGTAGTAGTAGTAGTATTAGTAGTCCCACGTTAATGTAACAGTCCCAGCAGCATCAGCATCAGCAGGAACACCAGGAGTAGCATCAGCAGCATCAGCATCAGCAGCAGAAGCAGGAACAGCAACAGCAACAGCTACAGCAAAACAGCAGCTCGTCGAACGAGCTGGCCTAAGGAAGGCAACGTAAAAGGTCTTCGCATAATACGGGTAGCCCTTGAAATCGACGGGCTGCCATCCGATAAGGAGGTTTACAGATACGATCTACAAGCAGCCTGGTTAATTATATATTAATACCTTCGCGTGCAATCCTTGGCTACGTATGCCTGGCGTTAAGGGACGAGTGAGACGAGATCTTTACCTTTTTTTTCTCTCTGACTCTCTCTCTGACTTTCTCTTTCTATCTTTTTCTTAATATAGTCTAACCTTCGAGAATAAATAGAGAAAGAATAAAAGAGAGATGGGGCTGGAGGGTGTTGAGAAAACTGGGCAATGGCGAAAAGAATCTATCGAAAGAAGAGTGGACCATTTCGTTCGTTAGTTCTGTTCGTTTCTTTCGTTCATGGCATACCTCTTCTTCTTCTTCTTCTTCTTCTTCTTCTTCTTCTTCTTACATTTTTCGAGCGTAAAATTGAGACGTCGTTATTCCGTTGGGCAATACACGCGAACAACGCCAGGGCACACGCAACAAGACTCTCTAAGAAAGACCTGACTGAGATAGAAACACTTTTCTTTGATCACGAAGATCGTTTTCTTCGTTCCTTTTCTTTATTCTTTATTTTTTTCTTTTTCTTCTTCTTTTTATTTCATTTTGTTTTACTTCTTCTTCTTCTTCTTCTTCATCGTTTTATTCTTATTCTTATTCTTCTCTCTTTCCATCGGCTCTAGGAAAGATCAATTCCGAGCTCTCGATTGAAGGACTCGATCACGCTCGATCATTTGCCTTTTGCATGATGAATCGCCATTGGGATCCGGTTTATCGAACGTTGCTAATATTAATCCTTACCAATAGCCCGTCTCCTTTTAAACCACGAGAACACGTGGTTATTTTTTCTTTTATTTTCGCGGAAGATCGAAAACAGATGAGATGAGATGAGATGAGATGAGATTGTTAAACGTTTCCAAACTGTATCGAATCAACGGATACACGGCAAAAGAGAAAAACTCCAGCGGTTTGGTACTTCCCTTTTATTTCAGAGCCCCACCCCACCCCACCACACCCCACCGCCAAGAAAAAAGCCGGTTTTTTTCTACGTGTTCCGGTGGTATAAAAATTAACGACATTCCTGACAGCATAATTTGTACCGGTCAACCTCAATTAAAAAACAGTGTTTCCTTTTATCTATCATATTTTAATATCCTCGCCACTTAGCATGCACCCGTATGCATAATGTACGAACCAACCAACCCCGGTCGGTAAACTTTCAGGACCACGTCTTATTTCAACTTTGAAATTTCATTCAACCGAAAGGACCGATCGATTACCACTGAAACGAACGAAAACACGTTGTAAATCTTTGTGACCGGCTAATTCGGTTACTCCGATGCTCGTAAAACGTCGTTATTTGTTTCGGACGCTAATAATTTTTCCTTTCTCTTCTTCTTTTCTTTTTTTTATTCCTCTCTCTTTTACTACGATACTTTACTCTGCTCTTCTTCTTCTTCTTCTCTCTCTCTCTCTCTCTCTCTCTCTCTATCTCTCTCTCTTACGATCGAATTAAGTATCATCACGCTACCAGCCGACAAAGTTCTCGCTTTAATTAATTTTCACGAAACACAGAAGGATACGGCGTTCGTTAGAGATTGTTAAATTATCTATACACCGTTGCTACTTACTTCTTCGGTCACGAAACGTTGTTCAACCTACCCTGAATGATAATAATAGTAACAATAATAACTACTAGAAAAAAAGAAAAAGAAAAAGAAAAGGAAAAAGAATGAGAAAAAAAAATAAAGAAAATAAGTATACTCGATGCAGAAGCATATAACGCTTCTCGTTCGAAAGTTTAATACCTTCCTTGAATCGTATCCATCATCATTACACGCTTTCATAAACGATAATTATATATAAACGCATATACACACGTACGCGCGACGATAGTAATGTCAAAGCCAGTTTAAGTTAGCAAGGCATCTTCCTCAATGGTTGATATTCGCGAACGAGCCCAAGTTAAACGCCAGCTGAATTTATCGCGATCACCACAGTTATGTTATCGAGATCCTATTCGCCGTCGAACATGAACGTTATAAGGTGTGTCCTTTTTTTTATTTTTTTTTTTTTTTACTTTTCCTGTTTTCTTTTTTTTTTTTACCGAATGCCACGAGAATTAAATATATTTACTTTTTTTACTTTTTCATCTGCCACGATAAAAAAAAAACAAAACAGGAGTTTCAACTTATTCGAATTACGATTGTACTCTAAATAACGTGTTACTCGTTAAGAGAACCGACAATAATGTTCATTTTTATATGCCCAAGATAACGTCGCCTATTGGAAGAATTATTTATTACCATAACCATAATATTGTGTTGTTATATTAGAAAAGAAAAATGTTTAATAATTGAGATTAAACGATGAACTTTATATCTTACCTGATCACCCCCGTTTGTATATCATCCCTACCTTTACTCTCGTCGTTAAAATAATCTATCTTATAATAATCTCATAAGCGAGAACTTTTTATTCAGGTTTACGATCGTTAATTAACAATTCGTTGGCTGGGAGAGAATTTATCAAGGATGGAATAATTTTCTTTTTTCGGCTCGTGCTCGATCGTCGCGTTTTGCTACCAATAAAAGAAAGAGAAAGAAAGGAACAAAAAAAAAAAAAATTGCGTGCCGCGAACACGACCCTCACGCGCACACAACCCTTTCTTTCTTTCTCTCTCTTCATCTCTCTCTCTCTCTCTCTCTCTCTCTCTCTCTCTCTCTCTCGTTCTTTATTTCTTTCTCTTTTTCGCTTACTTGCTTACCCGTTCACAACCCCTAATTACTAACCACGGGTTGTTACTCTTGCGGCATGTCATTTGCCCTACGATATTATACTCCCGTCGTCGCGTGAGATCACCGACGGATCTTTTCCAGGCTTAACTTAGTCGGCCGATTGTTTTAAACGACCGATCGGAATCGAATTCCCCTTTTGTCTTTATTCGCGCCTTCAAATTATTATTATCCATCTATTCACTCTTAATCGTGTCTCTCTTTCTTTACGCGTATTGTCACTTGATTAGTGACAATCACGCTTCTTTCGTGAATTCGGTTCTCGTCAGGGCCGCGAAGAAAAACCTAAGTATCTATTTATTTGTTTAATTGGTCAATTTAATTTTTAATAATATGATTATATATAATAAATTTTTTAT
>NW_014569564.1:63603-88057 GCF_001313835.1 Polistes canadensis | reverse complement strand
GTGTGATTTTTTTTATTTTCTATGAATATATTAAAAATATCTAACAATGTCTATTATTATTATTATTATTATTATTATTATTATTATTATTATTATTTTGTGTTATCTTTGCGTTGTGGATTTGCTTGAATATTGAAAACGTCGTAAAGAATTTCTTGGTCATGCCGATGGAACTGGAACTAAATTGTGACATTTAATCGGTCAATAGATTCTTTCAAAAGAGAGGATTTAATTCACAATCTATTTTGACGCTTATCCTTAAACGTGAGTTACGGTTGAACACAAACGTGATATTCTCTCTACCTGTTTTAGCAATTATAATTATACGCTACCACAGAACGAGATAAGAACATCGAGTAGGTATATATTTTTAGATAGACAGATAAATTATGTGGAGAAAATTAATTTCTTATAGGTAACCTTTCTAAACGGAATCGACGACTGGCATCAATGATTAAGTTAATTACATATTACCACGAGAAAACAAAAAAAAAAAAACAAAAAAAAAAAAGAAAAAACAAATATCAAACGATTGAAACGGAAAACTATAGCTATTTTCGTCTTGTTTTCAATTTTTCCCTTAAATATTCTCATTCTTTTCACAGCACAGTAAGTAGATAAAAAAAATAGAAAAAAAAAAGAAAAAGATCTCTAGCCAGTTTCTTTCTCAACGAAATAATCAGCAAGATTAATCGTTTCTAGAATCACCGTAACGTGAATTTTAATTTTCTGGTATTTTGCCTCGAGGAATTAAATGTCACAATAGTTTTTTGCCACGATTAAGTTAATATTACGATAATTCAACATCGCTAAGCAAATTTACTATCTTTTACATAAAAGTAGTAAAGTGCAATAGAAAAAAAAAAAAAAAAAGAAAAAGACAGCCGTAAATTGAATAGTTTCTAGTTCTCAACTAAATATATGATGGTTATTTTCAATTTAGTTAATATAAGAAGAAGAAAAAGAAAAGAAGAAAATAATTAATCTTCTATAATAAACATATATAATTTATAAATAAAATAACAAAAAGGAAGAAAAATTCATTGGAAAAACGAACGATTTGATGGATCGGGGACGTTTTGTTTTTTTCAAATTTCGAATTCCATGGAAGGAAGATTATCCGTGGAAAATATGTAAATGGGAAGAAGTGAAAAATATATAGAGGGAAAATAAATAAAAATAAAAATAAAAAGAAAAAGATGTTATGTCTATGCAAGTTCGGAAGAGTGTTTGCTTCGACGAACAGCAAGAGCATAGCTAGCACGGTAATCCGACAGAGGCTAATTAATGCTCGTTACGCAAGAGGCGGCGGGACGATTAGGGCCGATGCAATAAATAACAATTTTAATTATCAGCATGCGTGGCAAACTGTGTGAGCCGTTGGCGAAATTTCACCGGCGATTTCGCATGAAATTCGCAGAGTTCTCGCTCGAGTACCATCCCACGTATATATGATACATATATGTGTATGTATACTACGCATAATAAATGCGTATACATGTATAGATATATTTGTACGTTGAAGAAGACCTGATGATAAGCGACAAACGATTCGCGTTCATTTAACGGAATCGTTTGTAAGGTTCTCTTAGAGTAACCTACGAATCCACGAAACAGACGACGTAATTGCTTAGCGGCTTCTCTTAATCGGGCAAAGGGCTCCTTTAGGACGAGTTAGAGAAACGTTACTTGCTTGTCCTGGTGTATAGTTAGTATACAAGGTTTAATAGTGTAACTTGTTACGAGTTAATGTTACGTTAAATAGTATACATTTGGATATAGTAACATTTTAAATATATTTTCATGACTCAACATTGTAACCTGTAATATATTTTACAAATGTATATTATTTTCGAATTATTTTACCAATATTATATGTGATATTAAAAGACATACATATATAATTCTATATAATTAATTAGATACGTTATTATGTATCTACAAAATATATATACATATAAAAATATCTCAATATGTTAATATTTGCATGAAACGTAATCGAATTTATCAAAGTTTCAGTAGTTATGTAATTATTTTATTTAAAAAATGAAGGAAATTCTACGTACCTAAAATTCAATGAGTCCGTTAATATCAATGAAAGTTATCAAACTTATCTTACTTTGAAAAATCATTATAAACTAGACGATAGATCTTCTAGAAATCGTGTTTCTTGTCTTTGGAGCACGACTCGCGTGCAACATGATCCTTTATCCTCGATATTAATTATCTTTAATGGATCTATGAAACTAACGGATCAAGTAATAAATATAGGCGTCGACAGCGTACGACCGACAGGTGTCCTTTTCGGAAGGATAGTCTCGGGATCTTTTGAATATACTTTATACAAATGGTTTCGTTAAATCGAAATATAATATTATCGTCACTCTTCGTATGAGCCACGCGCGTTTTGCCTACGGCTAAATTTCACCAAGATCATTTTTGAAAAAAATGTAATAAATGTCTCTGTCCAATGGCGATGATTTAAAACATATAGAAATTAATAGAGAATCATCAACAAATACGTTGACATTAATTACTTCATCGGGATACTATATTTATCGAATTTACCACCAAATTGAACATAAACTTGTCAACTATGTTAACTTAGTTTCGTTTGATTATAGTTTTATTGTGAGTGATGACATTCAGATGAGAATTTTTAATATTCTCGAATATACGTGTGTGTGTGTGTTTATATGTTAACACTCTATTCGTTAAATATTTATTCTTTAATAAACGAAAATTTCTATTTTGTTATTTTTTCTTTATTTTAAATCCTTGTTATCTTTCATTTTGTTTTCGTTTAATTAGATGCAATTTAAATGCCAATATTAACGCGCCTTTGGAAAAAATTCATTTCTTCTTATATAATATATGACCGTTTGTTCGTAAAAAGGGCAATTTTTTTGTTTAACTTATCATCGTTTCATTTTCCATATTTTACTTGTTAATCGTAACGGAATAGTTGGAAAATTTGTTCTAATAATTAACATACTTATTGGACACATAGCATGTCTCTAATTTGTTCGAAAATAATTGGTCCTGTATACTTCATTTCTTATCAGAAAGTATGTATGTACCTACATTGTTTTCTATGTAACATATCCTCGACTGTAAGATATTACCAGGTTATTGTCAGCCATTAGTATAACGCTCGTTAGTACATGCATTTTTAACGCTGCTCACCTTTTATCTTACCGACTATCGTAACTGCGAAGGAAAAGGCATGATTATGGCACAGGTAATAACAAAACCGCCCATTTTGCCCTATTAATTGTTTTTCTTTTTTCACCTTTCCCTCCCCCGCTCCCCCCCCCCAGCCTCATATTTTACATAAAATATTATTATTTTTGTTTTTTTGTCATTTTCACTCTTCACTCTTGTTATTCGACGATTAATTAACGAGCTTGTCGTTGAAATATTTTTCTTTCCGTCAGTATAATTGAAACACTAATAATAATAATAATAATAATAATAATAATGGACGCACCAATTTACATAGGTAAACTCGCTCGTATTTAGTCGAAAGATCAGTCGGAATGAAGTAAAAACCGAATAAACCGAGTCACCAAAAAATATATAATTATAATGATAATAAGAATAATGATAATGATAATAACTGTAATTATTTATATTATTACCGATAGATCTCTCGATCATTTTAGAAGGATCGTGATAAACGACAAACAATTTCTAGACGTTCGAGTAGCTAGCCCGCTAGACAGCTGCAAACGGGAATTCATGATAAATGCTTCTACAGTAATTACTTTTCCGGCAAGACAGCTTTTTCCAGAAGTACGACTTTTCCCTCTTTCCTCTCCTTTTCTCCTTTATTTTTTTCTTTTTTTTTTTCCCTCTATACTAAAGTTTCCGGTGTATTACTAGCGTCTTATACTAACATCGACGAAAATATCTTTCCAATTTCGGATTAAATAGGTATCTAACAATTGATAACCCATTAACTTAAAATTATTCTGTCGTAATTTCGAAAAAAAATATACGAGACCAAATAATCCAACGATTTATATATCCTTCTAGATCACGCCATTACTCATAAATAAAATATCCAAACATTATCCGACGTTCGTATTTCAACTATCACAGTTATTCCAATACTTTAATTTAAATTTAGATAATAATTTATTTTCAATCATTTCTTTTTACCCGCGAGATTCTCTCTAGCACGAAATTATTTATTAAACAAAACAAATATATAATATATAAAAAAAAGTTATTCGATATTCATTCATATTTCAACTATCACATAGTTTCTTCGTGTTATACATATTCATATAATAAAAAAGAATATTATTTTTTAAATGATTTCTCTCTCTTCTACTTAATATATCTCGTTTCAAATTATTCGTAAATAAAGAGTCAATAGTTATCCGTTATTCGTTCACATTTTAACTATCTCAGGTCTTTTTTTTTTTTTTTTACTATAATTAGATAATACTATATTTTGTGTTGTTGTAATGTGCAAGATATATCTTTTGTAATATCTTTTCGTAAAATCGATCCGACTTTAATTGGCCGTTATTGCTAACAAATTTCTGAAATTATTTTCAACCGAGATGAAATTATACTCTGACACAGAAAAAGGGAGATAGAGAGGGAGAGAAAGAACAAGAGAGAGAGAGAGAGAGAGAAAGTCGGCACGAGTCGGTGAATTTGCAGGAGAAATAACTCGAAAAGTAATAAAAGGGAGATTCCTATCGTCCAAGACAATTAGCGGAGCATATAAATATGACGTATTTATAGTCTGTCAGCCGTATCTTACTCGTTTCGTTCTTCTCTTTCTTATTCTACTTCTTCTCTTTCTTCTTCTCAACCATCTCCATTTCCTTTTCTTCTTTCTTTCATTTCAATCTCCTTCTTCTTCTTCTTCTTCTTCTTCTCTTCGACTAAACCCCGCGCTATTATCGTAATTCAAACTATTTAATTAATGTTTTTCTCTACCTCCCTCCCCCCTTCCCCTCCCCACCCTTCCATACTTTCAAAACGAACGAGAGATACGAGAGATGAATCGGAAAACGAATAAATCAAAATAATAGGTATGATATAACAGTAAGAAGAACAATTTTTACCGATGACGTAACACAATTTCTTTTTTTTTTTGGTTTATAGATGTTTTGTCAACGATTCCCCCATCAACGTTATTGTGTTGCATTATAATAATTTCGAATGAAATCGATAGATGTTATAAAAACAATACTTCCCCCCCAACCGCCACCTATCCCCCACCCCACAAAAAAAAAGAGAAGAAATAAGTTAGAAATAAATTTATCTCCTGTAAACACGAACGATGATTGATTTTGCGTTGTTGGGAGCAAAAAAATGTTGAATCAAACCGCGTAGAGGAAGAACGGAAGAGAGGAGGTGGGAAGGGGGGTGGGTGGGTGGTGGTGGAAGAGGCAAGGGAACGAAAATAATAAATAGATAAACAAGAAATGTCGAGGACAAGAAATGTAGGCGAAAAAGATCGCGAGAGAAAAGGAAGAAAGATAAGAAAACGAGACATCGTTGTTGTCGTCTTCGTCGTCGTCGTCGTCGTTTGCCACTGTCTTGACGCGATAATAACATCGACATAGTTAGTTTTTGCTTTAACAACTTTTACTGTCGATTTTCTCTTATGTTATGTTACATCTTCTTCCATCAAGGAAGAACTTAAAACCCTCGAGACTAATTATTGGATCCTTTGGGAAATACGATACGGAATTCTCTCCTTTTTTTTTTTCTTTTTTTTTTGTGTGTTTGTTTCACACTCTTTTTGGGACCTAACAAGATAACGAGAGGCTCATTCCTTTTTTGAAACACGATTAAAAAAAGGCGATGATTTTTCTAAAATACTAAACGATATGTGTTTTTTTGTCAGGTAATGAAATTAAGATTAAATACGTTATCTAATAATCATTATTCATTTTAATGAATTGAAATTAAATAATATATTGATATTATTATTATTATTATTATTATTATTATGTCTTCTTATTAAAATAAATAATTATCAATCTCTCTTGAAATATACGAAGGATAGAAAGTAAAAAAATTAACCGAGAAAAATATAGTTGCATGTGTTTTTTGAAAAATCAAAGCTACGATAATTAAAATAAAAAAGTTGCGCGCGCGTAAACGCGTATTCGTGTACGATTGAAGAAAAAACAAAAAGGAGAAGAAAAATATATTTATCGAAATTGAACAAATCCGACGACGATCAGGATTCTTATAGAGATTTTCTTGTTGTTGTTGTTGTTGTTGTAAAATAGGATAAAACCTTAGAGGGACGATTCAATTTGTCGGGCCGTGGTGCGAGAATATTTTCTATCGGCCCGTGGCGAAATTCACAGCGTGGCACGCAAACCACGTTCGAGAAATTAGCTCGTGACCGAATAGGATACAACACACTAGAGGGATGGTATTGGTGGTCGCGATTGTAGTGGTATAGAATAAGAAGAATAAATGAAGGAAGGAAGGAAGGAAGGAAGGAAAAGAAGTATGAAGAAGAAGAAGAAGAATAAGAAGAAGATGATGAAGAAGAAGAAAAGAGAGCAAACGTGTTTCAAATGAAGGAAAAGAAAAAGTAAAGGAGAGTGAGAGAGTTAGAGAATTGGAAAGAGAAAGAGAGAGAGAGAGAGAGAGAGAGGACGAAGGGCTGAGAGAAGAAGGCGGACGGTAGAAAAAAGAAAGAAGTTTTGAAAAGGGACTAACGACCGGCAGTTAACGGCGGCTCTGAAATTGCTGGTTGCCCGTTGCATCTTCCACGGCCAGGCTAGCCCGAGAATTATTAAACTGTAGTTTAGTTTAAATTAAGTTATTACTCAGAGCCCGTACGTTTTGTTTGTCCCTTTGTGCCACGACTATGACCCTTCCCCTCCCTCTCTTTATCTTCTCCTTCTCTCTCTCTCTCTCTCTCTCTGCGTTTTTCTCTTACTCCTATTCATCCCTCTATCTTCTACTTTTTTTTCTTCTTCTTCACCTTCGTATTTTCATTTTTAATCTTCCATCATTCGTTAAAATCTCTCACGACGTTTAACATTAATATTACAAATTTGTGTCGCCCAATACACTTTAATTCTTTTTTTCTTTTTTTTTTATAATATAATTTGTTGTATCTTTTCTCCTTTGTGATCAGTCCGCTTATTATTGTGTACTCTTTTTAAAACGTTTAACTTACTTATTGGTATATGATAGGAGGGCTCTTGTTGGTTTTCTTAAAAGATCAAAAAATTTAGTTCTCTACTCTCTCTGTGGTATACGAAAAAGAAAAAAAAAAGAAAAAAGAACCCACGAAAACGATATAAGTTTGGCTTTTTCTTAAAGCATTATCGCGTTGGGAGTCCGACCATTATTTTACGATTAGAAAGACCGAGCGCTAAGGGCTAATATTAGGATGTTTTAAGAACAAAATTTTCGATTCGATGTGGTTGAGTCAATAAGACAAAGAGGGGTGGGTACGGGGGGACGGGGAACATGAGAGGTTAAACGAAATGTACGATCTCGTTTATGTTGTTGAAAAAAAGAAATAGAAACAAAAAGCCCCGGGAAATTTGAAATAAATGGGCCCGCATTATGCCATCAGGATTTGCGACGTGTTTTTTCTTTTTTTTTTCTTTTTTTTTTCTTTTTTTTCTAGTGAAGTAAATTATACGAATATTGAAAGATTTCTCGCGATAAAACTTCGATTACTTTTTCTCCAATTAATTTGTGACAGGAATATTTATTCAATCGAATTTCTTTGTAAAATTAAGATAAATGAATTTTACCGTTAATAAGTTAAAAAAAAAAGAAGAAAAAAGAAAAAAAGAAAAGTAAGAAAGAAAGATGAATAGTTTCTTCATCGGTTATTAACTAAAATTACACTTGCCTAACAAATGATTGATTGTTCGTTTAATTTTTCCTCGTCTTTCTAATTATTTCGAATAATAAAACGTATAAAATTTCTATACCATCGATCGTACGTACTCTTCTTTACTAAATTTATATTTTCATTAATTTCGATGGATTCATTCTTATCGAGAATTCGAATGGGATAATCGTAAAGTGTGCGTGAAAAAAAACGAGAAATCCAAGTTTTACCGATAAAGTTGTTCAAATCGTTGGAAATAGAAGTTTAGAAAAAAAATATGGGGAAAAAAAGGAAAGGAAAAAGAAAAAAAGAAACGATACAGTTGAAAGCGGAAAGAAAAAAATAACGTATAAGTATAACGGTCGTGTAGAGCTCATGCACGCGACGCTGACAGCAAGCATGGCCGTTGAACTAATTATGTAAACGAGACTTTTGCAAAGCACTCGATCCCAGAAGAGTGGCAACGATTTCGACTTACCTTACGTTTCTACGTGTGTAACATTAATTAGAAACGATAACGATTATATCATAATAACGATGAAGCTAACAAGTTACATCAAAGTATAATACTATTGGATGTTTACAGGTTGAAAATTATCATTTCTGATAACTTATGAATTTACATTGTCTTTTTATATTTTTTATTTCTTTCTCTCTCTTTCTCTCTCTCTCTCTCTCTCTCTCTCTCTCTCTCTCTCTCATTTGTGTCTATTTCTTTCCCCATACATGTAAATATTATATATTATAGAAAAACATGAAGAAATATTTTTTTTTTTTAAATGAAGAACCTACAATGTAAATTAAATGTAAAATAACCGATAACGCGTATTCAAGTAACAAAATGCAGAAGTAGCGCAAGTCACGCAGCCACGCGCGCTCCTGAGTTTACGTTTGTTACATTATTATTCTAAAATATTATTTAGGCGATAACGTCATCGTAACAAGACACATCGAAAATTTCCCATTGTGTCGATTAACTTAAAAATATTTATGAACATTCGTATCTATTTCGAGTTAACTCAAAGTTTAAATATCATTTGAAATAAATACTTATAGATACGAAACTATAATTATGACAAGAAAAATAGGTATAATTAGAAGAGGGAAAGAAAAAGAAGAAGAAAAATAAGCAAAAATAAATCAGAAATAAAAAGAAAAAAAAATATATATATATATATATATATATATATAAATAAAAAAAAGGAAAAAAATGGACACGTAAGATGACCGAATCCCGTAGAACAGAAGGTTCAAACCCGTTCTGGTTAAGTGGCGCTCCCTTCGAAGCATAAACACGAAAGTTAGGGGTATGAATGAGATCACGTAAAAAACAGATTTCCACCCTCCGATCGTCGTACGGACTTTCCGCCGGCACGGAACGTGATTTTGGTTCGAGTCCTGCGTTAGATAGGGAGTCGAGAAAGGGCGTTGCGGATAGGGACTAAGCTTATAAGCGATCCCAAGGGCTCGTCAGGAATGATCTTATGATTGACCGCGTTACGACACTCCCAATAGACCACTTTTTGATCCACCTTTCGAGAGGATATCTTTTCTTTTCTTTCTACTTTTTTTTTTTCTTTTTCTTTTTTGGGTCTTCTTCTCTCGAATAAAACTATGATATTATAGGCCAGCGTCAGATTCTCACACACACGATTGATGGAATCCGTTGTTACGAACGACACAGCTATCGATAAAGATGAGATATTATAAAAGACCGAGAAAAAGAATAATAAAACAAGAACAACAACAACAAAAATATACAACAAATGTTATATCTCAATTTGTCGTACCTTTTTTCTCATCATCCTCATCGCCGTGATCCGCATTGTGATGAAGATTATGTGTTGCCGGATGATGACCGGTGATCGTCGGTACCAACGGATGATTTCCCAAAGTAGGATGAGGATGATGAGGATGATGATGACTGAAGTATCTGACAGCAGCTGCGGCAGCTTGATGCTGTGCTTGCATTGACTGCTGAACTTGGCTTTGGACCTGCCCCAGAACCGGATGATGAGGTGGCCATCCCGTAAGATGGAATGGGAAGACTGGTGTTGCTCTTTGAAACAATCTGGCCGGTGCCAAAAGCGAGCCGCCGGATGCCGTTGAGCCGCTACCAGGAGGCAAAGGAAAGGATAAACCGCCTCCTGGTTCCAGGACCATGTTTGGTACCAGCTCGACAATTGATCTTCTCTCCGCAGGAGAGGCCTCAATCTTTTATCATCAATGAGATTATTCAAGAATTAGATATTTCTTTCTTTTTTTTCTATTATCTCTTTGAAGCCTTTATAGATCACATTTTCCGATTATCCTTCGATCCATGCATCGACGAAGCTCATTAGATTATTCCCACGAGTTCCAATAAGTTACAAAAATATATTTGCATAATCTTCCTTTAACGGAGATTCGATGTAACACGTACGTAATGAAAAATAAACGACAGAAACCGCGTTTCTCGGTTGTATATCGCTGTCCGTCGGATAGGATATAACTTTGAAACATACGACTTTATCGATAATTTATATAATGTTTTCATTAATTATCAAGTATCATTGAGAAAAACTTTTACTATGCTATGCAGTGAAGTATCGTAACACACACGGGTCGTCTCTGGCATACGTCAGATGTCATGATAAGTAATAACTGGCGACAAGAGATCGAATTTACAAAGATAACTTTTTAGCCTATACTTTGGAACTTGTCTTGATTCATAGACTAGACGTCGATCGATCTAAGAATAAAGGATCGATAAGATACAAGTGATACAATTAAAACAATTGATCCGTTGACACTTTAGAATCCCTTTTAGTCATTCCACTGACAACACAGATTAAAAAAGGTCCTAAACGAGACCAAACAGCGGGAATCTCGTACATTGCTGTCAACACCGGATCCTGAAATTTCAGGACATAGTCACTAATCACTATCTTTGTCTTTTTTTTTTGTTTCAAACGATAAACGTCAACGCGACACTTTGGTCCATGTTATTATAGATGATCTATCAAAGTAGTCCCCCTCTCGCGTGAAAATAAAAAGGAGAACGAAAATAAAGAAAATCCAATCGAAAGTTTCGATAACTCGGATTAAAATGAAGGACAATAATTAAAAAGAAAAAAGGAAAAAAAAAATGAATCGTCGATCGTGAATGTAAAACGCGAGGACTCGGCGAATTTCTTGGGAAAATCGTTGCTCAGTAAGTCGAGCTGTCAGTTGTTGTTGAGACCCACTACGGCACGAGCCAACGGCACAGCACTATCTGCCCGGAGAGTCGAGTAAACGGAGCTCCCCTCTGTTCGCCTAACCAAAACTGGTTTGGGTTTCCACCCAAGGTAGCGTGGATTGGCCGTCCCACTGTTGGCTTCGCGGATACCACGATATCGTCTACCAATCCGGAGTGGCGGATTACTCGGCCGGCAACGCCCACGGGGAGCTTTTTTTGCCCTGGAATTGAATCGACGCCCCTTCCTTGCTCGCGCTCGACCCTTGGTGGGGACGAATCAATTGGCGGCTGCCCTGAAAGCGGCCGCAAGATGGCTCCTCCCTGCCCACACACGCGCGCGCTTCACTGAGCTACCCCTAAAACTCATTCCCTCGCCAAGTCGACCGAGTCTAGCCAACTCACCCGATATGCCACTGAACTTACCCTCTAATTCCATCCACAAGCTGGACCCCGTGGCACCTCTATTAAATATTCCACGCTTCGGGACTCTGATTACGGACCGAGTGCGAGTTTAGCTTGGACGAATGGTTGATATTATCGAAGATCCTCGATATCCCAACGCTTTCCAAACTGTGATCCTGAGTAGACGACGAATAAGACGACGAATGATGATCTTTCATCGATCGATTACAGTCAAGAGGCAAAAGATATAATAAGTCAAAATACTTTTCATGTAATACCAACTCGAAATCTCACTCTCATTTCTCCTACTCCCACTTGGTAAATTCTCATCCCCCCCTTCTATTTCCTTCCTTCCTTCCTTCCTTCCTTCCTTCCTTCCTTTCTACCTTCCTTCGCTTCAACATGGGCGTATCTTCCGCCCCTCTAACCCCCGTGGGCGCGATCCTCTTTTAATAAGAGGAGAGCTCCCAGTTCGAAGGCGTTAAGTAATTACATCTATTCTCTTCTGGGGACGGAATTACCTGGGCCCACGGGGTGGGAAAAATTAGGAAATTAAAATTAACTCCCGCCACGATCCTGACTTACTCCTCCCTCCCCACCTCCTTCCTTCCTACTCTTCCATCCCTCTTCTCCATTTCTCCCGCTTTAAATCCTCCCTTCCCTCTCTCTCTCTCTCTCTCTCTCTCTTTCTCTCTTTCTCTCTCTTGCTCTCTTCTATCCATCTTTTTCTTTCGAATTATCTCACTCCACTCCACGGGAACGCTTCATTCTCAAATTTAGGAAGAGCCAGCGGCCATTACCGCTTACGTAATCTTTTTACAGTGGCGGGCAGCACCTTGTTAGCAAAGTTATTTAGCGCGTGACGCCAAGTTAGTCCTGATCCGAATAGCTCGCTCGTCTTAGCGTTTATCTAGACTCTCTAAGGAAACGCGTTGACAATTATATTTCATTGAAATATATTATCTTGTCAGAGTCAAATTCGTTTGATCGTATTATATTTAAACGTATCTAGCCTATCGTGTTCCCTCTTTTCTTTCGTTTAAACGTAAATTATTAATTTAATTTTGTAACAAATTGAGACATTTTAAACGAAAATTTTATTTTAACTTTATTTAGATAATTTTTAATTTACGATAATTATTCAGATCAATCTTAAAATCTCACTGATATATAAATACACAAGGTTTATCCAGATGAATGGTACTATTAATAGCGTAAGGTGATCTTACATGTACAAAATAATTTCATGAAAATTATTTAAAAATTATAAATTTAATTATCTTATTCTACCACACAAAAAGATTACGATGACTATAACAAAAATCGCACTGAATTAGTATCATTTCAAGTATCATTTTTCAATTGAAATTATGACAATTTGGAAATCATAGTCTATACTCAGATACTGGTGTGTTGCTTCATTATCATAGTTCAATTGCTAAAAAACAGACTAAACATAAGAGAGAAAAATGTCATAAAAAAATGTGAAGATAAAATGTAAACATTACAAATTCAATTAATACAAAATTATAAACAATTCATAATATTTTTAACTTATGAATATAATAGAGTACGCATATAATTCGCAAACTTATCCAATACGATTTCTTCGAACGAAAAATGTTGTTACTTTTTTCCAAATTAATTTTTTTACACATTAATCACTTAACCATCCGTATACAACCTGTATAAATATATCGAAAGATTGTCTTCCCTTTTTAAAAAGAAAATTTTCGGATATATATTATAACATAACATTTACATATCCACTCAAATCTCGTGTGATAGTTTTAATAAGAATCGACGTTATCACGCGAGCGTTAAAAATTCTTCTATCGAGATGAGTTAAGGGGGGAACGGGTGAAGGGGGGAGACGGGGGAGGATCTTCTCATTCTTCCATTCGATGTGCCTAAGAAGAAATTCAGAAAAAGTTCACGGGCGCGAGCTTAGACGCAGGAGGAGAGGAGCAGCTGAACGTCGTTGAAGCACGCCCCCGAGGGAAGAACTTATTCATAAGATTATTTCCCATTTTCACCATGACGCTACCGTATCGTTATTTAAGTTTTATATTAAAGCACCAAGCGCTCTTCGGCGTAGCTCCTTGTGTGATCTATGGTCCGCGCGTGTCCTGCTTCTTTCAACGTATCCGCCTAAACATGAGAGATATCGCGCTCGATCAATTTTTCATAAAACCCCACCCCCCCTTGCACATTCGCCGCAATATCCAACACAGTACCGTATCCCGTATCCCGTACCCCGTACCCTTTTTTTCTCTCATCCCTATTTCAAACTAACCAACGACGGATGACGACCTTTCTACATGATCCTTCTTTTACTTTCTTATATAGGTATACGAACCCCTTCAAATTAAGGACTAAACTTATACAATCTCTTCTTAATTCTACGTTATACCGTTAGAAGAATGTAAAGTGGAATTGCATCATTCTTACGTCGCCATAATTTTCGATAAATTTGACGAATAATCTTCCTGTAGCGAATTTCGATATATCATTATTTTCTAAAATATCTACACCAACAAGAAATTATTGTTTAAATATCGATACAAAATATATGTTTTAATTTATATTTCGGGACATTCGTAATGAACTCTTTGTCATTGTTATAACATTAACAATTGAAATTAAACGATATTTTATCGATAAAATGATAATAAGAAAAAGAAAAAAGAAAAAAGAAAGTAATGTTAGATCAAGATCGGATTTCTATCTCTATTCGGGAACATTAAATGCGATCATAGAAACGGTCCTCATCGTTTGCCTTCCATCGTATACTATAGGATCCCCTCACTCTTTCTACTTCACCTTTTCGCGAACAGATCGCGTCTGTTTCCCTCTTTCCACCTAGTCGATTCGTTCTCGCTCTCTCACGAATTGAATCTCACCCGTGAAACTCGAAAGGAGTTCGGAGAGGGTAGTAAGAGGGCTAAGATGAAGGAGTAGCACTGGTTGCTATGGCAACTACAGAGGGTTTCCCGACGTGGTTGCCCGGGCAACCCCTAACCAAGCGATCCCCTAAATATGCGCGAGGAAGAGGAAGAGGACGAGAAAAGGGAAGACAAAGATAGAGAGACAGAGTATATGTGATACTACTGAAGGTAGAAGAAAACGGTGGGCAGGGATGCGGGGGGGGGGGTGGTTAGGTAAAAAAAAGAAAAGTTGGAAAAAGAAAGGTGGCTTGGCAACTGTTACCACGAAACGTGAGGAGACCTAGTTAATTACTAAACCGTTTTAATCGTCGGCAAAGTTCTCGACTATGTTGCACCAACTCCAAGGCTGGGCCAAGGACCGAAGGGAAGAAGAGGAAAAAGGGGGTTTGAGAGAGAGAGAGATATACGAAGTAGAAGCAAGAGAAAGAGAGGCTTCGGGGAATGTGGTGGCTGTGTAAATTAGGCACTCACCAGTCTTCTCTTTCTTTCTTCCCTCTCTTGTTTCTTAACTCTCTCTCTCTCTCTCTCTCTTTCTCTCTCTTTCTCTCTCTCTTCTCTTTGCTCCAATTTCTCTTACCTCGGTACATATGTATTGCTCTCTGGAGTCGTCCACGAAAACTGTCTCTCCGTGTTGAGACTTTAGATGAATAAAGTATATACCTAACTCGTTGTGTTGAAAGTGTTCTCAAACGACGCATTGATTATCTTCATTAGATGATATTTTTCTAATTTTTTCCAAACTCGCCATAACTCTTAGAGAATAACATGTAAGAAGAAAATAAACGCGAAATAAAAGAGTAAGAAAAGAATTGAGGTAATCCGAGATGAGAAAAACTAATCGGTGAAACACAGTCGAAGTAAAATTTCTCAAAATGGCCGATTACATTATGAAAAAGTAAAACTGTTTGGTCGTCTTGAATCATCGTTTGGCAAATAGTATACGATTCAGTTGCATCTACTTGCTTTAACGTTAAGAGCCCGAACGACTAATTAAGTACGCCGTAACTTAATTGAGGTGCTGTGTAAAGAGGTGGAGGTGAACCGAAGATACTGGAGAAACGCTAAACTGTGTAAACATCGAGCTAATTACTTCGAGACTTTATCGCGCCACCGCGACTCTGTTAGATTGCTCGGAGAAAGATACACGTTACGATGCTTTTGCTATTCTACTAAGAGTTCACGTATATATATGTATGTGCATGTACTTGTAGATTTGTGTTTGCGAATGTTTTCACGTATATACAAAGATTATAATTAAGAGAAATAAGAAGTAGAACAAAGAGACGAAAAGACAAAAAAGGAACAGAGAAAGAGTTGGAGGGAGGGGGGGGGGAATAAAATAAAATAAAGAGACGGGGGATAAAGAGGAATGAGAAAAAATATATATATAAAAAAAAGAAAAAGAGAATTTTAGCAAGGACGAAAAATATGATTATTTCCAACTTATTAGTATACGTATCGCGCGCATCGAATAGAAACGACATCGATTTAATTAGCGCGTATTTTTACAAGAACTTTCTTAACCCCGACGCTTTCCTAATCTACTAGCTCTTCCGTTCTTCCCCTTACCCCCCATACGCCCCTCTTCCGATAGTCTCTCGATCATCTTGTAATAACTTTTTTCGCCCGTTTCTTGGATGACTCGAATCACACTGGCCGGATGGCCTTTTTCTCCTTATAATCGAATGACGATAAAATGATACATACGTCATAAGAGTTAGTCCGGGGTCGTGACCAAACACGGCATTATAGATATATTTCAATTCATGAATAGAGAGTTTCTCTCTCTCTCTCTCTATATATATATATATATATATCGTTTCATTAATCCAAATGACTAAATATCGATCTATGAGAAATTTAATTAGATCGGATTGGAATAATCGTCAATTGAATTTGCTTGATTGAAAATAAAAAATGGGTAAAATAAATATGGTATTATAAGTAAGACTCGATCAATCGATTCTCTCTCGAAGGGGAAGAAGAAAAATAGAAAGATAGAAAGAAAGAAAGAAAGAAAGAAAAATAGATTGAATGAAAGAGATTTCGAAGGAAAAAAAGACGAAAATGGTTTTCTTTCGTTTCGTTTCTTTTTTTTTTTTTTTTCTTTTCCTCGCGACACGAAAGTCTTCTTATGGCGGAAGGCATCGGATTCGTTATTTCGCTCTACGTCTGCGAATAAATTATTCAGGTTGAATAAGCAAATGCCCGGTACTCCTTCCCTCTCTCACTCTCTCTCCCTCTCTCTCTCTCTCTCTCTCTCTCTCTCTCACCCTTCGTAGAATTATTGTCACAGGCTTCCTCCATGTTGGCGGCCCAAGGCGGGTCACCGCGAATTTGTGGTCCCCTTTGCAAGTCAAATTGTCTCCATAAACAAGAGAGCCTGGAGAAAGACGCGAGAGTAAGATAGAGAAAACAAGAGAGACAAAGAGAGAAATATAGATAAAGACAGAAAGAGAGAGAGAGAGAGAGAGAGAGAGGAACGAAGAGGKGGGAACTAAAGGAAAAAGAGAGAGAGAGAGAGAGGATGCGGAGAAGGAAGAGAAAGAGAAGGAAGTGTCTAGAAGAGGGAGGGGGAGGGGAGAAGAAGCTTACTCGTGCAGGAACGACTATAAAGAGGGTGCGGATAGGGTGCTGGCTAAAAGTGAGATGCAAAGATGGCCGCGACCACGCTTCTTCCACTTCCACTTATTCTTATTCTTCATCTTGTTCTTCCTCTTCCTCTTCCTCTTCCTCTTCTTCTTCTTCTTCTCCTTCTTCTTCTTCCTCTTCCTCTTCCTCTTATTCTTCTTCTTCCTCATCTTCTTTCTACTCTTTTCCTTCGTATTCTTTTTGCTTCTTTCCTCAACACAGCCTCTTTCACGTTTCATCTTAACCCTCTTCTTCCTTCTTGTTCACCACCACCACACCATCACCACCACCACCACCACCACCACCATAACCGTCTAACGCCTTTGTTTCGTTGATACCGCATGCGGGTCACGCGTCGGCGGTTAGTTCTGATTAGCGACAGGGCGAATGACGTACCACTGGCAGAATCTCGTGTTTCGAATACTCAAACAGCAAACGGATGCACGGCAGAGGAGCGTAACCCGCGGCAGGATTAAAAGGAACGTGCTAGCTAGATAGCTAGCTGGCTAGCTAGCTACTATTGCTACTCCTCCACCGCCATGGCCATTGTTTTATGGGAATTTATTTAACGCGCCACCTGAGCTCGACACTTATCTAAATTTATATTTATATTTATATACTTTTTTACGTATGCTCTCTCTCTCTTTGTTTTATTCCTTTTTTTGTCTTTTGGATTTTTGTTTTCTCTTCTCTTTTTTTTCTTTTCTTTTAACAACGCTTTATATTAATATTATATTGGAAATTTAATTGTTAAGGTTGAGTATATTTTTTTAATTAATTTCTATCGTCATCGATTAAAACACTCTTTTGCTTAAACATTTTTTATATTAAATTAGTATATCAAACTATTATACTTTTTTTAAATTACACTTACTTCGCTATTGCATAACATTCACAAAAAACAAACCATTCTGCTACATTAAATTCGTATATTATATATATATATATATATATAAATGATCAATTAAAAATCCTTACTTATCATCTTAACAAACATTCACCAACTAAATGTTTAATAAAAATAAAAAGAAATAAAACATCTACAACAATAAATAACTGATTAAATCGAAAAGGTAGAAACTTCGATCACCATTTTCGTCTTCCAGAAAATCCAGGATCGAACGTAAAAATAAGACAGTAGTAGAGAAAAAAGAAAATAGAGGTAAATGACAAAAGTGTTAAAGAAGAAAAAGAAGTAGAAAAAAGAAACGATAATATATCCTAGTAAATCAGTAAAAAAGAAAAAAAAACAGAAGAAAAATTGTTCGGAGTTCGGACACTATTCTCTTTCTAGCTGTTCCTTTTTTTCTCAACTATGGTGTGAGTGTCCCTCTTTCTCTCTCTCTCTCTCTCTCTCTCTCTCTCTCTCTTTTTCTCTTTTCGTGGTCTCGAATCGTTGACGCTTATCGTCCAAGCCAATCTATGAACTATACACCTCGTACCATACCGTTTTCTTCTCGACGACGATGGTGGTAGTAGAGTGGAGACCACGGGAGAAGAAGGAGAGTTTGAAAAAGAGATAGAAAAAAGTAAGAAGAGGGGGAGGGGGAAGAAATAACAGAAAGAGAGAGAGAGAGAGTGAGAAAGAGAGAAGGGGGGGACAAGTACAGAGAAGGTTTAAGTGTATATACACACGTAGGAATACATGGTTGAGCTGGAATAATGTAGTCCCACTTTGATTTATGGGTTAATAGTTAACCGGCCGTAAATAATGCTAATCACACTCTTATTATACGTTCTCTCTCGCCGCGGCGTCGCGGCGTATGTTTTGTCCGAGCGTCGGTTCACGCCAGATTTCAAAGTGACCAGCAAACCAGCCAGCAAACCAGCCAGCCAGCAAGCCAGCCAGCTTTACCAGCCCATCCCTTCGACGTCCACCTCCTTTTCCTCATCCTCTTTCTCATTCTCAACCTCCTCCTCCACCACCTTCTGCCTCCCTACCCCCTCCCTCCCACCCTCCTCTTCCAACACCACCACCGTATTATAGCCTCTGGGCTATATACGAATGCTCCATTCTACAACGGAGGTATCCATTATCGCTGCTTATAGGTGTGTGGGCGATAAGATTTCTTCTTATTCCAACTTCTATCTTATATTTCCGGCAAGTTAAGAATGTTATTTTGTTTGTTTCTGATTTGTATTTTTAATATCATTAATTTGAATCCCTTTGAACGATTTGAAATAAATATATCCTATCGTAATGTTATTACAGGTGTAATAGAACTTAAAGCATCGTTTAATCGTACTAATTTCATCTCATTGTTCAAATGTTTAAAATCGATAATTTTGAGAAAAAGAATTTGGGAATTATATATGATATGATTTATCCATTCAATCATTTTATCCATTAAAGTTTTGTTCATATTTATTTCATTTATTTCGTTGAATATTTATATTATTATTTTGTATTATTCAAGTAAAGAGATGAATCCGAACGAGTGTTCGTTTCTATGATTCAACATTTTTACGATCTATTCGATTTTCCATTGGCTCGATTTTATCGATAAACCTAGCCGATCGTTCCTCTAATATTTCGAAATTGGTATCGCCGAATGGAAAATCGTCTTCCCCATCGCGGATATCACAGGAAGAAAAGGTGTAAGGATTTTCGTGGATGAAACTTTGGAGAGTATGTATGTATGTATATATATAGATGTGTGTGTGTGTGTGTGTAAAGGTTGTGAGAACGGAAGACGCATACCCAATAAGAACGACGGGGAATCATTTGGGAGGAGGAACACCGGGTTAACCAATGCGGTGTCAGGAAGTAAAATACCCGATACATTTTATTTCAGCCAAGCATGCTCTGGCTCCTTGTGCGAATGGTGCCACTGTGGTGCTGACTCCGTCTTTTCTGTTTTTAACCTATCTCTTTTTCTTCTCTCGCCTTTTTTTTTCTTTTCTTTTTCTTTTTTCCTTATACGAGCCCTCTCGTAGGTAGCTCCTCCTCGATCCTATCGAGAAAGAAGGAAAAGTAAAAGGACTCGCGTACCGAAGGGACGCTTTTGCACCGAAAATACAGACAGTCGATCGGATAAGGTTTAACCATACGAAATTCAACCTCGGATTGGATCGTGTGTTTCGAAGCGCACTTTTCTCTCTCTTCTTCTTTTCTTTACAAACTTTTCTCTCTCTCTCTCTCTCTCTTTAGTTTCCTGTATCTTTCTTCTTTTCTTACGTGTGAAAAGACGTTTCTACCTATTCTACGAACTTCATTACGTAGAAGAAGAAGAAGGTTTGCCGTTCACCAATGTATGTAAGTATTTATCTATTTATATACATATATATATATATGTATATATATATGTGTGTAACATAGTAAATTGGTTCTATTTTTAAAACACAATATACTCTATAAGACTATATATATATATTCCAGTTTTGCCAGTAATTTTCAACGTATATTATATACGTCAAATATTAATCATTATGAACTTTTCGAACAACCCAATCTACGCGTATATTATATTTAAATAAGATATCAATTTCTCTCATTAAAAAAAAAAACATAAAATACATAAATATTGATACTCGAACACCGATGTTAACCGAAAGGTTAAAGAAAAAAAAACAATAACCCTAATATAAAACATAATCACTTTTGTTTTAATTATACAAAAACATCGTCTTTATGAATACTACAATATCGACGATTAACATAAAACTACTCGTTATAAACGAGAATGAAAAAGTAGGAGATGTAGTAGATATGCATAATGCAGAAGTGGTATCGTATAAGACGAAGAGATTGTTGTGTTCGTGTTTGTGTTCGTGTTCGTGTTCGTGTGCGTGCACGTGCATCGTTGCGTATCGAAAAAGGGAGATATTGATATAAAGAGGGGGCTGGTCCAGAACGTAGCGTACTTTGTAATCAGGGCCCCATTACCATCAGAGGTGGTCAATCTTCGTCCCCGGGAACGACGGGCATCCTCGATGGATCGATGTCGTTAGAGGCAATGTGACTTTTCGCGCGGTTTTGTTGTTGGTTGGTTATCTTGGGCCCTTCTCGACAATCCTTCCCTTCCCTACCCCTCCCCATCCCTCCTTTCAGCTTCCTTCTCCCTCAACCTTTTCTTTTTGTTCTTTTTGTATTTTTTTTTCTTTCTTCTTCCCTCTCTCACTCTCTCTCTCTCTCTCTCTCTCTCTCTATCTGTTTCTTTCTCTCTCTTTTTCTGTTCCTGTTCCTTTGGTTAGCATCCGTGAAGTAAAGAGCATCTTCCCGACGTCATCTGCCGAACGAGCACCTGTCGTTTTCCGATTACGAAGTATCGAATTATGCTAAACTGCGATACGATACGCCACTATCCTGATTTTTGAAGATTACTCTATCAGTATTCGATTTATCAAATTCGCGAAGAGAATAAGAATAAAGTGAGAGAGAGAGAGAGAGAGAGTGAGAGTGAGAGAGAAAGAAAAATAAAAATAAAAGTAAAAATGGTATACACCCCGCCCCCCGCTCCCCGTTTCTCTTAACAATTTTTCTCTCTCTTCTTTATTGTTTTCTTTTTGCATTACGATATATGATTTGTCAGAAAGATCGTGTACCACGCGAATTATATTAAAAATTATCGGATGTGGGGAAGGTTATTTTAAATCCGAACGATGGGGGTGGGGAGGGGAAAAAAAAACGAAACGAAACGAGAGATGAACGAATATAAGTCATGTTGCAACGTAGCAAGGTTAAGATCACTATAAGATGTCCCAAGCCTTGTAATTTTCATCGTACGCGCTTCTTATTTTCCATTTCTCGATGAATTAACGAAATTATCTTCTCTCTCACACACACACATACACACACAGATACTTTCTCTCTCTCTCTTTCTTTCTTTCTTTCTTTCTTTCAGATTATTTTATACTTTTTCTCCGTAGTTAAGATAATCTATCTCCCCGTTTGACTATTTTTGCGATCGTCGATCGACTTGTTCTCGTTGCACAAGTAAGCCGAGCGTTGCTAATGTGCCACGAAAAAGGGAATCGGTCGATCGTGCGACGATCGTTCTCATCTCTCTTTCTCTCTCTTTCTCTTTCTCTCTCTCGTTCACTCACTCGCGCGATTTTAACAAACGCGGCCCGATAATCGCACGGTACAAGCAACGCGTAGCCGTCTCGAATCGAGACCGGCGTTCCAATTATCGGTCGTAAAAGGGAAAAAAGGCCAGGTCAAAAGCAGGAGTAAGGTGGAAACGTAGAACCCCGATGGATGAGATGGGCAGGAAGGGAGGAAAAGAGGTAGGCCCCCCCTGCCCTACCCCTTTTCTCATCCTTATACGCTCATGAATATCGCGAGCAAGTGAACCGAAGAACGTAGTCGAGTGAAACGACGTTCTTCCAGGAAACGTTGGATTTTTGCGGTAACCTAAATATACCGGGGATGGATACATTAAATTACCTTGAATTTTCAATATGCTGCATAGTATTCTAAGGAAGACCAATTATTATTGTTGTCCATCGTCCTGTCGAGGATTGCAAAAAGAGACGAAGGAATGGAATGGAAAGAAAAACGGGGGAAGGTTAAATGTAAAAGGGGAGGAAAAAAAATTTAATTGAAAATAAAAAATAAGGCGATAAGGGGTTTTCATCGTATCGAACGAGTTCTCCTTTTTTCCTCTCCGTGTCCCTATTATGATGTTTCTTTTTTATTTTTTTTCATTTTTCTGTCACTCTTTCTCTCTCTCTCTCTCTATCTTTCTCTTTTATTCTTCGTACACTACGGCGTAAGAGTTCGAAGGAAAGGCAACGTCGCGTACGGCCTACGCCAATGACCGATGATGAAGTTATCCAGCGATAATGGCTCCATTACGGTGCACCATCTCCTTCGATGGGAGCCCACTCTCTTTTGCAGTGTGTACGTGTGTAGCGTGCGTCCCGCTAAGGAACCCGCAGGATTCCGTCGATGTTCTACGGAAAAAAACCGGTGGTGGCAGAAAGAATGAAAGAATGAAAGAAAGAGATGGAAGAAGAAGAAGAAGAAGAAGACGAAGAAGAAGCAGAAGAAGAAGATAAAGAAGAAGAAGCAGAAGAAGAAGAAGAAGAGGACGAAACGAGTGGCTGGAGTAAGAAAAAAAAAAGAAAAAAAAGGAAGGGAGAGGGAGAAAGAGAGAAGGAGCAAAGGATCGTCGCAGCATATACTTACCATGGCGATTGTTTATGTTGGCTGATGGCCACTTATACTGCACACACATCGCATTACGAGGCCGTTCTCGACCCTCACGAGCCGTTACTTAGCCCGTGGCCTCAGCGTCGTAGGGTAATGGCGAACACGTTACGGATAAAATGTATACTTAGCCTTTTCGCTCCGTACACCGATGGCACTGATGCCTCAGCACCGTACTGAGATTATTCTCTCTTTCTCTCTCTCTTTCTCTCTATATATATCTTTCGTATCTCCTTTCGTTGCACATCGCCGCCCTGCCCTTCCGCCTTTTCTTCGCTATCTCTTCTCCCAGCCCCCTATCACTCTCATTTCCTAACCTTCTTATTAGTCTTTTTTTTTTTTTTTTCATCTTACCTTTCATCTCCCTGTCCTTTTCTTTCATCTTGATACGATCTCTCTCTCTCTCTCTCTCTCTCTTTCAGTCTTCCACAAATTCGATCATACTTCTTTTCTTTTAGAAAGAAAGAAAGAGAGAGAGAGAGAGAGGGAGGATCGAAAGGTAGACGTTCTTCGTGACGCACCTGCTCAATCAAGAGGAAGCTTTGAAAAAAATCTTGCCCTTCGGGCGCAACCCATTGTCTTCTTTCCAAAGACTCTTCTTGATACTATTCTTTTTTTTCTTTTCTTTTCTTTTCTTTTCTCTTCTCTTCTCTTGGAAATTTCGAATTTATGACACCACATACCAGTTTTATGATTAACTTAATCTCTTCATCATCGAGAAACGATGAAATTATTTTTCTTCAAAATTGTAACAACGAGTTTATTTATATGATACGAATATTTAAAGAGAAAAAAGTGTATGTAAGTAAGATTGTAATAACGAAATTGTATGTATGTTGAAAAATTAATCAATTTCCTGGCTGGCATTTATGATAAATAGAAAGATGATAGATATATATATATACGCGCGTGCACGACTCGATTTTCTTTCATTTCGTTCGACTTCGTTGCCGCAGTGGCTAGTTCGGTTGCTCTTATTGGCAGCGATAGAGGCGGGATTCAATAGTTATTCATTAAACTCGAATTCAGTCGGGCAGGATGCTGGGGTCAATTCCAAGCTAACCTTGCGGCTATATTCAAAGGTCTTATCTCCTTGCCTGTTTCTTCCTCTTTCACTCTCTCTCTCTCTCTCTCTCTCTCTCTCTCTCTCTCTCTCTCTCTTTCTCTCTGTTTCTCTCAACCCTTCTTTGACGTCTTCTTCTTCTTCTTCTTCCATCTTCTTCTCTTTCTCCTTTTCATCTTTTTACAGCAAA